>NW_015374156.1:2702273-2956555 GCF_001272555.1 Dufourea novaeangliae | reverse complement strand
TCGTGTAGATTGTGGTGATATCTACACTTTATGAATGTTAATATTTTACGGCTGGATCAGATATATAGTTTCTGTAGCATTTTTCGTTTCGGGGAAATGGGTCAGATTACCTGGTAAATAATTTAGAGTTTTACTGTATTGTTACTATTATTGCTTACAAAATGCAGCTTAATAAAGGGTACTCTTGTGGATGATTTGATACAAACCGTGCTTCCACCTTATCAAATCATCTTTGTTACACAGTAAACGAGTAAATTATTGCAAACTTCTGTTTGCAAAAACCAAACTATATATCGAATAAAATACATAAAGAACGCTTGCAAAGAACGACAGCAACAAGTATAAATAAACCGACAAACTTTGGTAATTAAAGGTTACCATTTGCAATACCAGTCAATATCACCATAATTCTCAACTATTTTCCTTCTGCTCCAATCGTTCTCATGTTTCCCAAGCCCAAAACACAAGAATGCCATTAACCCGCAAGAACCAATTAAACGAAACAAAAGGGAATGAAAAATCCAGAACGTGGATAAAGAAAAAAAAAAGGGAAAACGTTTTCATCCCATGCGTGTGGCACGAAGGATTCAAGATCAGTGCAAACGCAGGCCAGCATAATCATCCCTCGTGATCATAGCGGGGGTGAAAAGGGGGGGGAAAGGTTTTGAGAACGGCCATATACGGCCGGATACATTTCCTAACCGGATTAGAAAGTGCATACATTGACGAGGAAACATATATTTACCGAATTAACATTTTTTCCGTAACATATACTCTTAAACCGGACATACTGTATACAGAATAATTAGGGATTCTTTGTAAGTTTCGTATTCGAGGATCCTGGCCAGAATTTTCGGAGTTCTGAACCATTGTATAGCCTACGACAAATCACCCTTTTGGCCAGAGCGTGGTCCAGCGGAAAGTGAGCTATTACCATAAAATTGTTGGTATTAATAAAAAAAATTAGGACTATTTGTAAGCTTATACTAGCTTGAAAAACACTGAGCAGGCTAATTTTTTTCCTTCAATTTTTCACACCATTGCAGTTACGGAAAAACTGTATACACTATGTAACGTGCCTCCCTGTACCAAAAAACTTTTGTAAAAATAATATTGTCGTATCTTTATTTGTTTACGAATTATGATTTTTTTCCAGTTTGAATCATTTGGCCCACTGTGCAGCGGCCTCAGACACAGAGGCATCGATCCTGTCTTGGATTTTAGGCGGCGAGAACGCGCGTGCGTTGCGCGGAAATTGCCGTGGAAATTTTTAGATCCTCCAAGAGGCCGCGATAAGCGTGCATCGGTTGTATCGTTTTCCACCACCTTCCCACCCCTTCCGGGACTCACGCTTTCATGGGAGGTTTTTACACCCCGTCGAGCCGAAATCGTCACGCAGTTTCCCCTTGTCCCCGAAGCTGTTCCTCCTTTCTGCTCGGAAAACGCCTGTTTCCTGCCCTCGCTTCTTGCCCTTTGTTTATCGGGGACACGAGACTGGTGTGTGGATTTCTGATGTCAGGTGTCACGCGGTGTTTGCGTTGGGACGAGATTTATGACACGGACGGATTGGAATCTGCTATTTTTTTAGAGGGTTTTAGGAAGTTCTCTGTCAGTTGTTGAGAATTTCATTTTTTAATATGGGCCCAAAAAATGTCCTATCGTGGAAAGCTTTCTGCTGCATTCACATGCGTTTCTGACGCTTAAACCACTTTTACGAATGAAAGTTATTAAGATACCTTCGATATGTATTTATTAAATTTTCATTATAGCCTCAGATTAAAAAGTTGTAAAACACGATCTTTAATATTTTCTTCGCGATTCGGACCAATTGCAAGTTTTTCAAATTTTGTTTTCACATCATTTAGTAAATTAATGTCTCTAACTTCGCAAAAAAAAAACTCAAGTCATTTGGACCAATTTTAAAAGAGTTGTTTCGTTTTGAAGGGTGTACGAATACTTTTTACTCCCATTGTGGATAAAATGTCAAGAAAAATACGAAATATTTCACCATGAAACATACTGATCGGGAAACACGATTTCAAACGAGCAGGTAAAGGTACCACCTGCCCAATTTCCCCGGAAGTGCACCAAATAACAGGAACGCAGCTTAAAAATTGTTCGCCTGGTTCGTTTGGCGTGTGACGCGGTCGAAATTTCGTTTTACTTTTTTCCCCTACCTCTATTCCGTATTGTAACGACGTATTGTGATAAATGGAAGTTAATTAAGTAGTCTTTGCAATTAATTATACCGCGCTCGGTATTCATCGTGGTTGTTGCACGCCGCCACCGCCGCTGCGCCTTCACCCACGAGCCGTGGGGCCGCGCGCGTCCCGGAAAATTTAACTTTATTGCGAGCGCTCTGTTAATTGCTTCGTGTCAAGTTACAAAATTAACGAGGTCAAAGGGTTCGTGCTTCGCGTACGTGGCCGGGGTAACACAGCTACCGCGCGAAATACGGCTCGGTCCTATTTATTTAAAAGGAAAGACGACGGGGGCCAGAAGAAGGGACGAAGATTAGAACAAGAGCAGCCGAGTTACAGATACCAAAAAGGGGTTGTTTTCTTTCGTCGCTGCATTTTCACGGTTAGACGACACCGGTTTAACAACGCTGAATGTAGAAGCAGATCTGCGCTCTTTTCCCCAGTAATTTGGAGCGTTTAATCCGTTTTTACGCGCTGAGATGTTTGAAGTACACGTAAACTCGGGAAATTTTATTCGACCTTTTGCGTCCCTTTTTTGTTAATGTTGTGTCCCCTTTTGATGAGTGTTTGCGAGGACATCGGGGAATGTAAAATGGGCAGAGATGAACTGTATTTGTTGTAATTGGGTCACTCCACGCGAAATCGGACACTTTTTGGAGCACCATTCCGGAGGTTGTTTAAATTTAGATATGATTTTCAAAAAATTTGTAAATTGTTGATTTTACAGCTGTTTGAAGTTTAGGTTGAACTTTTTTCAATAAATCGTAGCTATTGAACTAACACTTTGATCAAAATGAGCTTTGTGGGTTCTTACAGTGCAAACATAAGAGTACCAAATAAAAATTATTTCAGTTAACAAAAATATTTTTTAACCATTTATTTTTTAGTTGTTTCATATAAATGCCCTGTCTTTATACCGGTGAACTATTTAGAAATTTCAACTGTCGACTTTAACCGTGAAATAAGTGGTCGTGAAAAATGGCGCACGAGAGAGGAGGCGCATTCTCGCGATACGATTATCATCGCGATTGCAGTTTGACGCCTCGTCGGGAAGAAAATTCTCGGATTCCGTCGGATCAACGTTGGGGCTTTTGAGAAAAGTACCCGGGGCGCCCGGGGATCGCGGAATAACAAAGGAATCGGATCGCAGAACGGCGCGGCGGGGCTCGTCGTGTCGAAAAATTGGAAGGAGAAGGGTTGGCTGGGTTCGAGTGGAATCCAATATCGGTTGAAGCCCTGGGCTGCCTCGAATTTGCCTCGTTCTTTGCGTTTCGCGTGCCACCGCCGATCTACTTAGCTCAGTTTTTCATTTATTCGAGGAGAGATCGTTCGATCCGTATCGTCAATCTGTTCCTACGATAGATCGATTAACTCGAAACCGGATGGAATCGGCTCGGAGCGTGTCAAACTGGAAAAAGAGATTTTGTTTAAAGAAAAAAAAAGATTGAGCGTAGACGATAAAATGGTGAGCATAATTCACAGATAAATATTTATATATGCTCGTTCACTTCAATAATAATAATAATAATATATAATTTATGATTTAGTAGTTTTGTTGCCGCCGTTGTATTTCATAAAAATGGCGTAGAATGTTGAACACTGACAGATATCGTTAAGGAAATTATTGAAATTAAAAAAAAAATAGAATCTTCTCAAAACGAAACAGAAGTGAATAATCGAATTTACTGAAAATCTGTGGATAATGTAAGTATTAATTTCACTTTTTCCAAAGTTATTTTTCGAAACGTTTCATATTGACTATTTTAATCAAGGAATAACTTAATAAGTACGATAACTTATGTACTCATATTTCAGCGAATAACCTGTAGGTCGCTTTGGTCTTTCAATAAAATAGTGATCCAAAATACTGACCCAAAGTAATGATTAAATGCCAGAAGCTTATGCAAATTCTCAATTTCAGATACTAGTATCTAAAACTTACAATGGGAAAGAATTTTGAATTTCACACTAGAGCTTTTTCCATGTTAATAATACCAAATAAAAAATATCAAATTTTATTAAAATCTTCATTTTGTTACATTGTTGAAGTTTAGGGGTCGTATAAATACATAAACATCCGCAATCTAGTAATAATGAATAACTCATATGCATATTATATCTGATTTGAAATTGGTACCATATTATATACTTAAAAATCCAAGCTTCGAAGAATTAGCTAATACTTACGATAACCCTTGTACTTATTTGTTGGGGTATAGTTTACAGGTACCTATTTCATCGTTCAATTACTTGCAGAGAGCGTGCATCGCGATACATGATCGGAGATGCTCGCAGAGAACTGGCTGCTCGAACAGCAGGGAACATACGATGCGAACGATATTCGAATCAATAACACGTTTCACCACAAAGCTGGTTTACCCTCAACGCATGATAAATAAAGGGTGGAGGCCGGGGGGGGGGCGGGTGGATCCTATGTACGGCAGTTAACCCAACTTCTCTAATCTTCAAACTAATTATGAGTTTAATCCATAACCGCGAATATTCAGTTTCACTGGAACGGGTAATGCGTGTTTCGGTAGGATGCGTTAAAATTATCCCCGCCGTTTAAGATCGACACCAAAAAATTGTTAGAGATTTAGGAAAGTCAAGAACGATATCGCCTGTAACTTTGGACCGTTATCTGTTATTTAGGAAAATAATGGATTACTTAGGGACAAAATAATTCGATGCATTATTTTGGTATGTTATGTAAGGAACAGTTTACAAATCTATAAAAATTAGTATGGTATTAGGAAGCATCGGATTATAAACATTGAATAAAGCAAGAAGAAAATCAGATCTTGCCTGTAAATTGCAAAATTTTGTTCCTTGTGAAATACTAGGTGACTGCACAAAAGTTTGTTAATTTCTCATTAGATTAAAAGAATGAATCTTATTTACCGTAAAAGAAAAATACTTCCGCAAATATACGTTTAGAACGTCTTCTTTACGATTTCTTGACGAACTCTGTATTTATTTCTACGGAAATCAAGGATTTCTGTTCTTTCATAGATATTCATAATGATTTTTGAACATCTTACATCATTGCTACTCGGTGAAAAATTAGGAAAATACTTTCAATTTAAAATATATCACATGATAATTTATAAAAATGGTGGATTGCAATTGAATGTTCCTACTAGGAAATATTATATTATGTGGACCAATAGGTACCAATAGGAAAAAATATCAAGATAAGATGGTCGAAAAATTTCATAGGATATTCTGGGTAGGAATTGTTATATTATGTGTATCAGAATATTCAATTAAATCGTTCGACCATCTTACCTTAATATTTCTTCTAGAACGAGTGGAATCGATTTACGTAGAAAGTGTTCCTAAAGGAAATATGGTACTTCTTTCCTGCTCATTTTTTCCAATTACAACCGACTGCAAGAAGACGATACTGTTTATCACAGTCGCGCAAAACCAATCTGCATCGTTGCACGTTACACGCGTCTCGGGAAAATGAAATTTCTGTTACTCCACCGCAGATATGGGCAAATTGATTATCTAGATAAACAGTTTTGAACAATGAATACAAGATAAAAAAAAGTAATATGCCATTTTTAATTGATTTAACGTGGAGATTTCAATGTTTTCAACAGCAAAAAGTCATTTCCTCTTGAATAAGTAGACACTTGGCGAACTGGTATTCAATCTCATCTTTCCACTATACAGGGTGGACCATGAAACGTGATCAACTTAAATTATTCAACTGCTAGCTGTTCAGTTGATGGACTCCATTTTCAACATCCGTTTCAACATGATATTTTCTTAATGTTTCTTTGATCTAGAAGAAAAAAAAATTATTTGTTACGATGCTTGCCAAATTTGTTTCAGTATTTGCCAAAAGATGGGAGCAAAAAAATTATAGGTTTATTTATAAAAAAACTGATGTTGACCTTGAAAACTGTGGAAAAGAAGGCTTGACAGCAATTTTAGTACAATTATTTTAAAGCTCATGAATCATGTTATACTAGCGAAACAAATTTTCGATCGAACATTATCTGGCAGCAGAATAATTTAAACTGATCACGTTTCGTGGTCCACAAAAATGGTCAAAATTCAATGTCCCATAATTTTGTTAATATTCAACAAGATTTGTTTAAATAAAAAGCAAATTAAAGCTTCAACTTTCTACTTGCAGCTTTTTTAAAATTTTATTTAACTTGTTGCCCAAGGGGTAAAATATCTTCTCTTATAAAGAGGGTCGTCCAATTTAAAAAATATATTTATACTTCAGAACGAATGTATCTCAGAAGCAACAGAGTTATTCGAATAAAATTACGTCAACTCTGCTCCACCATTACCGTGATACCTTTGCTAAAGGAGGGTAGGCGAAAACAAACTTATTGCCGGCTGCGCACGATCATCGGGGTGTGAATTACGGGCTCGTAATTGGCTAACGCGGTGCTCACGTGTCGAGTGGGTGACGAAAGTTACGTCATTTCGCCGAACGAACTCGCCTGATGGCCCTGGAACGCTCGCCCTCGGACTTCGTAGTAGGTATCGATCTTATCTACGGTACCAGGCGGGCAATTAGCATCTTGGATAGCCCCTAACATCTTAATTGCACGCATTTAACCGAGGGTTACGAGCCAGTGGCCAATTCCGCGATTCCGATGATCGTGGAGATTCCCATAGTCGCTGATTGCTGGATTTTCGGAAGTGTCACGCTTCTATTATATCGAGTAGTCGGGAAATGACTCAGGAAACTGTCACATTGGAACTCTATTTACCATTTTTGATCAGATTGAATGATAGGGCGGTTTGTGTAACTGGATTTTTCATGTAATAGGTGTTTATTATGTCTGATTATTTTGTTTTTCAAATCGTTTACATCTCTGGGCGGTGTATCGTAAACGATATTTTTAACGCTGCCTCATAAAAAGAAATCCAGAGATGTAGAAGCAGAATTAACACTGCGATAGTGAATGAAACCAAAAAATCAGTCACATTTAACGAATTGATTCGTATCAATAAGAAGACTGGAATCTGTTATTTTTTTTAGAGGGTTTTAGGAAGTTCTGTGTCAGTTGTTGAAATTTTTAATATGAGCCCAGAACGTGTCCTATCGTGGAAAGCTTTCTGCTGCGTTCACATGCGTTTCTGACGCTTAAACTACTTTTACGAATAAAAGTTATTAAGATTGCTCCCTGTTTTAGTAACGTTTACAGAGTGTATTCTATAAAGAAATATTTTTCAGTTGAAAAAAATTGAAATATTTGAAATCTATCGACTGTTTTGTTTGGAATACGTTTTCGTTATACGTATATTTACAATATAAAATTATAAAGAAGAAGTAAGAATAATAAACAATCCTAGTTATTAGATTGCGGATTCTACGTATTTAAAAATGATAAATTCCTATCTTCTATATCTTCTATATTATTCTATATCTTCCTGTATCATTCTTTGTCTTTATGTGTCGTGCGACGTCTCGCACAGCTCCGATTTGTTTTTTTTTTAATTCACGCGTTCTAGCGTGAACAAGACCGCCCTCTCCATAAGACCGTTTTTCCTTTCATTTACCCCGCCGCTTCGATTAACCCTTTTTGCGGCCTCGTACTAGCGCGTCGGGTCGGTGTGGAATAATGGACGCGTATCCAAATGAAATTCTGCACTGGAATGGTGTTTCTACTAATATAGATTAGATGCTGTTTATGCAATTTTATGTCACAGGAGATTTGAATAGGGATTTAATCGACCGTTGCGGGGGTAATTAGTATTTATGTGGATTATGTGAAAAAAAATTATTATGTGATGATTCTCTGGTTCGGACTAATTGTGAGTGCTGGTGATAGTAATTGTTTAGTTGTGATGTAGTTTTGTTTTGTGTTAAAGAGGATAACACGCTAACATGTTGACTGCTACAGTAAAAAAGGCTTTACGTAGTCAGAAACGCTTTAAGTCGTTTTTTTAGGTAATACGTGGTGTTAGAAAAAAATTATTTCTCTTAACAATTTTATTCGTTTTTTCTGACTTATTTGTTCCTATAGAATCACCTCCTGTCCGATTGTACTATCAAACCTGATAGTATACGTGAATTATCCAAGTTTCTAGAAATGTCTTCAACAAGGATTTATAAATTTATTCACAAAAAATATTAATATACACTGTCTAGCATAACTATGCATAAAACCACCTTACAATTTTGCAATCCGTAATAAAAATGAATCACTCTTTTTTATAGGGAATATTATCTACCCTTTCTGGAGATCATTTCTCAACAATGATTTCAGACATGGCATAGTATAAGAATTGAAAATTATAGTATGGCTTTATAGGTTTACCAGGGAGTGTATACAATCGACCAGCTAAATGATCGCGAGCACCTTTAAGTTTTACAGTCAGGGAAACCCAATTTTATCTCCAGTCGTCGAAATGATCGTCTCTTGATTCGGACAAATAGAATTCGAGATTGAAAATCGTAACAACGAGGTCACGTGTATGTTTTCACATCGAAGCCCGCGAAAAGTTCAAGGCTACGGCAAGTCGACAGTAATTTCCGAAGGGCAACGTTTCACCCTGAGAAATTTCGTTTAAACACTTTCGTCGATTCGCGAGCAGTTCCGGAGGGAAAGTTACACGGGCCCCTCTTTTCATCGTTGTAACAGCTCTCGAGGAATATCACCGGCTGAATGGGTTAACGCGGTGTCTCCAGTTATCTCGAGCCTTCAATTAACGAACTTTTTTTTTTCTTTCCAACCTCCCCTATCTCACGGAGCGCAGACACGTTTTTCTAGGTCGTCGATTCACTCGACCGAGTCGGACGTCGTATTGTTTCGAGGTTCATACAAAGTGTAGCCGTTATTCTCGCTGCAATCCGAAGAAAGATCGATCTATATGTAAAAGAGAACTCACAAATGTGGAATAAAATCTTTCTACACGAACCTTAGCACCTGAGAAAAAGGAACTTCTAACTTTATGAACGATTCGCTGGCGCGTCTGACTATTACTGGGTATTTCTACTTATAATGAACATTCCTCCACAATTATTTCTCTTTTTATCTAAAATACTGTTTTTATTAGGAGAACTCGTAAATTTAGAATATAATTTTTCTGTATGGAGTTTAATACTTCAAAAACTTGAATTCCGAACTGTACGAACGTTTGGCTGGTGTGTCTGACCATTACTGGATAGTTCCACTTGCAAGGAACATTCCTCTACTTTTTATTCAAATTACTGTTTCTACAATATCAATATGTGTATGTTGAATTACGTAGTAAATTACAGATAATACTATACTATTGTCAATTTTTGTAAACAGTAAGGCAAGTGGAAATAATAAATAATCGAATGACAGGATAGGCAAGTGATAATCAAACGTATTCATTGAATTTTTTTTAATTTAGTTTTCTCAAAGACGGAGCTCCTTACTAAAAAATTGTATTCTATATTCACTATAGTTATTATAGTTACTAGAATATACAATAGTTCCTGTAATTGTCGGTTCTATCGCGAGTAACGACCTGGGCTGTATTCTTAGAATATTTCGTCCTGATTTTTCCCATGAACAAACTATCAGGCGAAAATTGACGATTTCGTGACACGAGTATAATCATCGAAATAATTCTGTGGTCATTCGAAAGAAGTTTCCCTTGCGGTTTTGTCGTCAGTGAAGGCGTGCCGAGCAAAATGGACGGCGTATAAATTGCTGGAAGTAGCCTCTCGGTCTTACAGTAAATTCTCCCTGGCGAAGAAGTTGTTCGTTACACGGTTGAGCGTGTTCCGCGTGGCCACAAAGTTTCATTAAAAGTGGAATTTTCGAGTCAGAAAGCGGTTCCTGTAACAAAGATGTAACACTTGTACCTCGTATCTCTTGGTTACGACAGGACGCGCCGGGGGAAAAGAATATAACGGCCGCAAATAAAATTACTTTTCTTTCGGTCCGTGTCACCTTGTGTTTTACTCTAAAAGCTGGTATTACGATGTGGAATATGAAAAAGACTTTAAAATTGTTGGAACGTGAAAGGTATGGTGGCTTTAAAGGATAATGTGTCTGCGATTGTTCTTCAATGGGTTTATTTAATTTTTGGCGAACAGTAAAGTATCGAACGATTTGGAAAAGAAATTGTTTCTTTTAGACATAATTACTATTTTATTACGGATTGTAGTTATTCGTTTAGCAAACATTATCTGTGACATCTTAGATATTATCTTTGAGACATAGTATAATGAATATATTTTATTTGATACAATATGTCGAAATTTGTTCCGTGAGTTCAAAAGTGACGATTTTAATGAAAATTCTCCCAATTCTTTTTTTAACTAGAAGGTACTCCTTTTACCAGAATAGAAAATAGGTATATAGGCCAAAAATTATCACGATTGCAACTGTTCAATCTTCTCGAATCTGTGGACCCTAAACAAATTTATTTTATTTAATATTCCATTGTAAGGATTGACTTTGTAACTAAACTTGTTTAAAATTGTCTAAAATCGTCATCCGTGTCTAGGTGACATGGCATTCAGTGTGTTCAAATCAGAATCTGTGCATACTATTGATCGAAGACTAAGTAGAATGATCTTTTGGTGTTGAAAAACAGGTAGATAATGAATATTCAACGAATGTTCAGGTAATTTAATATTCAAATGAATATTCAAGCCACTGCATGATAACAGACATTAGTAAGTCATATTAATATCAAGGAATTTAAAACTTACAAAAATATAGTATTCAACGAAAAAGTCTTTGATATAATTAATTTCTTTAGCTACTAATGTTGTTAATATACAAGCTCTTTCAGTTTTGGTTCATTCAAAATGCCTGTGTTAATTAATATTCTTTCATATGTTTATGTCATGAAACATTCTGTATATATCGACCTAACAGAACCTAGATTTATACAACATTTTTTATTTCCTTTGCTATACACATTATTTGTCTCAACTACTGTCCCCCATTTCTGAATCACCTTTTATATGCCACAGACACTCTATAGCGTACCTATAAACTCTATTAATAATTTCGAAACGCGATAGCTATTTAAAGGAGGCTTCTTTTCGCCAGACACCGCGGTAATATCGATCCTCCGTGTCTGGACGTGTCAATGCACTCGATAAAATTACCTCGCAGTATTCGCTGCCTGCTTTCCCAACTGTGAACAAAAAACAATAGAAACCACAATATCGAGAGAAGGGGAAATTCTATCAGGCAGATGTGTCACATTTAATCTTAGCGTAGGAACTTGATGAATGAAGGTGATAATCGAAAGTTAATTTTAACATCCTAATAAATATGATCTGAGAAATCATTTGGTATCAAATTGTAACAGGTTCTTGATATTTATTTAGTGTCAGTATATTGCTTAAAATAAAGAAAGTTATAAGTAGTTATATTTCTTAGATTTTTATGCAAAATGATATTTTGTAATGCAATTCACGAAGGCAAGAGCAAATGTAAGAATTTCTTCTCTCGAGTATCTTATTGGGTTCTAAATGAGACAGAAATTTTTTTTTTGTGTTATTTTCACAAAGTCATATAGACTATTAATACATAAACTTAGTGGTTTAGTGACACGATAACGTAATTATGATTAATCTTGAATCATTAGTTCGTATTAAAATACTGGCCATATTTTACAAAAACTTCTGCAAAATCTACAACATTAAGGAGTCATTTTATAGACTGTTAATGTTTCAAAATGTTTTCGACACCTTCTACATTAAACAATCATCTACACAGTAAATAACCTTTCCTACATTCCAAAAATTAACATATAACAATTTCTATCAGATCAGTGAACGCGACAGCTTTCTGAGAGTATACATACTTATAAATTAACTAAATTTCTTTATTCATATATTGCAATAAATGTTTCGAGAAACTACTGGAAATGCATTGTTATAACTAGACCATGAAAATTTATTCAAATTTACAATTTTAAATACTAATATCTAAAAATTAAAACGGAATAGAATTTTGAATTCTGCGCTAGAGGCTTTACTACATCCATAATAACACATAAATATTACAATATTAAACTTCTATAAAATGTTCATTTTACTGAATTTTTCAAGTTAAAGTATGCTATAAATGCATAAACATCCGCAGTCTAATTATCACGTATAACATTCTAATAATTTTCATAAGAATTTACCATCCCCATCATATCATTTACAGTAAAAAAAAAAAGAAACTTCCAATCAGAGTAAAAACATTTCCAAATCCCCCTGTCCAGCATCAAAAGGGAAGAAAACTAATCAATCACGGAAAAATAAGTAATACTAACAATTCCCTCCATTGTGAGACTTCCGGTAGCAAGCATTGAAACCTACCCCAGGAAGCACAAAACACCAGTCGAAGTAGGGATGGCGTCATTCTGCTTTCTGTCTCTCTCTCCTCGTTTCAGCAAAATTAAAATACGCTATTAAGTTAATTACACACGCGTATCACGGAATGGTAACGAGGTGGTCGCGCGGAACCAGAAGGTAAAAAACAGAATGTCGGCGAAGGGTCAGGAAACGAAGGATCAAAACCGTCGGCATCGTGGTCGAGAAGGGGAATGTGATATGGTTGATCTTCATTGAAATTATTCACGAGTGAATTTCACTCGCGATGATGCTTCTTTCTCCCGCGTTCGAAGCTTTTCCCCCCATTCATCCGCCATTATTTTATAGCCCCACGACGTATACAGGGTGTAACAAAAGTGTTGTAGATCCCTGAAATGGATCACTCGTGAGGTGATTTATAACCAGTTTTTCATTAGGAAAAATATTATTCGAGGATTTATTAACGAGATATTAACGAGAAACCCTGGTCAATCAGAGCAGAAGTCTGCTGGCCGAGCTCCGATTGGCCAAGATTTTTCGTTAATATCTCGTTAATAACCAATTTTAAGGACCTACAACACTTTTGTTACACCCTGTATATTTCAACCTAGGATCAGAAAATTAATCGAAACTTCGGCAATTTTCCTAGCGACGCAGCTCCTGTGTGTGTGTTCGTTTCTTTTCTTTCATTCCGGAGCTGATTGAACACGCGACGCAGGAGAGGAGGCTCGAGGATCGCGAGCGGAAATCGATAACACGCGTCGATCGTCGACGAGGTATTTATTGTAATTGAA
Source organism: Dufourea novaeangliae (assembly GCF_001272555.1). Classification (NCBI taxonomy): domain Eukaryota; kingdom Metazoa; phylum Arthropoda; class Insecta; order Hymenoptera; family Halictidae; genus Dufourea; species Dufourea novaeangliae. The sequence goes on along the minus strand of NW_015374156.1, from coordinate 2,943,281 downwards.
CGGGCGATTCGTGCCGACACGAACGGAGAACGCTTACACGGCCGACACGTACAATGCGGCTGGATAATTGAAGACTGATAAACGCGCGTGATAACATCGGATCGGGCGGTCGAACGGCCTCGGTGAGTCGCGAAATCGGAGCATTTTTTTGTTTTTGTTTCTTTCACACAATTTACTTTACTCAATAATGCAGTAAGGATCGAGGAATATTGTGGAAATTGTGTAGCGTGATTTCAGGGATGAGAAACGGAATTTGTGCTGAGTTTAGTTGACAGTTATTGGGGGTCATCCCTGTAAATTGTGCAGGTTATCGTAGACTTTGAAGTTTAGGTAATATAAGTTAACGTGGTCGTCACTTATCTGCTTGGTGCAACTACACAGTATCTTACACTGATACCATCGCACAATATTCTGTGTAAAATTCACTGGTGTAGACCAACTGGTTCGGTTATTACAAACGTGGAGAAGGGACAGGACGAAGGAACATAGTTAATACATATAATTTACGTTATATGAGTGTAACAAACGAATTAATACGACTGGAGCAGCGGAGACATATTCCAAGTGGAAAGTGAGATTGTAGAGTCAATCTGTGCTGACGAAGGTTTGAGAAATTTCGAGCAGGTCTTCGTGAGGACTTCCCTGTCGAGAAGCTTTGTAAAACTACGCGAAGACATTGTACCCAGCATTTGCCGAATTGCCGAATTTTACGAATTTCATGAATTAGTGAATTTTTCAAATTTCATTAATTATCGAATTTTATGAATCCGACGAATTTTACGAATTTTGCGAATTTTACGAATTTTACGAATTTTACGAATTTTACGAATTATACGAATGATGCGAATTATAAGAATTTCACGAATTATACGAACTATGTATACGAATTATATGAATTACACGAATCATACGAATTATAAGAATTTCAGGAATTTCACAAATGATCGGATTATCGAATTTCACGAGTTATTAAATTACCGAATTTCAGGAGTTAACTACATCTTCTCCATATACTACAGTGCCCATAAAACAGAAGAGGGAAGAAAATTTCCGACCAAATCAGCAATTATCGTAAAATGTCCGAACAGTAGTAGCAAAGTGGAGAGATTTACGAGATCCGAATAAGCTGTCCATAAGACGGGGCGAGATGGTACAGTTCCGTGAAACGAATTAAAACGTAAATAAGACACGTCGACGGTCGACTTGGGTCTCGATGGAGAGCTTCCACGAGCACGATTCGCGCACGTTCACGGTCACGAATGGTGCGGCGGATCGTAAATCGCGGCATGTACGCGGTAGAGGCTCGTAAAACCGGGAAAAGAAAGGGTGAAGTCTGACTGGAGGGGGAGGGGGGTGGATGCAAGTTCACGGGGACACGTTGGGAAGGTAGCTCGATCTTCTTCCGCGACGAATTGCAAGCGAACGTGCCGATCGTAACGGGTGTTGGCCCCACGGAACTTACGGGAACCGGTTGTTTTCGATGTACCCTTTTATGCTCGACTGTCTCGCTCACTTGTTCGATTCCGTGACTCTACTTTCCGTCTTGCTCTTGTGGAATGGATTAACCCTCTGTGAGAGAGAACAGGGAGAACCACCCCTTAAAGGGACGTGCGGGGACGTGGTTCCTTATCTGCTTGGAATTTTTCAGCGAAGCTTTGCATCCGGAGTTATTTACGACTGAGCCGTTTCTTTCGGGGGATCGAGCACCTTTTTTCTGTCACTCGGTTACCCGTGGATTATGTTGTCTCCGATTACCTGGGTTATCTCTTTAGTCTCCGACTGGGGATGTTAGTACGTGCATAATGGAGTGGTTTGACGATGAAAGGTATTGTTCTAGAAAAGTTGTATATTTAATCATTTTTTAAATACCTACAGAATATAACTAGTGTTCTTCTGCCATTTTATTACCGTGGATTATGTTTGCTACGATCATTTAGATTATTTCTTCATTCCTTAACTGGGTTATCTCTTTAGTCTCTGACTGGGGATGTTAGTACGTGCATAATGGAGTGGTTTGACGATGAAAGGTATTGTTCCAGAAAAGTTGTATATTTAATCATTTTTTTAATACCTACAGAATATAACTAGTGTTCTTCTGTCATTTTATTACCGTGGATTATGTTTGCTACGATCATTTGGATTATTTCTTTATTCCTTAACTGAGGATGTTAGTACGTAATTGATCCTAAACGTATCGTTCTAGGAAAGTTGTATTTTAACATTTTTTAATACAAACTATGACTGGTGTTTTTCTGTCTGGATTATTTCTGGATATTCTTTGACTGTGGGTCTTAGTACATTTGTAATGGAATCTAAAAAGTGTCGTTCTAAAAGAATTGTATTTTGAAAGTTTCGTAACACGGAATACTAGTAGATTGTTTTTCTGCCATTCGATTACTGTGGATTACTTTGTCTGTGATTACCTCAATTATTTCTTCATTGTTCCATCTGGACAATTTCTCATCCAGAAATTTTGTAATGCAGAATATAATTAAACTTTTATTAATACTGTAATTAATAATGTTTAACTCTGTTGGTCTCCTGACTTATTCTTCACGTTTGTATCCCTTTGAATAAAATTATTTCGAATTTTGAAATGATTTGAAAATTTTGAATGACTATCGAAATATAATCTCCATTTCAGGTCATACACAACGACAAAAGCTATTAGATACTAAAATCAAATATTTAGAAATATAATACCTATCAAAATACAATCTTCATTCCGGGTCATATAGAAAGTATAATCTAATCGGTTCATATAGAAAATATATATAATCTCCATTTCGGGTCGTATAGAAAATATATACAATCTCCATTTCGGGTCGTACAGAAAATATGTATAATCTTCATTTCGGATGGTATAAAAAATATGTATAATCTTTATTTCGGGTCGTACAAAAAATATCTATAACCTCCATTTTGGGTTGCATAAAAAATATGTATAGTCTTTATTTCGGGTCGTATAGAAAATATATATAATCTTCATTTCGGGTTGTATAGATCCGAAGGGAACAACAGGGTTGACCCGTTAACTAGCTGACTTTTTAGACGTCGATGTTGACGTAATCACGACTAAAGACGAATGAAAATAATCTGATGCAATCTTCCCCTGCTACAAACTCAAGTGACACATAGCTTGTACCGATACAAACATTCTAACCTCATAGAATGAGAGATTTTTTGAATTCGAACCACTTGCCACGATTCGACGAACATTCCCTTCGAAGCTACGTGTGTATTTGTGCGTGAGCCTATCCCGGAAATTCACGTTCAGGCTCGTCGTTGGTTCTCTGGATCGAACGGAGTCGCACGGTAGAAAATTGTCAAACGTTACAGCAGTGTTCGAGAATTTGATTTCCGGAATGAAGGGGCTCGTTTCGTGATCCAGACTGCAAGCTTGCTGCACAGTGCATTCTGTTGCGGTTAAATTAGAGGATGGCATTCGGGAGAGGAGAGAGGGGCGTGGGGGTAGACGGAAAAGCAAACGCAACGTTGGTCCCGCTGTAGGGAGAACGTCAATCGAGTTAAGTCGACGGTAAACTGTACAATTTGCCTTTCTGGAACGGCTGCGGCCGTTTTTACGAAACCCCTGGAGTAATCGTATCAGTTACTTAAACGCGTTTACGACTCGCCGTCTCAATTTGTCGTTGTTTGAATTTCATTTTCTCACTGGTTCGGGGTGACTGGTTCGAGTGGTCTCTGGGTTTCTCAGAAGTTTAGAATCGTGTCGATTACATTTGTCAGTACACGATCCTGTAAGGTTTGTACAGTTCGAATATCACTTGGACAGAGTGTTGAATTCGAGTTTTCAAGGTTGTACACTATAGAAAAATTATTGGGGTTTGAATGGACTCCTGGATCTTAGGAGCTTTCGCTATCTTCTTGGTCCCGTTCAATTTCAGTTTTCAAGGTTGTACACTATAGAAAAATTATTGGGGTTTGAATGGACTCGTGGATCTTAGGAGCCTTCGCTATTTTATAATTAATTGTAACTATATCATTTATTTCCACTCTATGTACGTCCTTCTCTTATTGTAATAATTCTGTACTAAGGGATATTTATCCCGTTAATAAGTCATTATTACTATTATTATTATAATTATTATATGGATTCAAAAGTTCCATCAAAAATCGGACGCTTTATTCTCGAAAACACACGGGATTCCTCTCTTTATTGGTCTAATGAAGATAGATGGGTGGAATGGTGAATTTCGTTCGGTGGAATTTATTTGCAAATGAAATATCATAGTGACCAGAATACCGTGAAACAAGCGGCGAACAAATTGTTTTGCATAATCGATCAAACACCGGGGAAAATGAATTCAACGTATTGGGACATCTGCTCGCACTACATCGGCCGGACTGTTTGCTATAAATATCATACATTTTCATGAATCGTTCCTTTATTCGCCGACATTGAATTCTATAATTTGATTTCATACATCTTTTTTCCTTTCGAAAAATAATCTCGACGATATATTATGTAATTCCTCGATTAATTTGTACAAACTTTTTTTTTCCGATGAAATAATAACGCGAGAAAAATACGATTACAGTATTTGGAAATTATGGTTGTCAAAGAAATTCGCGAGAGCATTCACAGATTTCCATTAGCCTTTCCTTTTGTAATTCGTTTCAGTAATGGATTTTTTCTTTTTTCATTGAAACGTAATCGGGCAGCACGTGCGCGATTTTTCTCTCCGATCGAACAAAAATATATCCTATCGAGGCTCGTGGATTAATTCTTACGCTTTTATCGGCCGCAAGAGATATTTCGAGTAATCGATACTCTCTGCATAATACATGCCTGTACAATCAGCGTTCTCCCGGTATTAATGGTATCTCGATAGACGGAATTTTTACTGCTCCCATTCGAGAAAATTAAAATTCATTTAAAGAAGTTTGTGTTATTCGTGGCATAAAACTCCTTGCAATTATTGAAAATGATTAACAACACTGTCAAAGTGGAGAGCGAAACTTGCTTAATAAATTTCATTACTTTCGAGCCATTACTTTCTAATGTAAAATAACTCGTTGCCTATTGGTTGTATCGAAAGACGTTTCAATGAATTATGTAGCATTTTAAGGGACGCATCCGATGGATACAATTTGATTTTTTAAATCCCAATTTTTTTTTACGATCTCAAGGTGACCTTGAGTTTTCTCAAGGTCAATGCATTACCACAGTTTTCATACCACACTGTTGTCGATGGAAGCATGACGGTATCAATAAAAAAGATGCATTAACCTTGAAAAAAGCTCAAGGTTAGCTTCACGTCTCAAGAAGAAATAAAATATACAAAAAATCAAATTGTATACGTCCGATATGTCCCTTAAAATGCTATATAAATCATTAAAACCTTTTCTGATACAACCAGTAGGTAACAAGTTATTTTAGATAGCAGGTTTTATTAACTCATCCTGTATATTCAAATAGTATTACTCGAACGATCGAACATTACGTTATACGATAATCGGATAAACAATGTGCATTCAGTGGATATTTTATCGTATTTCTTTCACCTAATCGAGAACGTTTCATAAGCCAGTTTCATGTGATGAATTTTTTTCGCTAACTATAAACGTGATTATCAGAGAATACGTTCATCAATCGAAAGGTATGATCGACAAAAGAGTCGACACGAAAGCTCAGCAAATAATACGATAAATAATCGATCTCCTTGAGGTCGCCGCTGGGATTCGATGAAAACGGAGCAAATAGATAAAAGTGGCGGGTTTCGATTGTGCTCAGTCGTCCCCCGGATGCCAAAAGAACGTCAATAAATAACAATTCTGGTATATAGAAGCTATCGGTTGCTTGATTCCGGTCGCAGGAACCAGCGGCGGATAAAGGATAAAACGGACACGTGTCGCTCTGATGGAAAAGCCACCGGTTTTAAGTTATCGTCGCGAAAATACGAGGAGTGAAACGAAAACACGTCGCTCGAGTTACTTTGTGACACGATTCGCGGGTTTTTCTTTCGCAAACGTTGACAACAATGCGCGATAAATAAACATTGTGAGTTTGTCGGTATGTTGTAATATTTAAAACACAAATGGTCCTGTATTAACAGTTTTTTCAATTTGTTTCAATACAATTTAATCATATTTGTATGTTATTTTGGATTATCGAAGTTTCGAGAACAGGAAATAGAATTTTGTTTAATTGGAGTTTTATAAGTTAACGTCTGTAGCTCTGATTTTGCAATTTACAAGAAATTATTGCTTAAAATCAAGGACAAGCATGTGGATGTGAAGCAGGTTAAATAAGTTTCATCAAAATTGTAACTGTAACTCTCGATATTAGGTCTGTTCGGTTTGAACTGTTCAGACTCTTCGTCAGGTGTTTCGATCAACCATGTTTGAAACAGTTTGTTTGCCGACCCCCACTATTTTACACCTGGTCCTAATTTGAAGTTTCAAACACCATCAAACTGTTTAAAAAGTTTGAAAGCAACCATGCTGAAATTCGATCTGAACTGTCACACCTAGTCAGGTGTTAAGATCACCCATGTTTGAAAGAGTTTATTCACAGACCTACCACTTTTTAACACGCGATTCCAAAGTGAAATTTCAAATGTCATCAAACTGTTTGAAAAGTTTAAAAGTTATCTGCAGTTTCATTGCCTTGTCATGATTCAATTCGGTGTGAACTGTTCAGACTCCTCGTCAGGTGTTTCGATCAACCATGTTTGAAACTATTTTACACGATTCTAGTTTGAAGTTTCAAACGTCATCAAACCATTCGAAGAGTCGAACCATGATCAAATTCGACCTGAACTGTCCACGCAACTAGTCAGGTGTTAAGATCACCCATGTTTGAAACAGTTTGTTCACAGACCTACCACTATTTGACACGCGGTTCCAGAGTGAAATTTCAAATGTCATCAAACTGTTTGAAAACTTTAAAAGTTACCTGCAGTTTCATCGCCTTGTCATGATTCAATTCGGTGTGAACTGTTCAGACTCCTCGTCAGGTGTTAAGATCACCCATGTTTGAAACAGTTTGTTCGCGTATCAACGGGGACTAATATATGTTGAGTAATCGATTTCGAATGTGTTAATTCATTTCGCATGTCTTCGTCGGTGTTTCGCCCTGTCAAATGGATGGCTCCTTGTCTGATCTCTCGAGTGTTCTGAGGCGCGTCGGGCCTGGGGTCTCGTGAATCCGTCCGTTGAATCCTGCTCGACATTGGAGCCGACGGTGACGAGCCTCGAGAGCCCAGGTGGTACGTTTCCACCCTCGTGTCTCACCCTCGCGTCTGGTTTACGTTGGACGTAATAATTTGCCCTCCTGCGCGAATAAAGTTACACACTTCACCCGCGATAATTGAGCTCGCGAGCGAGATTTTCATGGAAATTGGAGAAATTTCCAGGCCTCCCTTCCCCTTTTCCTAGCCCTTGAATAACTTCCGCGCCACGAGATATTTTTATTCCTCATTGTAGCGAGGAGCTGTACAGGGTGGCTCGTAATTTACGGTACGAATTCAATACGCAATTACGAATCGTGTAAATGTAGAACGTTCTTTACGTACGGAACGCGGTTATCGAGAATATTCACTTTTATTTAGTCGTTATTGAAGAGGGTGTAAGTCCCCTTTTCTTGTTCGTTTATTTGTAATTTATTCGTGTTCGAGTGTAAGCGTAGTAACCATATTATCTACTTTCTTGAAACTGGAATTACGTCTTTTTTACTGACGGTAATATAAACGTAATAATAAGTAAGTAACTAAAATAATAAAGTAATGACTATGAAATGTTGAAATAATATCTCTAAATGAACACACTTTCTATCCGAAAGCTCTGATTGTAATTATACGAATCTGCAAGCGAAATAATATTTTTTTAAGTAACTTCTAGAGTCTGGTGTAGTCGTAGGTATTTCGTGTTCTGTTATGGATTTTACTAGGCAAAGAATAATATCTTTAGATTAATTTATTCAAGCTGATTTCAACACGTAATATGGTCATAATTATCTAATTTTCAATTATATAACGTGGCTGTCTCAAAACTTGCTATTTCTACTTAGAATAAATACTTTTGTGTTAAATTCCTTTCTAAGTATCGATTTGTCAAAAACTACCGTACAATACCACTGTTCTTTCTATTCTAAAGTTAAATTACATTACTCTGGTTTAACATGATCACTAGACTGCTGATTTTATGCGTTTATAGACTGTAAAATGCAACAAAACGACCAAGACAAAAGTTTGATCAAACGCAATGTCTTTTCTATTTTATTCTTCACCCAATAAAACACTTTAGAGACGAAAGAAAATCGTACTGTTTCTCTTATCTTCACGAATCTCTTCACAAAATCTCATTTTACAAAAAATTCACAGTCTACTGATCGCTGATTACAGGTACCACTTATCAAATCTATAATTAGTAGACACTGCAGATTTTATGCATTTTTCGCGTACTCGATTGCCTGGAATTCAATATAATCGAGAAGCGCAATAAACTTTACTATGGTTCACATTTTACGTGCAGCCTCCTAAAACCCCCAGCGCAGTAAACAGATTTCTGAAAATAAATCTTCAAAGATCGATACTCGCATAAATATCCAAAGTCCACTGATTATTCAGTTTCCTAAAATAACTTTATATCGCTAAATTGATAAAAAATATCCAATTCATTTCTCCTCGCAACTCCCCCATAAACATGATACAAAGAGGCGCGAAATTCAAAGGAAAAAACGTGACAGTCAAACGGGTCGTAGCAGTTTTGATAGCTTTTATCGAAATTCACGGACCGTGTTAGAGCGAAATCCTGTTGTAAAAGTTACCGTGTTACACGTGAATTGCTTGTATTTCATTACAAAGGGGTTGGATTTTCGGGACGTTTTTTTCCCGCGATTTCGACACGCATTGATTCCGCGAAAATATCGTCGATTTCACTGTTTTTTTCCTCCCTGTCAACGGTACCCAGGCACCACGGCCCATTTAGAAGAACGAATTTCGGCAAAATGGCGAGGAAAACACGAAGGAAGAGGGAGGGGAGGGGGAGATCGAACGTTCCTTTGTCGGCTTTTGTCCCGACGTTGCCTTTGACCGATCGACCCCAGCCACAAAAGAATATTTTTCAGCTTACCTCGCTGGGCACCGTGAAAGAGAACGAGTGTTTTTCGAAAACTCGTCGGCACAACTGTTGTTTTCGCGATACGCGATTAAACGGACCGTGGACCGAGAGGGCGGCATCGACTGCAGATAAACAACGTGTGTGGCTTGTGTTTTAAATGTCAAATGTTACATGACGAATCGGATCTGTGAACTGTAAGACCGCGAGCCGATCTACGGTTTCCCGGAAATTGCTGCCTGACGAATTTTGGGATAACGAATTGTTGACGATTAATCGGTCCGGCAATTTCACGCAGAAGCTGTATCGTTCGTGAAAAATCTGTTTTGTAGATAGAAATAGTTGTTTTGAATTTTAATTTGAGGTGTACAATATTTCTGCGTTGAAAATTATTATTATTGTATCGCTGCTTGGCATCGATAGTGGCACAACTCAGAAAGTTTCGAATTTGCTTTCATTGACTGTAAGGTCTATATCATGTTTCTATTTTTATCGTGTAAAACAGCGTATTTATAATTGCATCAGTTAAAGTTTTGCGTTAGAGGGCAGTTATATCGTTATTGACTTGGTATTAGCTCTGCAAAAATGTAAATTTTTGAAAGCCTCTCTAAAATTTACATTTCTTGAGTTACGCCACTATCGACGCCAAGCAGCAATATACATATATTCGTAATTTCCCATGATTTTGTCAACAAATTTTGTATTTCGTCGCACTGACTTATTAGCTGAAATTTACAATTGAAACATAAATTACGCGCATGGTTCTATAATTGAACTACATTAATAGTTTAGTGCTTAGAATCTTCGTATCGTCCATGTTTTGTACGTAAATTAGCTAACGACAGTTGGTTATTGCTTGAAACTTAGTATCTAATTCGTTAAATGCATCTATTATAATTTGTAATTGGATCTATTGCTCGAGTCTAAAGAACTCGTACTTGTACATGCCAATAGAGTATACAGTGGCGGTCATAAAGTGCTAACTGGCTCAAGTATAATTTAACAGAGAAATAGATTTTGACGCATTACATGATGTCAAGATAATAATAAGTATTAATATTATCTAGATGGCAAATGGTGAACAGTAGAGTATACAGTGACGATCATGAAGTGTTAACAGTACCAAGTATAATTTAACAGAGTAGAAGTAGATTTTACAGTGACAGTCAATTTCTCGTATTACATGATGCCAAGATAATAATAAGTATTAATATTCTCTAAAATGATGAACAGTAGGATGTATAGTGGCGATCATAAAGTGCTAATAAAATCGAATGTAATTAAACAAACAATATGCAGACTTAACAATGATAGTCAATTTATCGCATTGCATGATGTCAAGATAATAGAAATAGTCCATGTAAGAATTATGAAGTGTGTATATACTTTATTCATAATAATTTAACTGACATGAAATTTTACTCTAAAAAGCATAGGCTTAAACATTTGCAACGAAATATGCTTTTATCGCGTATAATATACACCCTAGTTTTAATTCGACAAGATAATAGATCGTAGAAGCTTAATGATTAGAAGATTGCTGGGATCTAGAAGGAATACGGGTGCAGGTTAACACCGGGACAGGTTGTGCAATGCATTCGTTTAATTACTTTTTCCTAGATTACTCGGAGGATCAGACGTACAGTTTCTTCCACTATCCTTAATCCCCGTCTTAAACCCTTGAGCCTGATCCTCGTGTTGTAGTCACGTAGACACTTTGATAAAACAGGGAGGAGATATTCGTAGAATAAAATCGTTCCGCGTGTTTAACTTTTCCCTCGGTGGGTAAATTTACGCGAAGAAAAGTGACCTGCGGCCATTTCGAAGAACAAATTTGTGCTCGTGATAAATGTGACACGGGCCCATTGTTGAACAGAAATTAGTATAACGGCGGAATCAGCGGGAAACTTTTACAAGGTACATATTATTATTTCTGAGAATATACTCTGCCTGTGCAACGTTGAATTAAATGAAACCGTTATATTAGCTTGGAACTGGGTAATTGAATTTATAATTATTTTAAGTACCTTCATATATATCGACAATTCTACCGATTTTCCGCACGTTGTTCATTTAACCCCTTCGCACCGATGGACGAGATATCTCGCCACGTGATTTCGTTCATGATGTGCTTTGGACGATCTCGTGAAAGCATATGATGAACGTAATCACGTGGCGAGATATCTCGTCCATCGGTGCGAAGGGGTTAATATTGACTAATTATTGTTTCTTTGCACATTATTCATCATGGAATAAATTCGTTGAGCAACCAATGAAACTAGTATAACTTACTAAATTGTAGGAACATTTGTTTTTACTGTCAGACCAGTTCCTGTGAAACGTTCACAGTTTTAAAATCATCTTCTTTCTTTAACACAAGCAAACTGTATGCGGCAATATCTGTAATAATCTTCATTTCTTAACCGTTTCGAACGTCCCAGGTCTTAACTAAATTATTCTATTTTATTCTATACTATTTAACGTGTTTGTATAAATATTAATTTAAAAAAAAAAAATTTTAACGATTAAATCAAAGAGCAAAATCTGGTTACGTGCAAGGATAACATAAGGAACACCAGCTTTATTCTCAGCTTAGCACACAATTCAAACCATCCTTAAACAGTCGCAATACTTCCGATATCCCGACGATATTTAATTTCCCCAGACGACTCCCGGAGAACCAAGGTACTTAACATTTCGTTCCACTATCCCGTGAGAATTTCAACCTCGGTGAACCGCCAGATGGAATGGGGATTCCTTGAACACGCGAAACACTGAAAATATTCGTCGGTTCTCATTCAGTCGACAAGACCGAATCCCCACGCGGAATCGTAATTCAACCGTGACATTCGTTCGGGTCGAGGTTAACAGTGAGTAATCAAACTGTTCATAAAGGAATGGCATAAAGGATATAAAATTAAAAAATTTGATACTTCATCAAACTCTCTGAACCCTACCACCTTCATTCCTTACGTTTCACCATGATCGAACTCAGCTTGAACCGTTCAAACTCCTCATCAGATATTTAGTTAGATCAATGAATATACTAACGTATCGTTCCAAAAGATGACCTAGCAGGAAGTTAAAAAAAAAAGTTTAATACTTCATTCTTTATATTTCGCCATGGTCGAACTCAGCATATGCCGTTCAAACTCCTCATCAGATGTTTAGTTACATCAATGAATATACTAACGTATCGTTCCAAAAGATGACCTAGCAGGGAGTTAAAAAAAAAAGTTTAATACTTCATTCTTTATATTTCGCCATGGTCGAATTCATCATAAGCCGTTCAAACTCCTCATCAGATGTTTAGTTAGATCAATGAATATACTAACGTATCGTTCCAAAAGATGACCTTGTAGGAAGCTAAAAAAAAAAGTTTAATACTTCATTCCCTATATTTCACCATGGTCGAACTCAGCTTGAACCGTTCAAACTCCTCATCAGATGTTTAGTTAGATCAATGAATATACTAACGTATCGTTCCAAAAGATGACCTAGCAGGCAGTTAAAAAAAAAAGTTTAATACTTCATTCTTTATATTTCGCCATGGTCGAACTCAGCATATGCCGTTCAAACTTCTGATCAGATGTTTAGTTAGATCAATGGTGTTTCATACAGTGTATTCGCGGACCGACTGCTACTATAGGTCCTCGTCGAACACCAACGAAATTACGCCATAGTAAAATACTCTATACACACACCCTTTATTGCCCGTACACCTTGCCGTGACGCAGGCTATTATCGCCCTCGTGCTTAGCCCGTGATAGATGCTAAGTGCACGCATTGTGTTTCATCGGCGACACTCGACCAGCCCTTTCATCGCTACGTATCGGGTGGCAGGGGGGCGTCCCTCTCAAAGGCGCAGGGGGAGGGCTATAGAGGTGATCCCCGTGCCACGGGACCATTGCACCTCGTCGTAAAAGGACGGAATCGGACATTCGGGCTGATTGCGTTACGTGGAAGCCTTCCGGCTGCCCTTTAACCCTCTCTATACGATTCTATACAGGACGAAATCGACACCGGGAAAATAAGAGGCACGGTTAGTTGATTCCGGTAAACAAGACGCTTTCGATGTTTTCCTCGAGCCCCAGATAGGGCGAGTGGAGGATTCGAGAGGGGGATGCTTGAACGTCTTTGCTGGAGCGGACGTTTATTGTCGGCGTCGGGTGTCTGATATTGTTGGGGGAGGGTAAACTGATCGGGAGTCGCGTGCAGGAAGGGTTGGAAGCGTGAACTGGATAGATGAGTGTACTGGGAATGCAATGCGAATGAGGGTATTATTGGATGTACCAGTAAGTATATTCGACTATTTCAGTTTAATAAACTGTTTGGTTGCTGCATAATATTGGGTCATAAAACGTGATCTAGTATTTCTGCAGTAGATGATGCTTTTTTTATTTGAATGCAAACCACTGCTCTTGAGTAACAGGCTGTATACATATTCTGAAAAATGACACTTGAACGCGTTGTTCAAAGTACAAATTATTAGGATGGTGTTCAATTTTTTTAAATTGACCTTGCGTTGAAAATGAGCGACGGGAAAGTGTACTTATTTCCGTTCGTTTATAGCACCAGCAACATGTATACGAACATCATATTTTATTGTTTGTACCACATTTCCCCATTTTCAGAATTAAAGAAACATGATTTCTCGAAAATATTATAATTTCATGTATATATGTATATCTTCATCCACTTCGAGATTGGCAAGATATCGTTGTAGTCTGAACAAATTTTAAATCTGACTTTAGAATCGTAATCAGCAATATCAGAAACCCCAGAAATATATTAAATCAAAAATTGAAAAATTTTTAAGTTTCACTACCCTAAAATATCGCTATGAGACACTGACAAATTCGAAATTCATCTCAACTGCATCTGTCATATACATATACATAAATTTTTGGTTACAAAAGGCAGTTTTTTTATGAAAAAATTCCGCCAATCTGAATGGTTAAATTGCCTCTCAAAGACCATGGACCACAAAAGGTGAAACTTTCTTTCGTCCGCCTCTATCCGCCGTTCAATTTAATCAGAAACACAGTCGAAGGACAATTAACCGGCTGGAATAGAATTAGAAGAGTCGATAATTCGACTAATTATTCCCCCAGCACTCACTCCCTGTGGACATTCTCGGCATCTCCGCGACGAAGCGTAACGCCGTTCGCATAAATCGCGGGTGTCGCGATCGAGAAAAAAAAAATCCGAATTATCAGCGGAAACGGACCGAGTCGAAAGGCGTACTTAATTCTCGAATAAGAGGGCACGGGGTCTCGCTGTGATTTCCCGGGGAAATCCATTCGTGCCAAGCCCAGACGATCCAACATCTTCGTCGTATATCCGGGCGACTATGGTTAACCCAGCCGGAAAGAAGGCGGCGGTGAAAAAGGGCGCAAAAGATGTCCCGAATCCCCCGGAGGCCGGCTGGAACCCCTCGGAATTTTTGCTCGGGGGGCCCTATGATGTCGCCAGATGCCGAGCGACTTAGCACTCATGTACAGGGTGTTCAGGATGTTACTAGCCAGCGTTTTCCTCACAAATATTAAGTATTAGAAAACAATGAAAGAATAATAGGTTCTACAGCTTTCTATGACTAATATAATAGTTCGTATTTATTTTTTACGTTTGTAATTTTTTTCGAGATGCGATGGTGACAGTTTTTAAACAGAATATTGTGTATTCTTTTATGTTGTACGGAAGTGTGTCACAAGACGAATTTATTAATGTGCTATAGATTGATCTTGAAGGTCATACAATGTCAGAAATGAAAGAAACAGTTTGACACGTACTTTCATACGACATTAAGAAAATATACAGCATTTCGTCTAAAAAATTAAAGGTCAACTTCGTTGCTCGAAAAATATTGCAAACATAATAAATTGATAAATGTAGTTATGTTGGTCATAGAAAGCTGGGAAACTTTTTCCGATTACATTTTTATTTTTAATACTTATTATTAACGAGAATAACGCTGGATAGTTGTAGTGGGAACACCCTGTATGTACGTACTCCAAAGAGCTGCCCTGAGGATATCGGGATTTCGAACACTCGAAGCTTTTCCAACCCTTCGACGAGTTGTTTCCTCCGAGGCTACGGAGACGGAACATGATTCTGGATTTAAAATCGCTCGCTAGAATCCTGGGAAAAGGGTTTGAATGTGGGATTATGACGTGAAAGGCCTACTTTGTCGTCTGCTTTTTAGCGTAGCGTCTTGTTTTTCGGGTCGACTCGTCCTATCGCGCACTCGCGAGAAAAGTGTTCTCAACTCTGGTTAAAATATTAATAAAATTCTCCTTAACTCTGATTAAAATATTAATAAAACTCCTCTTAACTCTGGTTAAAATATTAATAAAATTTTTCTCAACTCTGGTTAAAATATTAATAAAATTCTCCTTAACTCTGGTTACAATATTAATAAAATTCCTCTTAACCCTTTCACTACTACGGGTGACTATAGTCACCCGCCACAAAACGACACCCGCACACGACGGGTGACTATAGTCACCGGTCACAAGATGCCACCTATACACAACGGGTGACTATAGTCACCCGCTCCAAAAATGGAACCAAATGTTAAGATAAATGGTATCGCTTCGTGTATTTCTGTTCGCAAACAATTGCAAGCGCTATTGCAACGTTCGATTTTTTTCGACATTGTTTTGTCATTGACCCGTGGGCCTCAAATGTATAATTATACTCAGTTGGTCGTAAGTCGAATGTATCAAAATGTTCTCACTTTCGGCACGGCGCTCCGTTCTAGACGAGGTACTCCGCGGCGAGGCCCACCGTAGCGAAAGGGTTAACTCTGGTTAAAATATTAATAAAATTTTTCTCAACTTAAAATATTAATAAAAAGAGGAACTTTCTATTCCTTGAATTTTCCTTCGATACAGATAGGTATCGATACTTTTGGTGCGATACTAAGTAGATATTGATACTATTTTTCGTTACAAGTTATGATAGTAAAAATATCGACACCTTGACGGTATCGATTTATCTCTACCCCTAATCAGTTGAGACCGTGCACTCGTGTCCGATCGTCAGCTCGATTGTGGGAAACAGCCCCCGAGTGCTAACCGCCGGCTAATTGTCCGTCCTCCACCCTTCTTGAGCGAGCGTGTATATAACCAGCGACGAATTTCGAATCAGCGCACACTCTCGTTTCGAGGTCCACAATTGAGAGCGAGGAGGTTGAGTGTTACGGGATCGGCTCGGTCGCCATCTGCCGTGTCACAGTAAACGAGCGGTTACTAATCTAGCCGGATCGCAACATAAAAGTCCATGCTCGATGGGCTACTTGGGGTCACGGAGCCTCGTCGACGTATATTAAGGAGGAAGCCTGGTGTAAACAGCTAAAGCTGAACGAAATTTGGGAATTTATTTTGAAGAAAGTATTAAAGCAATCTGTTTCATACTTTGAGAGTACTTTATTGTACGATTAAACTGAATCCAAAAATTTATATTTTCACGACAAATCCATAAATATTATAGTTATAAGGACTTATAACTTATTAAAAGAATATTCAACCAACTGACCCCTCGCCTTGAACGTAAATACTTTTTGACATCTTCACAGCACAATTATTTAGAAACCAAAAAATTCAAACTTTAAAAAAAATGGTGACATTGTTTAAAAAAAGGCAACTTTTTTCAAGTAAAAATATTAATTTAATGATTATTATAATTGATTATTTGTTATCATAGCGCTGTCTCTTTTATTTACAAAGTTACAAGCCCTGTTACAACCTACCCCTATTACTTTCAACCCCAGTCTCCCCTACTTCGACCGAATCGTTCCGAACAATTCTCCGCGTCGTACAAACACCAGGGAAAACCGTTCGAAAATCCGGCCGCTGGTCGTTCCGCCGGCGACACGTTTTATAATCGCGTTAATTAAACGGCCGAGCTCTCGAATTTCGGTTTTAATGCCAGCCCGAAGTCGACCAACGCAACGAGAAACGAGCCCTGACAGCGAACATTAACAGGCATTTACATTTCAATGGAGAATCGTGGTGGGGTTGTTCCTTTAATTTTCCGTACCGGACGGAAGTTTCCAAAACCGATATTCACCGTTCTCCATCCGCCTCCCATGCTTCACGTTCACGAAATAATACGGCGGTATACCTTACGTGCAATTAGTACGTCGTGGTCGGAACAATACCAGAAATGATCAAAGTTCGCCCAAACGATACTTGGCCGGATCTCCAGGAACAATGGGGTGGGGAAGCTCGAGGCCACCGCGGTCAACACCTTCGTCACCGATACACAGAGGACATGTATACATATAAACACATATACATATATGTATGTGTGTGCTAGGTTGGCTTCGATAAACACCAAAGGCGGACCCAGCTATAATGCAATCGGAACAATACACCGTGGGCACCGTGCACGCAACGGGATCTCGCGTGCAAATAATTTCCGTGCCCGTGATCCGACCTACGACCCATAATTGCGCGACGGTGGTTAATGGAAGGATTTATCGTGCCAAGAGATATAACTTGGTTTCATCCAGATCGGAGATCTTACGATTGTCTACGACGAATTATCCTTTCTTGTGCAGTTTCAATAAGTGACACTTTGCGGTGCGAATATAGTCTAGGCATATAATACTTACACGGAGAGGTCACAGTCGTTGGGTCGTTGATTTTAATGAAACAATTTCTGATTAATCTGGAGCAAAAATAAACCGACACGTATTTTGTCGTTTTTTGTCAATAGTCAACACTGATTCTTTGTGAGGATGTTTTATATGGAATTATTAGGATTTCCAGAAATATTGAAGTAATAGAAGCTAATTGCAACAGTTATGGTAGCGAAGGTGATTCTTAACCCTTTGAGCGCTGAGTTGTGCGACGTTAAGCATTTGCTGTGGGCTGCCCAATTTTTACGACAACGCGCATGCTGGGCTGGCTAACTCTGAAATGCGTTCATAGCCCAAATTGAATGGTTATGCGAATACCCATATATGCGTTCATAGCCCATGGTGAACGATTTTGCCGAACGCATATATGTGAACGCATATCGATGGTTCGAATCCCAGAAACTGAATTTTTCTTTTCTTCTTTAAATGTACATGTTTCTTTTTTTTTACAGTTTGTATTGTTTGTTAAATTTTTTTCTTTTGTTTCTATGTCTTTTTAAGCTATTTATTATATTTCTACTATGACTGACGATTTTCGACACAACCCTATATATTACACGCATACCAAATTCTACATTTTAAAGAAAAAGTGGTGACTTTTTTTGTCTGCTACTGACTGTAGATGCTTATTACCGAAGATTTCGCTCGAATCCACTGTGTTTCAGGCATTCGATTCTATAATGTTCTACGGAGGGGTGGGGGGAGGGGGGCATTAAACGGATAATAGTGGAAAGGGTGTCGGGCGGATTTGGAAAGTCGAAGAAATTGCGAAAGTTGGATATTTCGAGTTTAATCTGGGTTAATTTGAAGCAACACTCTGGCTTTTGGCGGAGTCCGAGTCGATTTAAGTTAATTCTGATTTTAATTTAGTTCAAGCTCAGTTAGCGTGGCTCTTGGCTGTTGGTCGATTAATTGAACGACGCACGGAGGCACGTTTGTAGTCCGTGGAAATTTGTCCGGGTATTTTTGAACGGAGCTGAGAAGCATTCGGTTTGCGCAATAAAAGGAACTGCTGCTCCGATTCATTAAAAACAAACTTTATATGGAAGAATACTGCCGAGGTTGTGGATCAAACTGCTTGGTTTTATTTTTTAATGAAATATGATAGAACAGCTCTTCACTGTAATTCAGTTGTATATTAATTATGATATTTGAGATTTGTTTCATTCAAAATCTTCCTACAGAGCACTCAGGAACAGACAAAATTTATATCAAATCGAAGGATATTTTAGCCAAAAAATTAAGGAACCAATATTTTTCGTTATTTTTTAATTCTTTATGAAATGTAAAATATGCAGGGAAAAAATAATATTTAAATCACTGGAACTTAATAGTGATCTAACATGGTAGTCGAATACTACGTGCAAAGAGGACACGACAAAAAAAACCGTTCTTAGAACAGAATAGTAGCGACTTTCATACCGAAAAATGTCACTCTGGCCCCGTTTACAACGGAATGCCGCGCACGGTATTCAGCGTGTTAAGGACGAGCGCTCGAAACGGCAACACATCTCATTTCGTTTCTGGGGTTTTCCGGCTTTCTGGCCTTTTTTTCGCCCTGTTCCGTTCCTTCATATTCCGGGCGGATGTATACGGTGTGCGTGGAAAATACGCCGACGTGCATCCCGCGAAAATTGGATACACGCGGCGCGTTTCCGCTAAGAACGCAACGGAAGTATGAAAAATCCGGTTATTATGGCTCCCGCCGAAACGGCCATATTGGGACCGGGTAATAATGCAGCGGTGGCGGGGCTTGAAGCAGCGGATAAATAAGAAAGACGAAGTCCTGTTAAAAATGAACCCGTGAAAAGTTTCTCCGTTCGGAGTAAACCGTAGAGAGGCGATGCTATCAGAGGTACAAAAAGAAAAAATGGAAATGAGAGAAATTCCCTCTTTTCTGGCCAGCGAGAGGAACGATTTTAATCTTTTCCAATTAAATCGTGATCGCGGAAAGTTCAATATTTAATGTGTAACCCTTGTGCCGAGAAGAACGAAACGCGAACGGTATTCTGCGTCTGGTGCCGAGGCAATAATTTCCTCTAGCAGTGGAAACGGAGATATAATTTCCCATGATTGTAGCACTTGGATTACTTTATGAAATCAGAGACTGAGAAAATATAATTATTAGACTGAGGTTGCTGCACCGGAATTCTGTTGTCTGCACTTGGTGTTTTAATATATTAATGGTAATAATATATTAAAATGTTATTGGAATGTTATTCCGTTCCCCTAGAATCTTTGTTTTACTACGGTTTGAAAGTATAAGGACGCTATAAATGCATAAACATCCCCACTCCTATAATTGTGTACTTAGTGTAAACATTCTAGATTCTCAGCTGCCATTTTTATTGTATATATTATCTAAGTACTCATCTACTCATCCATTAATCAACTCATCTACTCAGCTACTCTTCCACTCATCGACTCCATCCGTTCATCCACTAGTTTACTCATCCACTCATTGACTAATCCACTTAGTCACTCACTTACTCATCTAATCACCTACTCATC
This sequence comes from Dufourea novaeangliae, assembly GCF_001272555.1. NCBI lineage: Eukaryota > Metazoa > Arthropoda > Insecta > Hymenoptera > Halictidae > Dufourea > Dufourea novaeangliae. Next base: position 2,923,042 of record NW_015374156.1, on the reverse strand, counting down.
GATTCATACATTCATCTACTCATCCACCCATCATCTATTTATCTCCTCATCCACTCATGCACTCACCATCTATTCATCTACTCGACTACTCGTGTACTCATCCACTCGTTCACTCACTTACTCTTCTACTCGTCCACTTATCCACTCACGTATTCGTCCACTCATTTTCTCGTCTACTCTTCCACTCCTCCCCTTATGCACTTATGTACTCGACCACTCATTTACTCGTCCTCTCATCTACTCATCTATAATACATGAATTTCTGCTTTTCTAACGAGCCAGCACACGCTCGGAACAGCTTGTTCCAAGCTTGGCATTATAAAAAGCGTAAAGCTGAGATCAGCGGATCGGTTGGAACGGGTGGGAGGGGGGTAAACGTTTCCAATTCCTCGTCCCTTTTTTTGCACAGGTACATACATACATGCGCTGGCCGCGATGCGTGTATCACGTATCAGAAATGCAAATCGCTGGACGCGGCCAACGACGCCGCTACGTGTTTTTCGATATCCGCAGGTTCGACTGTTATTCTTATTGGCGGATTACTTTCGAACGGTTTTGCTCGCGCCTGTCGATTTGCATAGTCGGATAGACGCGCGGAATTATTCTCTGTCGCGTCGGCGAATCGAGTTTCCCGAACGCGGGCGGACGCGGCCGTAATTAATCCCGAACCTTAACAAGCCCCGCGCGGTTTTTTCTCTACCGATTCTGTATTCCACCAGCGTTCGCTATCGAGGCAGATGGTGTATGTGATTTTGCGCGACTTGTTGGACACATGCTAGACACACGGACGATGCCTCGACCGCGTTTCGTTCTGTTCGACAAGCATCAATTACTTTCTGGCGTAATTATTTTCTTGCTTCGAAGATGCTATCGCGATGATCGGATCGATGGAAACGAGATAGATGGTCAAGATTGTTGATAATGTATAGAGAAAATATTGTAGATTGTTTGGGAATACTTCATGGGAAACTTATCGAATTGTGTCAGGTAGCTGTTAATAATAATAAATAGATTCTGGATCTTCGAATAGATCTTTAAGGATTTTTTTTTATGGAAACTTGAAATAAACGAAAGTTTATTTGCTGCATGAACTGTATTGAAATTTATTTCGTATATCATTATAGAATTTCAGACAATCGAATATAGTATTAATATATAGATTCTGTAGTTTAATTATAAGAACTTTTGGGCATTCAACTTTTTCGAATAGTTTTACCGATTCTTATATCGTGTTACAAAAGTTTCAGTTGCTTTACTCTCACATTACGATAAATATAAATTTCTATCATTCAGATGTTTCAGCCAAATCTTTCAGACAGAAATAACTCATTCTTGCAGTTAATTGTTTCGAATATCTCAAAATTAACGTTGTCTGAAATGCACTACTTTTCAAACAAACCAATAATATAATTACATAGCCAATTATTCTGGGTTGGATCGAGTGTGGTGCGTTTCATACACTGCTTGGCATAACTACAAAACCACCCTAAAATTTTGAATTCTTACGTATTATGGTTAAAATAAAAACGAACAAAGTACGCCATGCCTGAAATCGTATTGAAAAATAATATTTCTCCAGAAAAGGATAGCTTGAGATATTCCCTAGAAAAAAAGTGGTTCGTTTTTACTTTAACCACGCAACATAAGGAATGAAAATTTTAAGGTGATTCTATAGTTATGCCACGCAGTGTATACACGAATCATTAAAATCGACCATCAAGTTGCAACACCTGAGGCTCCTACGCGAATTCGCTGTTATAAGTTCGCGATAAATAGCGCTAGGAAAATCACGAACCGCCGTTTGTCTCTTTAATACGGGTCCCATGCTTCGCGAATGTTGATTTTTCGGCGTGGTAACGCGTCACCGCCAAGCAGTAAATACGCGATTCCGGCTAATATTTATAAACGGGCCTCTACGTAATTGCCGTAGCCCCGGAATTGCGGAGATAAATTATAAAGCGACGGGACCGCGCGTTTCATCCCCGCGAAACAGATAGAACCCGGGAAAACGACGTGGCGGACAGCAGGTTTCCGCGAAATCTGATTAATAGCTAATTTTATTTTATTCCCGACACCTTATCGGGATGTACGGATAAAGAATTGAATTATCTTCACGTCGACCATGCGAACATTGGATTTTTTCGTGGCTCGGTCTTGATTCTTTCGTGTTCTGTGAATTATAACGTTGATGGAAGCCTTGTCTCTTTCCTGTTCTGTGAATAACAGTCATACTACGAATGTTTATGCAAATATAGATTTTTGAGGATTAATTTACAGGAACTGGGATCAAACCAAGATTTATTTACTTTATTTATTAATCTACAAAGTTCCAAAGAAGATAAACGCTTCTTCAAAATTTATTGAAATTGAAAATACTATAAATGCATAAATTTTGAAATGCTAATATAGATTTTTGGGGATTAATTTATCGAACCTTGGGTCAAACTACGATTTGGTTGCTTTATTTACTACTCTACCAGGTTCCAAAGAAAATAAATGCTCCTTTAAAATTTATTGAATTCTTATGTATAATGAATTTTAGAGAATCGTGAGTATTATAAATAAACGAAATCCACAGTATAATAATAACATTGCTAGAAACGATGCTTTAATGTTTTCACTGCATCTATGGATAGGAGATTTGCACGTCGATCAATCGAATGTTGATAGATTGTAAACTTATTTCGGTTTTGGCATTCAAACGCTTTTAATGTTGCAACTTGTTTGTACGATGTTGCAATGAAACGTAGTTTTATTTACCGTGTCAATTTTATTACGTTTAGAGTAGATATTGATGTCTATTGCATGTTTGTGGTAAACGAAAGTTTATTTAATGAAATAATTTTTATGATATTTGCAGTAGAAAATTGCTTGTTGAGTAATCATGCGGTACTATGCTCTAATAACATTTTGTAATTTCGAAGGTATTTGCACTATGTTGCATCTCTTACGATACGAATTTTATAATATTTGTAATAAACACTGAGTTCTATCTTATGTTTTTAATAGACGAAAATTTATTTCATGAAATCGGTAGTTTTTACTGAATCTATAACACCAACTTTCTCATTGATTATTCAAATGTTAATTAATTCCAAATTAATTTCGATTTTAACATAGAAAAGTTTTTAATTTTCGGACTAATTTCTACTATGTTGCATTTTAAGTGGAGTATATATAACATTTATAACAGTCATGAATCCCATCTCATACCTACATCAAATAGACAATTTTTTATTTTTTATTTTTTTTTTAAATAAACAACAATTTGTTCAAGTAAGTCTAGTATTTCGTTTATTTCTTTCAGCCATAGAAAGCGGTTACACGTTTTACAATATCAACTATAAATAGTAATTACAAATACTAACTGTAATACATAATTATTACCTATAAATTTGTTGCTATGTATTTACTCAAGTAAACGTGGGTGTTTCGTTTTTGTAATTTCTGTATTCCCCACTACCTGTTTATCTGCAGTACTACGAGTCAATAGTCGTTTCCACGTAATGTCAGTATTCTCATTTGGTTTTTAACCTTTCCCCCATTCTAGATCCAACATAATGCTCGAATTTCCCTGAAACCACCACTACCACCGTGTTTTACATATTTAACTGCACATTAAGAGCACTTGGTTTTAATCTTGAAGAGCATTTCATCGTGGAAAAGAGCAACTTTGGTGTGGGTCTCGTTCACAGAGGAAGGAAATTCTCGGCAAGAGGTGTACGAAACATCAAAGACACGGTTGATGGTTACATGATTAATATTAATTAACGGGACACCTCTTCGGTGATAACCAGATTTTCGTTTATTGTGTAAAACTTAACGACCGCAAGAAGTTCACTGTCCCATGACGCATATGTAGGTCAAAACGGTCCTGGCCCAGAAGTCTGTGAAATTCGAGCTAAGACATGCTGCTAGTACCTTTAATCAAAAAATCACGAAAATGATAATTTTCAGGAAATAAGGCTAGCAATCAAAATTATTCTATATTACATGTTTTCAGTATCAAATTTTTTATTCGTTCCGAAGGTAAAAATTATTTTGCTCTAAGTCGGTTAGTTTTTAATATAACAGTGTAAAATTGATATTAAGTTCATATCTTGTTTCGAGCCGAACGGTATAAACGCCATCACATAGAGGACTTAATACAATCTCCACTATTTCTACACATCCAAACTTCTTTTAAGTCTATCCAATAGTTCGAAGGTGCCGATTGTTTCTCGTTCAGTTCTTACCAAATGTTTCCAAAGTCACAAGGTTTTCGCACCTTTGATTTGCTCCTCCCTAAATTTAGAAAAGTATGACTTAATACACTCTGGCTCTGGAGTCCAGAAATTAACCCCTTGCCTAACATCGAGTCAGACTCGTGGTGACGATACCAAAAATTGATTCAACAAACAGAAATATTCTTCGTCTTTTTTTAGTCAAACTGAAGTACTAGCTTGCTGATATTAATATTTAACTTTTGAGTAAATTTACAGTTGCGATAAGCACACGAACTCCTTCCTGGGGAATTATTGATGATAAAGTAATTCTGGAGACTCTTTTTCTTTATAAATCTCCTTTATTTATGTACTAGCCTTACTATTGCAGACATTTTACATAATTTATTAACATAGGTAGTTTTCTTTAACTCACTCATTCCACTCATTTCTCTCAATTCTGGAGAGTACAGACATCAAAGAAACCATAGGGCAAGGTGTTAATTGTTCCCTGATCCGACGTCAAATCCACCTGAACCTGTTAAGCGTGTCGATTACACTCCGATCCGTTTCCATTCTTGCGAAAGCTCCAAGGATGCACGGTGCGTCTCTGGAAGAAGAAAAAAAAAGAAGAAAGGGTTAGAATCTCTCGCACGTTCCAGCCCCGAATTCCGATCTCGTTCCGGGCAGTGAATCCTCGATAGCGTATCTAGCTCGCCGGATGTACCGTTTCACCTTTCTCGGAAGCTTTTTCAATTCCTCGAGAACGCCTACCCCCTCCCCACGGTCGCGGACATTCGGCTGGATTAAATAATCCCGAGCAACGGCCCGTGAAAACGTGATCGCGGCGATATGATAAACGACTACGGCTTCTCGGATCCCGTGAAACTCTCGGAGCACTTCTCGGGGATCCGCCGCGACGACAGGAGACACCGATCCGGTTTGATGGACCGGAGTAAAGGTATCGAGAGGAAGGTTGTTAGGAGCCGGCTGTGGAAGCCGGATTTACGATACGCGAGTTATACGGGGTGAATCAGAAATCGTGATATCATTAGATGTATTCCAATGTACAGAAAGAAATGTTTACACACGGTAGGCAAGAGCTCAACATCGGAACGCGTGCAATGGCGTAGCATACGATACTCTTTGTAATATTACAGTTCGAATATTTCTTTAATCTTTCCTCGACCTAGATGCAAAAAAAAGTAACAGGTGTTATGTTATGATACTTGCCGAATTCGTCTTGAAATCCTCTAACAGATAGGCGTAAAGAAATTATAGGTGTATTTGTAAAAAATTGAAGGTGACCTTGAAAAATCATGAGAAAAAGGAGTTGACAAAAAAATTTGTTATAATCACGTTGGAGCTTACTTGAAATCATGCTGTACCTGATAAACACATTTTTGATCGGCTGGTAATAACAGAGTAATCTCTACTGATCACGATTCGTGGTTCACCCTGTATATAGTCGCCTCGGTAAGAGTAAGTTAACGGGTCGATTCTAAATCGGCGATGAGCAACCCTTCTGTTTCTGTGCTGCCAGAGAATCGTCGATCTGACTGAATATAAACTGCTGCTACCTTGAACTAATTATCGTAAACTAATTAGATCAGGCAGAGTCCTTTGAAACTCGAGTCCTATTGGATCCAGTCTTCGCACGCCAAAGGTTAACAATCGGAAGACAGGGCTTCATTGTTTCTGACATATATTACTATTAGTATAATACTTTCGATTATAGAAATTTGTGAATTAATGTAACGTACACTAGTGAACGTATTTCCACGATTCGATTTCAACTTCGATTCAGTTTAATTGAAATGTAACGAGGTTGCTCTTGGAACAGTGCACGAGGATTAATGTCGAAAGTTTTAACATTCGAGTCCTGTATCGCCAGCGATTCAACTTAAAAGTTTACGGTATGTCAAGTGGTTATAAATGGGGTTTACAAGGAATCTTTATACCTAGGAAATTATGAACTGGGATGATTGGATGTATTCGGAAGAAAGTAACAGTTAGTCATCGTCTGCTGAATGGTGGATCTGCAGGCGACAGGTAAGAGAGGTAGGACGCTGCACATTTAGTTTTCAGCCGGTGAATGCGTGAAATCGGATTTCTAGATAGTGGACGTATCAAATTGGATTTTCAGACAGTAGGAAATACGGGAGAAGTCGGGGAAAAATTGGGAATACCTGAGATAGATGGGAACGGAAATTGCGACGAAACGTGTGACAGAGTGGAAAAGAGGGAGGGGGGACGACGTGGGGGCCAGTTGGACGAATCGGAAGTAAAAGAGAACGATCTTCAGCAATGAGATACAATCGAGTTCGTGGACAATGTTAGAGGTTTTATCGGGGAAAAGATTTAAACTGTCTTTTTTGTCAACCTGTGCACGATGTCGCATTTAGAAGATCATCTTCTATTTTGAATATACAATAACACTGAAATACAATCACTGTTGTTATTTTTAATAATAATAATTATTGGAATGAATTTTGTATGGAACCACCTCGAAACGGAATAATTTAATTGTTTCGAGAAAGTATTTTTGAATTTAATTCCGCATGATTTCGAGCTTGTTTCTTCTTTGTTTTTGGTAAATAAAATTAATCGAGATATATTCTGGGTAACATATTATATCTGGACATGAGAGCCAGAGTGTATTAAATCACTCTTTTCAAACTTTAGAGGACAGCAAATCGGTAATTCCAGCGTTGCATGAATAGCAAGAAACAAATAAAATCACGTATTCAACTGAAATTCCCAAAAAGTTACACTTTCATACCATCACAAAACCATAAAATTCAAGTAACGTCATCAGCACGATAATATCCTCTATACAATAAATATCTAACTTTGGAAAGTCTCTAAACATTGGTCATCCAACGAACACTAACGACAAACCATTAAACTTTTAATCTGAGTCGAACACCTTTCCTCGGAACAGTTTATGGGCAGGGACGGGGGGGCGTGTCGGGGCAGAAAGAGGAAGGAAATGAACGCCTTGAATCGCAGGATGTGAACAGACGAGGAGCCCCCGGCGAGCGCGAACGGGGGCGCGCAAGGAGCGTGGGACCCCGATTGTTCGGCCGCGGAAATGACGGGGCTCTAATAACTCCGAGTTGCTGTTTGCCGCCGCCGTCGTCGGTGTGTCTCGATCCCGGCCGCGGAATTACTTTTTCGATCCGCGTCATAATTGCGCGACGAGAGGAGGGTCCGCGCCGGAAAATGAATTCCTCGAGATCTCGAAGGGGGCGCGGCGTCAAGTTTCGCGCGTCTTGTGGTTGCGACGACGACCGACTATTTGCGCCCCTTGCTGGCGCACACTGCTACAAATAAGCCGTTCGGAAGTTGGGGTTCAATTGAAATTTTATATTTTAAATGAATGGTTCCTTGGTGGTTTTTGTGGTGATCGTCATTTTCGTAAATGGAGGGCTTAAATAATGGGGGATTCATTAACAAGCAGCTCTAAAACATGTTTGGTTTCTTTTTTAATATTGAGAAACTGGGCAGAACAGGGCACATTGAGTTCGATAGATTGCCAAGGTTAAAGCTTGCAAGTGATACTTTTTGCATATTTTTTCCTGATTCTGTTTTATCTTAGCCTTAACATCGAGAAAGATTCATTCTTCTGACTTATTTTTATAAAAAGTTCGATTTTGACACAGAAATGAGCAGCTTGTGAGGGTTGTTTTAATTGTTCCACCTTTCTGAAGAGATCATTTTGTAGGTAAGATTCCAGAGGATATGACCATATTTTTTCTAAATTGAAACACCTCTTGCTTTTCGCAGAGAAAATCGCGAGAAAAGAATTTGTTTATAATTTTCGGTATTAAAAAATCAATTTTTCGTATAACAAAAAAATGACATAGTAGAGTAATTCTTCTAGATTAAAATAATCGAAGAACAAACTCGATACGATAAATAGTTCCCAATATATAAATTCTTAAATACATCGGTGTTCCACGTGAATAGGCAAAAATCGTAAACTTCGGCAGCCTGTAATGTTTAAACAAATTCCGGAACAGAAAAATTATGTTTATCCCTTCTCCCCCCTAATTTCACAAAATATTTTTAACTGAAAATAGAAGGCAGTAGAATAATTTACAATTTACTATCAATACTAATTATTTTAAAAAATCGTACGTTGACGTAATATTTTGTAATGTATTATTAAATGTCAGTCAGTAAATTTGTAGTGTGTTAATATGATTAATGTATTAATTACCTGAATATGGAACTAGTTTATCGTAAAATTGATTTTCGTTGGTTTTTCTTCGTACATGTATACAAGTTCCACTGTGCACCACATGGAAATTGCTTCGACGAATGTGAAAACGCTCGAAATAGGTTCTTCAAGCTGGAAGTACACGCGCACGCCTCGCGGAGATGAAAATTCCTGCGGTTTATATCGGGGGGATGCTTATCGGGCGAAAACCGGCGGCTTGATCGACGCGTTGTATCGAAATATTGAATTTCTGATAATTTCGCGGATTTTTATTGTTGGAGCTGATCGCCTGGGGGAAATTGGAGGAACTCGCTCGAAACGTTTGGCATTGGGAGCAGTTTAGCGACCGTATGTGCCACGCCGGTGCTAATTTAATCGGATCCACCATCTCGTATTTCTCGTATATTTGTTATTCGAAAACCTACGTTTTCGATGAATCGTTTTAACTCAAATTGTGTATAAAACTGTCAGAAGGTTGCGCTAGTAATTATAATTTATATTCATTAATCAATATTGAACGTTCATTATTGAAATTATGATTGGGTTAATTAATTACAATCAACTTTTAATTATCAAAAGATATTCTTCTGAAGGATTTGAATATTTCTGAAGAAACGATATTGCAACAATTTTTGTACAAATTTTTATTGGAATGTTTATATGTATCAACTATATATTTTTGTAGAATGTAACAATTTATTCATAATAAGTAAATAAAAGTTGTTATAATGTTGAGTTCTGTTCTAAATAGTTAGGAACTGTAATTGTTAGCATATCGATATTTCATCAAACATTGCGAATAATATAAAATAAATATACTGAAGGAAACTTTATAAATATTTGTCTCTGTTGCCAAAATTACTAACAAACTCTTTCCTTTTTTCAGGTATGTATGGCTTTCCAAATGGTATTCGATCCAATGACTCCGGGCTTCACGATACGACTCAACAATTCGACAATGGCCACGAAACTTTGGTCAATAACCCATAATCGTAAGTAACAGAAAACCTCGAAAACGAACCAACTCGGACAAAATTGCTTGGTCGCCGCAGAATTCGCAGTTTAACGCACCATTTCCAAAATTCAATCGCGGAAATTCAATAGTTACGATTTTAAGAGGAAACTTGACCATTGGCAACTTTTACCAGTGATCATCTGTATTTCGAAAATTGATATTCAGAGGACAAGTTTAGTATCGGTTTACCATTTTGTGTTCTCTATAATCCAACTTTCGTTCATAAAGTGATGCACATATTATTCAGTCAAAAAGAAATTATAATCAATACCAAATTGTTAATAATTACCATTTAGTAGTAGTTCTCGAATATTGTGCAGTTGTTTTTAGATTATTAGCGATGAACGTAATTAACATGGCGTTATAATTATGAATTTGAAATATTTTTTACTTCAACTGCATTGTATTTTAAATTCTCTGCTTGAAAAGTTCCACGCTCTGTTCTCATAAACCCGCAAACATAATCAAAATTATTCCAGTCTCAAGTACAGTAGCTACATACTTTACCAGCAAATGCAAGAAGTACAACAGGTTAAATATTTATACCCAGTTTGCCGACGCAATTCCTTATGTTTACTCTCATTACTATAATTGAAGTACACACTTCGTCGTCCTTAGATAAACTCTTGTTACTTTCTCGAATTTGCACAATGCATAATTTCGCGATAAATTAACTGTCACTGAAAAACTTATTCTTGGACGAAACTAATGTTTGCCATATATTGTACTCGAAAGATTAACCCTTTTAAAATCTAGGGAGCACTTACTCAAAAGCTGAAAGGATTTTCATAATAATAACACTGAAATGTTTAGGATTACATAAAACATTCGTTTATTTATTCTCTTACAATTTACGGACAGCAAGCAACAAAAGATGATAGTTATAAATTGTGGATGGGATCAAGTATATTGTAAGTAGGTTAAAACACACTTTTAAGTAGTCTCGAACATAGATGAGATACTTTTGAACTCTTTACAAGTACTTTGAGAATTGTAAGCGATACTTTCATGGGTGTAGCCAGGGGGGGGGGGGGTACTTGCCTTTGAAAAAAGTGGCTTTTGCCCGTCAAGAAAAAAATTGCATTTTGCCCCCCTCCCTTCCCAGAGTTATAAAATTTTTGCATAATATTTAACATTGCAGTATAATTTAAAACACGACCAACAGCCTCTAATAACAAAACGCATAAATTTTCAAGATTTTTGATTTTAAAAACAAAATAAAGTGTGTCTAGCTACGTACATCCTTTTCCACTGTGACAGTCGATGTGTTAATATTTTTGCCCCCTCCTGACTGACAACCTGGCTACGCCCATGGATACTTTCATGTATAATCGAATCTTGACTATTCTTAATATTACCTAAGAAATTACAAGTAATTTTATTCCAATTATTGCTCAAATAACCGCAATTCCCCCCTTTTACCCTATAACATAAATACAGAAAATGAAACATCGCCTATAGTAATTGGGACATTCACCGTAACAAGTAACTAATCGAATCCCACGAAGTTTGAAACCTTAGTGCCAGAATTACCGTGGATCGTCGTTTACACATTGAACTTGATCCCATCGACTAATCGTTACCTTGAGCCGTGGAAGGATCGGTGGTCCATCCACGTGACAAGAAATTCACGCGTATTTCTATGGCCGTACGGAGACAATGGTCGTGTCCTGTGGTGCCTGTGGATGCCCGGATTCGCTCGACTGTCCTCGAACCGGAAACTAGGGTGATGCATAGGTAGTCGAGTGAGATATCAACCAGCTCGCCCCACCCCTGGATCGTTCTCAGCTTGGTCTCCAACCTCGACTTTTACATCGTCCGATCGTGGCCTGGCGTTCACCAGCACGATGACGCAGAACGTCGGGAATCAGGGTCACGTGTGCCGGATACAGGGCGCTGGCCAGTGAACCAAAACAATGTCCGGCAACGGGAGGTTTTCCAATTGTCGGCCGAACACGTAAAAAGTCGCGGCGATCGTTTGACGTCAATTGAGTCGAAACCGGGCGGCTGCACGACTGCGAATGATTAATCGACGAATAGGGAGGAGGGTGGGGGGGGGGGGGGCGTGGCAACGTGGAGGTCGAATCACTGTCGCCCGGACTCACTGAAAATTTTGGGATCGAATGGGCATGAAGGTGTGTGTTGGGTTCCCTCGTAAATACCTGTCGGTGATTTTTGAATGGAATTTATTTATTCGAACTGTTGGAAATGCAGTTTTAACCCTTTTTACGGTGTTTGACAAGTATATTCGTCATTGGGAAATGATCACTTTTTGGGTAATTACGAGTATGCTGTCTTTAGATTAATTGTCCTAAATGACTTATTCAGACATCCGAGAAAAATGAGGTTTTTATTATTTTTGTGTCGTTCTTGTTTTTTGTCGTACGCCTTTCTAATATAGGAAACGGTTTAAATTATATTTATTTTATTTTTTTTTATGGGTATCGTGAACATTAATAATTGAGGGATAAACAGGAGTCATAATTTGCGACTATCTCGTGGTTTATTAAGTAAATTATTTTGACGTTGTCGACTATTCATCGCTGTTGCTCCAGAAAATCAATGGATATAGTAATTATTATATTACGTACTAAATAATAGTTTATATTTAAACAAGAACATGTAATTATAAATTGTGTAAAGATTACCTACACAGTATTTAATGCACGAAATAGTGAAAAGTGAATTCTGACCAATGGACAAGGGTTAATCAAAGTAAATTTAATTATTTCTTGGGCATTTCGTCACACTTTCTTTAAGTATGTATTTTTTCAAGTACACAGTTTATTAAACTATCTACAGATTACCCGGAGGTGAAATTATTTAAACGTGAATTGCGTATTTCACGATTCGTACTGCTAACACAGTTAAATCACTCGCTTATATACGCATTACGTATTCATGGAATATACGTTCGCCTTTAGGTGTTCCACTCCGTGTAATATCTATTAATAATTATGCGGTAAATTCTAGTTAATTGCGCAGTAAATCCTGACCTAGACTTAACCGGAGGACCATTAACGAAGAGATCAAATTTTACACGACAATCCCGTATACGATGATAAAGATATGAAACGCGAAACTTGTTAATTATGCCGGGCGTTCCCGTAGCTTTGTTTGTCTTCCGGGGGTCGGGAAAACAGAACGGCGAAATTCTGTTACGTACTGCAACAACGTTCTAAAATAAGGAAAGTTATCAATTTTAACGAACCCTGATGTAGTTCTACAATTGTAAGTACGTAAATATACCCTCAGGTTATTAAAATTGCAAATCTACAAGGAATCAGATTGCATTAAATTAGTTTCATAATTCCAAGTGACCCGAAGACCAGTCCTTTTAGATTAGTTATTTAATAGATGTTTAATAGACAATTTCATAATCGTTTTACTCTCGATATTTAATGTTCTTTTAAATCTTCACCTTAAACAAAACGATTTGTCGATTATGAAAGTTATTCTGATACATCTATTAAATTTTAATACAATACATAAATCAATGTACATTAACCTTTTAACCATAGTATGTATATTGCGAATTTATTAGATCAATTGCTTGGGTAAAATGAAAGACCAAGTTTTACTAACTTGTTTATACATAGTTTATTTATAATGAAAATCATCAGAAATGATTGAATTGAACTATGATACACATGTGATATTAGCTCGTTGTATTAAAAAATATTTAACTATACAGTATATCAATATGTTTATATTACAGCACATAAAAGTACCTTTTGTACCATACACGTAATATATACAATGGTTCACACGTTCCTGCTCATAGTTTCGAACAACCAATGAACTATACAAACTTTCCACAAACTATTTATTATCGTCGGTTTAGGACAAATTTTTTTCAATTGCAAAATAATATCCGCGATCTGGTACGTTATCCGAAGAAATGAATGTAACATTCTTCCCTGAACAAACTTTTGTCACTCGCTTCAATATTACTTTAAAAACCGGCAACTGAACACGCACAAGATGCACACAAAATGAACAATAATATTTCGTTTATTTTCTAGCTTTCCGAGCAGTTGTTCGAATAACTTCCGATTTCGCGGCGTTCATCGTATATGAAATTCCATAAAAGTTTCACGACGTACTCCGTAAAGAGGTCCGATAAGCTCTCGATTGGGGCCGTTTTCTGATTCGACGTCATAGTACGCGAAATCCCCCTCCCGAACCCCGTTTATTTATACAGATTTACGGCGGGCAATGCACAACGAACGAAATCAACGGGCGATTTGCACCGGTCGCGAGCTGCTGTCCTTCTTAATACGCTTTCCACCTGATTTACTTATCCAGCCGATAAAATCCTAACCGTAATACCGGGTGAACTCGTTTGTCACGATGCCGTGAAATATTTAAGGCCAAGCCGTGTAGGAGAGTGTTCACATTATTACAGTCCCTGGCGAAAAAATTATTGCCACCCATAATTTTCCAAATTTTCCGCAATAATCGTACAATTAAAACACCAGAATGTATTTTAATAATAATTTTTATTAACTACTGAAATGCGTACATATATATCGCATACATACATATTAATAATACACTCTGCAACGATGATTAAAATGTTATAACAATTCATTTCTCAGATCTGTTGTAACTTTTATTACGATACGACATTAAAGAAATTAGTTAATTTAGAAATTTGTAAATTTTCAAAAGTTTGCCATATTTATCGATCGATCGATAAAGATATGCGTTTATCGTTGGTAGTTCTAGTTAAAATTATGCATTGCAGATTTCGTATTTTACGATTACTGAAATTATAATAGTTGCTTCAGCGGAATTTCTGTTCGTTTCTAATTTACCATACAGTTTATGTTATAACCTGTTATGCTAGATTGTATTATGTAGATATTGGGTACATTACTATGTTATACAAATTTAATTTAGCATACGTTCATTGCTGGTAGTTCTAGTGTTAATAATTTGTGTTTTCCCCTTTTGATTTTATTACAGCATGCACCCTTTCAGGTACACTTTTAATTGACAGTGTATACCCAATATATCGTTCGACAATGACGAAACCAAGAAATTCCTTATGCCCAATTCCTTATATCCAAGACACTCCGTATGCATTATTTTATCGTATCTATTATTTTGGGACTATTTTACCAAATATCTAGAATTTATTTTTAAATCATCTATTGTGGTGACAGGTGATGCGTATACAAGGGTTCATTAGTCGTTTTCAATGAGATTCCTGTCGGGAGAGTTGCCTGGCAGAGTAAAAAATAATATGACATTACATACAACAACATATAAATTATTAACATGTATGTAATATATGTGTACGAACTGTAATAGTCAAACTAAAAATTACTATTAAATAAAGTTCCAGACTTTTAATTCTACGATTTACTGGCCTTAATTTTTTGGCCAGGCACTGTAATACTACAGTATAACATGAATTAACCAAATAAATAAAAAGCAACCTTCATAAAGCTTCAGTGTGTACGGGTCACGACTCACTTAAAGAGTTAAATCGACACAAAGAAGTCCACTATCGTCCCGAGAGGGTAACCGTAAAACGGATTACATCGAGATTAAAAGAAAAGAGTCCCTCAAGACAATTATTCCTCAGGCAGGTTTATATTTTCCCATCAAACCGCCCCCTTGGCCATTGTACAATTCTCGGCTCGTTTCATCGCGCCAGAAAACTTCGTCTTCGATATATCACGCTCGGTCCATTCGAGACGCTCTTTTTCCCCCGTCCCGTAATCGCATTGTCCAGTTTTCTAATTAGGTCCGATATCCGGGGCCTGGAAAAGAAACGGCGTAGCCGTATTATGCTGTGAAATAAGGAGAACACGATAAAGAATAACAGACTCGAGGGAAGGGTCATTCTCATCGTCCCGTTTCACGATAACGATGTCGTCGTCGTTGGTGACACGTACATACGCATACACATCGAAAGTTAGGGGAACCTTTGTAAACCTGGCGCACGTGAAACGTCGACTAAATTAAATTCCTCAAACTTGTAATTACTTTCGCGGACGGTGTTTTTCTTTCGAATGACGACGGAGGCTAGGCAGGAGAAGTTTTATTTCTCTCAGGAGATCGTTTCCTCCCCGGTGTATTGTTCCGCGTGTAGAAAAATTGCGATTCGTTGGCGAACCCATGGAATCGGGCCCATTTTTTGCCCTACTCGGTGACTATAAGCGACTATAATCGGATTGATGCTGAGAAAGTGGCTTATATCGGGAGTCTCGATGGTCAAATGGATCGACTGGAAATAAGTCTTTTTAACGACGACGATCACTTTTTTGGTATTGTCAGGTAGTCAAGAAAGTTCGTGCCATTTCTTGGTTTTGTCATTGTCGAACGATATATTGGGCATACATTGTCAATTAAAAGTGTAGTTGTTTATGTTTAGATGAAAGATTATTTAATAAAGTTTACTGGTGTATTATACGTACGGAAATTAATCATTTAAAGGTTTGCAAAAGTGACGTTAAATGTTTGAAAGGGAGTTACAGCCATTTTATCATACCAGAGATGTAAACTTTTATAAAAAAGGAATGGAAAAGATGCTAGGTCGTTGGGAAAAGGTAATAGAAGACGAAGGTGACAATGTACTTATTTGTATATTCGAGGAAGCCAGTGATATTTTTTTTCATTCTTCAATGTTCGTCGCAATTTTGAAAGAAGGGTGCAAAGATATTTTAAATTTAAACTGGGTTACCACTTTACTGTTGCAAGAAGAAATAATGGATTGGTACACCCAATAGATATTATTTAGAATTGTTAGTTTATAGTGAGGTGATGTTGTTTTCGTGTGATAGGTTAACAGTTAAAAGAAACAATTAGAAATATATTTTTATTGGGTTGATTTGCAATGAAAATTCACTTTTAATAGGAATATCGTGTCGAATTTTATGCAATTTCTCAAGTATGAATTTTATGTTACTGAATTTATTAAATTTATGGGAAGTGTAATGTATGTAACGCAGAAGTGCTTTGAAGTATTTTTATTTAAGTAGAACAGTGGATTATTTGTATTAAAGTCGGGAATGGAAGCTGATGACAAATTCATTACTGTTAACGAAGTATGTATTTTACACAGTGATGACATTAGTTAATTAATTGGCTTAGTTTTAGTAGCAAATTATACGTGTTGTCCAAATAATCAAGGCGGGTGGAACATGTATTCTGTTAATTAAATCGTTATTACAGTTTGAAGAATCTGGCAGATATTTATGTTATCACATGAAATCGCGAACGAACTTAACAGTTTCGGCTAGTGAATTTTGTTCAAATATTTTTGTAATAGTTTAATTCTATTAATAGGTACAGATTGTTACAGGCATTTACTGTGTCAATCTCAATGCTTTGCAATCAGTAGTGGCAAAAGTAATATATTGACCTAGATGGAAAAATAAGTTTGATTTTCAAGTAACTGATTTCCACTCATAATTTCCTTGTTTTTAATATATTAACGCAGATATTTTCCTTCAATTTATCCGTTTACATTTTTACAGTATATAATCCCCAACAATATAACAAAATCGACTGAAATTATAAGAATTCAAAGCATGAAACGTACTATTCACGACGATCCATCTTCCAGCTCTCATACTTTTTCTCAGAATTACGAACATCCTCCAAAAAGAACACCCCCATTTCTTAATATTCCATTATGACCTATACCATAAACCCTTTAACAATAGACTTTCTTTCTTTTCAAAATGTGTAACCATTCGATTCCTATATTCTAACAATTGAAACATACATTTTGGAATTTTTACCAAAATTTCAACATTTACAATAAAAGCTTTATTTTATCACACTCACGAGCATACTCCTCATTACCCAAAAAGTAGTAATTTCCCAATGACAAGTATACTCGTCAAACACCGTTGAGGGGTTAAAAAGACCTCTCCAATTTTTCAATTACATCGCGAAATCATATTTCAAATGTTCCCATTCACCGTCACGATACAATCATATCCGCTGCAATAAACAAGACCGTGCGTCGTCCGTTTCGCCGAACGTCGAGAAGAAGTGGGGGTGGTGGGAACAGGAGGGATTGGTCGGGAAAGAAGAGAAACGAGGACCTCGACGATGACACGTCGTAAGCCGAGCATGAAATCATTTATCTCTTGGATAAGCGGCGCGAAACGACCGGCGCTCTTTCTTCTTTCTTACATGGATTTAAACTTTCCATCCCCCCTCAACCTCACGCGAGGAGCCCACCCCCTTCCACCCCTCGACGTGCTCTAGCCCTTTCGTTGTCAGTCGTGCGACGATGGAACATCCTCGTAACTTATCTCAGTGGTCTCCGTTTTGCCCGGGTTTCTAAGTTTCTGCTTCCTCGTTTGAGGACAATTAGACATTAGGGATGTAAGTCCGAGGATACGCGACGCGTACCTGTCAGCTCTAACAATAAGTACGGCCGCCATGACGCCTGGAAATTAAATCCGGATTTCTGGCTGATGAGGGCTCGGCAGGTGTTTTCTATTCTTTTTCACAGGGTGTCCAGTTTCTTTGAAACTACATTTTTTCTTTGTAACTTATGTATAGTATTTTTCGGGGATACGACGAAGTGAATGGAAATTCTGCTTTTGTGAAGACCGCACAGGGAGAAATATGATAAGTAGACTGCGGAAGTTTATGCAAATTCATAATTTTAGATAATGATATCTGAAAGTTAAAATTGAGCAGAGTTTTGAACTCACTGACAGAGGCTTTACTGCGTTAATAATAACACGTAATTGTTTATACTTTATTGAAACCTTTATTTTATTGCATTTTCCAAGTTAAGTGATGCTAGATATGCAGAAACATTTGTAGTCCAATGATAAGTCACATTTTTTGTTCATTTGTTGATTCGAAGTGAATGGAAATTAATTTATTGTAAATAAACAGTTCTACGTAATTGTTTATACTTTATTGAAACCTTTATTTTATTGCATTTTCCAAGTTAAGTGATGCTATAGATATGCAGAAACATTTGTAGTCTAATGATAAGTCACGTTTTTTGTTCATTTGTTGATTCGAAGTGAATGGAAATTAATTTATTGTAAATAAACAGTTTTGTAAGGAAGTTTTTTACGAATATAGAAATTATTTCCGACTCATTTTTTGAACACTTTTCAAAGTTCTATTAAATCATATTTATGTTCTTGTATAAAGACATATTTTTACATAGTATTTACTCTTTTCAGAATTTTTAAATAATTATTTTGGTGAGAATTCGAAAAATAGTAAGGTGATGGGATATAGTAGGTGGTACTGCGAGAGTTCCGTCAGTCAAATATAGTTTTCATAGAATAATTTATGAAAATCATATCGAAAGAGAACTCAAGGGATACGAAGTCCTTTTTTTATTTTGAATTGGGTAGAATTTCATTCGAATAATATATGTATAGTGAAAAGCTGCAGTATCTAAGGGCGTCATCCTGAGCTTTAAACAGTTAATGAGATTAAATAATTGTTTGGCAAATGTCGACTCATTCAAGACGAAGTATTATTTTGTTAAAAAAATTGGAATTTCCATGTTTAAATGATTAAAAATAACGAAGTACTTGTTTTCGTCTTTCATTCGTTATTGAAAACTCTATTTACATAATGAACTTGCCCATCACTGATGTTAATGAAACTATATTTTATTAATGGGCATTTATTAACGAAGACATATTTTATTAACGAACATTTATTAACAAAGTAATACACCTGGATAACAACCACTTTCAAAAACATTACCTTTCATATCGATAACTCACTCCACTCGATATGAGTACTTTTTTCTATACTAAAAATATTAGGTATCGAAACAGAAGTATTCATTTTATCCCCAATTGCTGGTATTTGAAATTATGAATCTGCATGAAATTCCACAGTCTACTCATTACTAGACTGCAAAATTCCTTGTAAGTGTCTTATTGTGTTCGAAATAAAATAGAAAACTCGTCGTTTCCAATGAAACTTCTGTCTTTTATTGTATTTCACAGAGCCCTACAGGCTATAAATGCATAAAATCCGCAGTCTACTCATTCGAAACCATAGAAAAAATGAATCCACTATCCCTTGGAACACCGAAACGGTCACCGTGAAAATATAGAAAATAAGAACGACAAGGAACGAAAAACCTGTCGCAGCACCTCCATTCTCGCGGTCATTTTCAAATCCAGAGAGTAATAGCGACATAGGCCAGCCGTGAAACCCAACGTTTTCTTACTTTTCCATTCCGTGTTGTTAAATGGAAGAAAAATGGCGGCGTCGGAACAGGAGATATCCGAAACGTTCGGACACGTAACGCGCGCGACACGACCCGGCGTTGTTGCTTTTCATGCATTTTCCGTGGCGGTCTCTCCGTGCCCCGGCCGCATAAAATCCATCGTCTATTTTAATATTTGAAATATCATTTTTCCTTGGCGCGGTTTGGGAATGGGTGATGCGCCACGGTTACCGCCAGAAATGAAACGGCGAGGTGACGCGAGCCACGCTTTTTCGCTGTCTCGCGTTTTCCACGACGGTCTCCGGCTCCCTCGTCACGCATAGTACCCTGTATTTTAATATTTTTCACTCCCTCCCCCACTTTGCTCCGTCATTCGACCTTTCCCCGCGACAAATGTCGCAACAAAAGAAAAATAAGGGGATCCAGCGTCGCGGTGAAATTTCGAGGAGGTACAAATGCGTTTGCATCCTTGGGACGAACGACCGCCGCGACTTTCGACCGTAAATTTCAGCCCTTGGCGGGATATCTTGGTACTTACTTCGTGACGCTTACCCTGGAAGGATCCTTGTATTCATCCGAATATAGAAATTTATGCGGCGTCTTGTCAGCCTCTTTATTGTTGCTGATTTTCCGCGAGTTCTTTGAATTTGAAGGGGCTTGCTCGATGAGTTCAATGGGAATGTGATTATTATAGATGTAAGAATAAGTGATTCACCATTTTGTTTTAATCAGATTGTAATATAATTTCAGTTCAGAACATATTGCTGCCGTTTTTTCCCCTAGGAACGACGGAAGATGGTCGAGAAGGAGGATGCATATCACTGGTGTAACACGCTGTATTGATAACCTTGAAACTGAATAGAAAATTTGACAAAGTATAGTGGATTATTTGTTGCAATGTACAGGAGGTAACAAAAATGTTGGAGGACCTAGAAATGGGAAACTATGAAGTGATTTGAAACAAGTTTTTCCTTAGACAAAATGTTATCTGAGGCTTTGTTAACTAGATATTAACGAAAAACCCTCGACCAATCAGAGCGCAAGTCTGCCAGCCTAGTTAACGTTGGCTACCAATTGCACTGCGTAGTTGTTTAAAATTATTGGTCGGGGTTTTTCGTTAATATCTCGTTAACAAAGCCTCAGATAACATTTTTTGCTAAGGAAAAACTTGTGTCGAATCAGCCCACGAGTCTGTCATTTCCGGGTCCTCCAACATTTTTCTTACACCCTGTATAATACATGAACACATTGACTGCCACAGTGAAAAAAACTGTACGTAGCCAGTGCACACTTTATTTCCTTTTTTGCTTACCAAAGGCTGTTGGTCTTGTTTTTAAATTCTACAACGATATTAATTTTACAGAAAATATTGCAACGATATTTAAATAATCCAGCCTTCCTGTAATTATGATTTCTCGAAGATATACATATTATAGACCACGATGTGTACGTCATATAACATCAAAAACTTAAATTAGACCAACAAAATATCGATATATCGGTCCGCAATTCCAAAGTCCCACGTATCTATAAAAGCTTAATATTATCAATCCGATACTGCCTTAAAATTTCTAATACACAACTGTTACAAAACAATAGAAGAATGTATCATTTACGGTCATAATGCCGCTTCCATAATCCCCAGAACCAGTCTGCCCACACATATTAATTATTCTCGTTGTTCCAGGAACTTTCGAATACCCCAGAAAAATGTTCACGACATTCCTCTACACACATACACACAGTCGATAGTACAGGTCGTAATTCCAAATGGCTCGCCGACGTTCTCCGTGCGCGGTAAAACAATAATTGCACCTAACTTCCGGCGAACTGGTCCCGCGAGTCGGTCGTTTCGCGCGTGTTTCCCTGCTAGACGGATCCCGACACCGGGGCCGCGTAAGTCGTCATTGACACTCTGCTTAACGAGCCGTGCAATTAAACGGTCATCCATCTGCGGACCCGGTGACGTTGATTTAGTATCATTTCTGCGTCATTCCCCCCTCTGCCCAGAGGGGGATGGACACCGTGTCGCCATCCTTCTCCCTTCCCTCGAACGATTTACCTTCTCCATCGGTGAATGAAAAAAAAAAAACAAGAAAAATAATTGCGCGTTAACGTAATCGCTGGACGTCGGGGACGTGGAGCTTTAATGGTGAAGGATGAACATTTTCGGAAAAAAAAAGAGGGGAAAAGAGAAATGAATACCGGTCCGACGTTAATGCGGTCTGTATCTCCGGGAACGAAATGGCGGATGCTTAGTTTCCTGTCGATTAGGTCGGTCGTTCTGTGCTCTCCGAGAGAGAGAGAGAGAGAGAGAGAGAGAGAGAAAAAAGAATGTAGTCGATTTCCAGCTTCGATTACGATGTAATACGGTGAAACATCGTCGACGTTTCCGATCCTTTTCAACTGGCAATTGCTGTTTGGGAAATGAACGCGAATGGGATTTTGCGCTTGATCGGAAACGCAGAGATTTTTTAAATGGACCGTAGTCGGGCGACATTTTGCGTGGAATGAAATGGGACTTGGATTAGAGGATGTTCGGAATAAATCATATTATGTTCAAATAAAATTTCGTTCTGGATTATCGGGTACACGTTTCATTGATCCTGATCGAGTTACTATTATTGGCCGTAGTCCGTGAATATTGCTGGATATTCGGATTATTGTAAAGCTAGGATAATAATCATTTCATCATATTCTCGGGTAACTGGATTTTTATAGTAGCGCTGTATTGTGTGCAATAATAGCGACTGTCGCTTCTTTTCACTGGAAATTTTAAGGTAATATTTCAGATACTCATAGAAAACAAAAAGAAATGCAAAAAAATTGATTTCTTCACCTGGTATGTTACTATCACCATTTTCTAAACGCTAGGGCCAGTAAAGCAGTCAAAACGAGTGTTTAGTAAACTCTTATATAAATTATTAAAGTATCGTAACAGAGTATTTTCTAAGAATATTCGCAACTTTTATTACAATACACAGGGTAGCCCACCAGAAACCGAACACCTAAATAGAAACGAGGAATATAAAGTTATTTTTTTTCGAAGCCATTTTTTAGAGATATCAAGGTCATCGATATTTTTTTAAATGGGTTCACATCATTCTGTTGTCATAGTATTGTAGCCAATGGAAGAACAAATTGAACGGTGTGAGACTGTTAAGCTTCAACGTACCTTCGCCTAAAAAATCGCATTGTTGCTGGGAAACAGAGAAATCTCAGCAATCTGAGACTATTATTAAATGACAATAAGACTAGGGTAATGATACATTTGGATGAGCAAGTTAATTCATCGTCCCTTTTCGCCAAAGTCATAGAAATAGAAACACATTCCAATAGTCCGAGTGTTAAAAGGAAAAAATGGACTAAGATCAATGTTCCTATTCCTAATCACGTCCCGATTTCGGCTCAGTACGTATATATTTTACTTAATGCAAAAAGATAAATACTAAATTAGTTATACAAAAAATTATTTCAATTAGTTGAGCGTTTCCATACAAAATGCTACAACTCGATGTTCCATAGATGGCAGCATTTAATAGAAATAAATTCAATAATTCCGTCGTAAAAAAACGTGATTTGAGTGGACGTTGCATTTTTACGGAATCTATAATATTGTTCGCCAAACATTTGGTTTCAGCACTTCCATTTTGGCCGAGCAGAAATACGGACATTTTGTACTTCATACTAAATTATCCATTATCAAGTTAAACTGTTGTTAAAAATACTATTATCTAAATTTACTTATAAAGGTAGGTTTAAATTGTATATCTAATAAGTTGTCTTCCTCGATTGTTGCATAAATAAATAATAATCAATTTCTGACAGCAGAACTCTTACACGATTAGAAATAGGGACATTGACCTTACTTATAATTACACCTAATGCACAAAATTCGCAGTTCACTAATACGAAAGTACCAAATTACAATAGCCAGTTCCGTCACAAAGTAACCCTGCGAGCATCGCGTCGGCAACCACCCCGAACATTACTTCCAGGCCCCGTAGCACCTCCGCAACATTTCGCGTATCGACATACTCCGCTAATTAACGCTTCAAACGCCCTCCCCCCTCTCCTGTACCATCAGTACACGTCGAAACCGATCGTGGAGCGTTGAAACGCTTCGCCGACCCACCAAAAACCCACCGTGTATCCTCTGCCATCTTCGTGGCGCTATCCCTCTCCGGAACGATTCGACGAAGGTAACGCAAACAGTTCCGGCAACCGAGCCACTTCAATTAAACACGGAATAACCATACGGAACCGGGCCAGCAAGTGTAACCAGAGCAGTCGGGGGATGGCGAACCAACGATACAAGGGTTCTCGGGGGGTAGGATAGGGAGGGGGGTGGTGTGGGAACGTCCACGGGGACGTTCGTTAAACCGGGCGATGGTTATGAACGGTCGATTTCACTTGGTAAGAACCCAGGAGCATGCAACATTATCGCCTATGATACCCATTGCGGGGCATAATCCCCATTCCCGAACCGCAGATAGCAATGGCGTTAATTAGCCTTCTCGTGTTTTCGTCGGAGCGATCTCCGCCTCCGTATCCCTTCCCCCTGTACCCTCGATCCAACCGCCCTTGCTACCCCGTTAGCTACCGTTCCCAAACCCCCGGGGGAATTTCGGTTTCTGAGAAAACAGAGAGCCCAGCCTCGTTGGCGCACGGTTCTGGTTGGTAAATGCACCGGTACACCGCTTCGAACACAAGGATCCGCTTACGAACCTTCACTCTCGCCCTCCCCTCTCCACCCTCTTCGATCCATCCTTCGCCAACCCTACGGGCAACCCCCCGTTCGCCTATTCATCAGGCAGAAGCACGTTGTTTGAGGCGCCATTACTACCGCCCACTCGAACCCGTTCCGGTTGTTGCTGCTGTTGATCCCTCGTCTCCTTGATGCACGCGACCTGTATATGCTTGTGTGTGTGTGTGTGTGTGTCTTGTTTGGTGGATGATGATGATCGTGTGTGTGTGTGTGTATGGAGGGTTGCTGTATGGAGTACGCGAGGGAGGGAAAGAATGTGTGGGGTCTATTTACGGTACGGACAGGGTGGAAGATGGATCTTGGGGAATGGGTATGTGGGAATTTAATTAAATTATGATGGACCGCGGTGGTTCGAAATTTTTGGTTTCTTATGGTGTGTTTTGAGGGGTTTTTTTTTGGTTGATGCTGTTTTTTAGAATTGTTTCTTTGGTTTGAATTCTTTTTATGGGTTTTCGATCGGTGGTGTTAAGGGGTGGTGGAGAACGAGTTGACTGTTTTTTGAGACGCTTGGGATTGTACCAGGCGTTCCATATGGAGCGGGCGATTTTATTGATAGGTATAATTTGACGTTGATTTTATGAATGAAAATTGTTTACGTTGCTCCTTGGTTTGTTGCAAAGTTATGCAGTGTACTCTGTTCGATTCAAGGTACTATCTGATTTGTTAGATGTGTTAGACGGATCATGCGGAACGTGTATGCGGAAATTTAATTAAATTATGATCGATCGGGGAGGATTGGAATTTCCGTTTCCTTGTGTGTGTTTCGAGCAGTTTTTTGTTTGGTTCTGGGGGGAAGATGGAGTTAGGAAGTCGAAGGCGGTGTATCGAATTTGTGGACGATTGATAGATTGAGGATTTAGAACTCAGTGTAATAAAGATATTATGGAAGATATATCAGGTTTTATATTTTATTTAGGACCTGACGAAACTCTTAACAAAGTGAACAAACTACTGTTTGATTCTAGTGTTTGTAAATTAGTCCATGCAAATTTATATTAAGTAGTCTAATGCTAAGAAAATGCTGAAGTCGCTATCAACTATATAAGGATGTTAATAAATATTATATAAAAGTGTAAATTTTTATTACTTTGCTAAATGCCGCGTGAATTTGCAAAAAAAAAAGACTAACTTTGTACTTCACTCGCCTGTACTTCCACCCTCGTTCCAGATTATTTTATTTTTCACCCTTTGTTTCACTCTGGAACACTGTATCGCTCTTTGCACTACATTTGATGCTTCCTCTCAAATGCCGCTCTCAATTTCTTGCCAACTCACTTCCTTTTTTCTCTACGCCACGCTTCACTTCGTTTTATGCGCCCTAAGCTGACGCCATTTTGAAACACCACGCAAGCATTACGTTCTAATCTGCTATGTTTGCTGGTTCTTTAGGTATCTAATATAATCAGAAATTATTTACATTCTCCAGACAGTATACCTATAAAACTAGATACTCTTAAAACTGACGAATGCTTATAAAATTGCTTGCCATCTCACTTCGTTTTTAATTTCTTTTTATGCATCCTATGCTGACGCCATTTTGACACGTCATGCTGGTTCCTATTACGCTAGAAGTTATTGCGTTTGTACGTTGTGGATCCAGTCTAACTAGAAATTATTTTCATTATTTGAAAATTAGATCTGTTACCGAGTGAATAATTTGTGTATCTCAAATCGAGGAATGTTTGCGAAACGTTACGCTGAACGCGCAGAGGTCTTGCGCTGTGTGAGTGATATTTAATTATTCGGAAACTAGTGACTGTCTAATTGTTTTGAGCAATGTATTTCGCGTAAGCATTCTAACTTACCGTTAGACCTTAATCTCGTTCCTCCTTCCCATGTTCTGTCTAGCCAAGAAACATCCTAATCTCCTAACTAGGGTAAATTCCTATAATTCTGCTTCCGTGTAGGAGTAGGGAAACTTCGGGAACTCCATTCTGTGTAACATCTGAACCAAACGGAGCTTTTCCGACACAATTACGGGATTTTTCTGCTTAGTTTAAGCGTAATACTTACAGGACGAATGGCTGTAACCTTATCTCTTGATATAAATTCCTTTGGCTTTGTCACTTAACTATAGAATCGACTACAAGAACGAGAATTTCTATACTTGTAGTTTACTCATTATAAAGGTAACTGTTTTTGTATAGATGATAAAATAAATACAGTCGATGTGTACAATATAGCCTAAAACAAAAGTCATACAATAATAATCGCATAATAAATATTTTCGAGGAAGAAAATCTTCCAAACTTCGTACTGAAACTAAACTAACGTTTAAATCGAATCGAGGAAACACGATCACCTATCTTTAAATTACAAAACACATTTACCATTGACGTCTAATTAATTCACATGTTAATGCACCTCATAATTAATATAAAATTTCGATTTATGTTAAAATTGGCCACAAATGTGGACGAAAGTTTAACCCTTAACTGGTGATGTGATGTATGAGAAACCCAACGAATATTTTATTTTTGTTCAATTGATATTTTATTGCTGTTTTCTTCCATGATAATGTAAAATAATGAACTGCGTAATATGTAAACTGATGCTGTTTATGCACTTACAGGACATCTGACTGCCTAAAACAAAATACAGTGAAATATTTAATACAGTGTAACGAGCTGATTCTCGCATTTAGAATCTAAAAGGATCTTTAATATAATGATCCAATTCTTGTACGATTTCCATTTCTCTCAAAACAATCTCTCACAACAAAAAGGGAGGTGTATCCACCATAATCGAATTTCCTGCAGCAGATAATGCACTACAATATCATTATATCATTTTGAATCTGGTTTCGTCAATTCATTGTGAAATTTACCATTCCTCCATAACAAATGTGCATAGTTAAAAAATTATTTCTCACTATTGCAATGGTAACCTCGGAATTTCTAAGGAAATTTTGCCCTAAAAAAATACGTTATGACTTCAACTTTCGTTTATTCTCTAATCATAAAAAATTCAAACTCCCAATTCGTACTAGTGATCACGTATGCTGAGATGAAGCATAGTTTCTAAGGGTAAATTCTGTCCCTGCCAGAACTCACCGCACCCATGAACAGTATTTCAGACACACTTCAGGCGTCTCCAAACAGTATTAGAAAGACTGTTTCTCAATAACCTGGAACATTCTCTTCATAGAATCTCCAATTCAGCCTTCAATTCCGCCAAAAGAGCTAGCTCCCTGGGTTCCACGTCGAAGTTTATCGACGGTGCCACAATTACGAGCAAACATTCCCTCCCCCCACTGTTCATCCCCCGCCGTTCATCCACCTATCTGTACCCGCCACGCCGGTTGTACGCCTCGAGGATTCACGCGCCATTCATTCCTCCGCTCATTACGCGGCCAGGAAGCCCCTGGTTCGACCCGAAGAAGAAAGACGAGGGACGTCCCTCTCCTCCTCTTCAGCATTGTCTCCTTATTACGGGACAGCGAAGGAAAAACGTTGCTTTTCCCAGAAAACCGGGCGAGACGAACCGTCTGGAAATTAAACGTGGACACGATATCCACGACGAAGAACCAGCGAACGGTCAGAGGTCACGGTTGCTCGCCTCCTCGTATTGTCTCGTTTCGTGCGTGGCTGGGGGAAAACTTGAATAGTCCCCTGGAATGCTGACAGAGAAGACAAAGCGGGACGATGGCGGCCCGAACCGAGCGCAGAACAACAGAAGAAACAGTTTAAACGACACTGGAGAGAACGCCACGTCATTTCCTCTGAAGCCCCCCAGGGGGGGGGGGTTATTTCGTTCCCCGTTCTTACGTGAGTCACCAACGACGCTAGACTCTTGGTTCGACGTTCCCTACTCACGGTGAATTTTCGAATATACAGGGTTTAACAAAAATGTTACAGGTGCTTGAAATGGGACACTCATTAGACGATTTGGAACAAGTTTTTCCTTAGGAAAAATGTTGTCCGAGGCTTTGTTAACGAGATATTAACGAAAAACCCCGACCAATCAGAGAGTGGGTCTGTCGGCCGAATTCCCGCGGTAACGTTGGCTGCCAATCGCAACGCGTAACGCGTACTCGACAGACCCGCGCTCTGATTGGTCGGGGTTTCTCGTTAATATCTCGTTAACGAAGCCTCGGATAACATTTTTGTTGAGGAAAAACTTGTTCCAAATCGTCTCACGAATATCCCATTTCAAGGACCTACAACATTTTTGTTACACTCACACTGATAGGTTTCGGTCAGTTTTGAATTGATTTGTAGTAGGGATTGAAATGAAAGTGGAACACGATTTAAATCCGAAGAATTATAATTAGGAAGGTCTTACCGTCGATGTTCCATTATGATTTTATTGTGTTATTCCAAAGGAATTTTTGAAAATATAATAGTTCTAAAATTAGTTATTTGGCTGGGAATAAATGGGTCAATGAATTTTGGTACTGTTTTTCCAGTAAATATAGAGAAGCTTGATGTATGTATATATTTATTACGTGCAAAGCAGTAATACATGTATATAAAAGTATTTAATAGTAATTCGTTAGAGTCGCGTGTTTAGTAAGTTCAAGTACACAAAGCAAGGGTTCATCAAATACGGTTGTATAGGCGGTCAATTCGAGCCTGATGGGCCTCCCCTAAATTTGGGACTCGAAACGTTTCGTTCGAACGATTCTGAAAGGATAAGGAGGCGGGAGATTCGAGTGGTCCTTGTCAAAGGAGAGGGGGGAGAAAGGGGTGTCGATTAATCGAGTTAATTGGAAACAGGCAGTTTGAATAATGGACCCTTTTCGGGGATTGAAATGAAGGGCTTGTGTTTGGCGTGAAATAGGGCTTGTTATTCGTCGAACGTATCATTTATTGCATGTACGTGCTATTTAATTCCATTGTTACGGCAACCCTGTATTTGTAACTTCGAGGTACTTATAACGGTGAATCGGCTTGAATAATGGTATTTAATTTACTGACGGAAAAATATAATAAAAACGTATCGATTTATTTCACTTATCCTTGTTTATTAATAATTAGATCTAATAAATACTAAATCTAATAAATATTAACTACAAAATATTATTAATCCACTGACCGCCATGGTGATTCTCGGTGACGGATGTCATTAAATAACATGGTAATATTATATTTCGAGTCTTTAAATACTAAAATTTATAAACTTGCGAATATAGTTACCACCAATAAAAATGATTCGGATAATAAGTGTATAAGTTTACAGGTAAATATGTACCTTTAAAATAGAAAAACTTCAAATAAACGTATTTTACGGCGATATTGTGACAATAATAAAAGTTTTCAGTCTGTCTGTGAAAATACGATAACATGAATATTGCGACAATTGTACGTAACGACGAAACTTAAACAGTATTTTTCTAATAATTGTACAAATGGAACATGTGTTTGCGCAGAGCAATCGATAGAATTATTAACTCAGGGCTATAGGTATAAGAACAATGGATTTCACCTCAATAAAACAATGAACGATCATAAGCCCGGATTATCATGATGATTCCCGTTGAACGAGCGGCCCGTGGTGTACCATAACCATTTTGTAAATTAATACCGATCGTGCTATTTAAATATTATAATACGGTTAACATCCGATTCGACGTGTAACCGAAACGGAAATTAAATACTACTGTTTAATCCGTCGTCGAATTACAGTTATCGCTGCGTCAAACCGAAACTCGAATATTTTTATAATTTATTATTGGTTTGTTCGTAACATGTCTAGTTTCGTAATATATATTGCATGCACAATATCAAATATTTATGATATCCCTACGATCGTTCGTACGTTCACATTCTGGCGATTATATTTATTTACGTTAGCCCTCTGATACAATAACAGCTTCGAGCAAAAATTAACAACAACATTAGTAAAACGAAGCACAACGAAGTGAACTGAGAAAAAATCAGAGTAGTCAAGAAATAATTGAAAGAACGAGAATTACAGGAAAATACAGAAAATATGAGTCACAGTAATAGGGGAAAAAAAGGTATAAAAAAGAATTATGAATAAAATTTACAAGTTAATAATGGTAATGCATTAAATTTGAAGAATTATTCGTCCGATAATAAGTTTGACGCGTAATTTTTTATTCAGAAATTATTACAGAATAATTCCGAGGTCCAATATTTATCGTGCACTCCCGCTCCTAAGTATGACACTTATTTAATATGCAGTAGATGCTGCAAAGCATTACAAATTCCTGAAAGTGTGAAATAAGAAATAAATATCTGGACATCAGTACCAGAGTGTATTAAGTCACACTTTTCAAATTTGAGAGAAAAGCAAATGGAAAGAGCAAAAACCTTGTAATTCTGGAATCATTCGATAAGAATTCAACGAAAAACCTTCGAATTTTAAACTATTATACTAGAAACAATAAAAATTTCATATGGAAAACATGTAAAATATCATTTTTTCAAAACATTGGACTTAATACACTCTGGCTCTGGGGTCCAGATATTGCCCAGGTAGTATTAAAGCTGGATGAACAATGTCTATACTGCTATAAAGTAATAAAAGAGGCTAAAACATAACAGTTTTATAAAACACCACATTGTCTACATGGTGCCCTAATACCTATGATCGATGGTGTACGTCACCACGAATCGATATGCAATAATTGAGCTCAGCGCGTCGGAAGATAGAAGGGTAAAGCCAAATTACAGTAATTCGAACCGAATTCTCGTTCGATACGGGGTCACACGTTCATTTCTCCTTCGTTACGGAACGAACAAATGAAAGTTCAACGCGTGACTTGAAAACCCTTAAAGCCAGTAATGTCACGACCTCAAACCACGATGCATTAACGAGGAAAGTAGAGGGGAGGGGGAAAGACGCAATAAAGCCACATTGCAGACGTCTGTTCAAGTATACACGGTACGTTGGTTTCCGTTGCGTGGAATAAAGGAAGATTACTGTTAATTGAAAAAAGCTCAACTAGCGTCGGGATTAAAGAAGGTAAAAGGTACGGTTATTACCAGGGGCGTGGGGGTATAAGGGGAAACATTATAAAGACGACGCGACGCGTTAAGGCATCTTAGAGTTATGGATTACGGGACAGGTGAGGGAATGCAAAGTGGGCAAAAATGGAGAGAACACTTAATCGAAATAATTTTTTATATAGTTGAAATTCAGAGAAATTACAAGCTAAATATCTATTTGCTAAAGAAATTCATTTAACATGTTTTCGAAATGATGATCCTCCGTTACAGTTGGGCACGATTTTATTTGAATAATATGTACATTAGAGTGGCACTTGTTTATACGTGACGAAAATTTTTTTTTCGTATTTCTTTGCTCTCATCCCCATTTCATAAGAAACTAATCCCTAAAAAGTTTATTCTAATCGGACCACAGCAAATCCGATCAGGCTTTAAAGTTTCGAATTTATCGATGTAGTGTATAAAGAATTTCTCAAAAATGGTAAGTCATATCGAAGTTTTGTTCAAATAATATTGAAAAAGCATTAAATTTTCTATAATTTCTCTCTATATGACTTTTTTCTAACTCCCATAATTTTTTGAGATAATGCGTTGCTTAGCAATTTTTAAAATGATCATTTTTTAAATTATTATACATTTTTTAATTATAAAACATTCCTCAGACCCCATCTTAGTAGTTAAGGGTTAAGACAACGTAATGAAGTGTATCACTGGACAGGTAAGGGGAATATAATTAAATTGATAAAATCATCGAGATGTTGCAGGTTGGAGGTTCCCGTAGAAAGGACACGTGTCAGCTAGGGACGTCCCCGCTGGCCGCGTGTCGTTTAAGTATAACGAGTGTTTGTATCGCAAGGAGGGTTAAGCAAACATAGTTACGCAACTATTGAATGGAAGTTGAAGTACTCGGGATGGGGGTACAGCACACACGGTGAATTATAAATGCCTGTGCTTCTGGTAGTCACGTCCCCCTATCATACGTTACTGAATAGTATAACCAACGCTGATTTGCATTCCCGGAAAATATCACGGAATAATAACCGTGCCGACCCCGATAAAGGTGCGGGCAATTTTGGAATTCATGTTGCGCGTCGACACGAGAAAAATTGTGTTTTTTTCGGGGAGGAGTCTCGACGCAATACTGTTCCGATTAAATAAATTTATAATTAGTTTTACAGTTAAACTGTTTAACCCTTTAATTACAGCTGTCGTCAATAAATAACGATGAAACATTCTCGTGTAGCGGAAGTGATGGTAGTTAAATGGGCAATGACTCAAATAGATGAAGAAACTGTTTATTATTTACTATTATTCTTACCTATTTATTATTTTCGTTGGTATTACTTATTGACTTGTTGTTTTTGCGTTTATACGGCTAGGTTCATGAATATATACTCGTAGTTAAAGGGTTGAAATAAATCATTTAATGGAAATAAATTGTCTAGTAACTATTCGATAGTGAAGAAGATAGAACTCAGTACATTTAATATTTAACTACCATTCACCGGTCTTTTATCACATAATTTAGCAACGATTATCAATCTCTAGATATTACAACATCAGTAAATATGGAAACGTTCAAGGAAAACAGATGTATCTTCCACATAAATTTCATATTCATAACAGTCAATATTCAAGAGTTCACAATTTACTCACAAATTAGTTTTCGTTGAAAATATCGACTTTACTATATTACAGAAAATAAACGAACCCATTGTAAATCACGACGATAGAATTCGTTAATTTTTATTTCACGAAACAAAGGAATCCACTAATAAATTACTGACTAACGACATTCGTTAACTATCTACTTATCATGAAATACGAGTTTTCAAAAACGATAACGGAAAGGCAAGAAACTATACCCATGACGACTCGATTGTCAGACCGACTGTTGGCATCGGAATACAGAGGTAAAATCGAGGGGAGGAAGCGGTTTCGAGGTTTCATTATTCGTCGTTAAGACGTAGCCGATGTAGGCCAAATTTCGTTCCTTCGGGGAGTCGTTTCACCTGTCGCGAGTCGAGAACCCTCCGTGGCCCCGCCACTTCCGGTCGTACGGATCTACTTAAAAGTTCCAAGGGCTCGTAAACGGACGAACAGAGGCAGAGGGAGAAGAGGACACACTGAAAGATGGTTCCGGTGCGTTGCGCCGTGTGGGACTATCCCACGGCGTGGATCCCTCACCTTCCTTTTAATGCGACGCCTTTATCGGCCCGAGGAAATCTAGCCTACCTATCGACGTCATCCAACGGCGATAATTAGAAGTCAGACCCAGACGTTCGTAACGCGCGCGCGGCGAAAGGAACTGCGACGCGCATCTGGTATACAGGGTGAACAACGAATCGTGATCAGTAGAGATTACTCTGTTATTAGCAGTCCGATCGAAAATTTTTTTATTAGGTAATTTATTATTAATTTATATAATAATTAATATAATATACAGGGTGTACTTATTTACTATTCCTGTAAATCCTATCGTACTTTATTACCATTCCTGTAAATAAACGCTAACTAATGGTGTTTTAGAATTATTTATATTGAAATATCTCCTGAACTACTAACTTTTCGATATACATAGGTTAGTACTTTTTTATAACGAATGTCCGACTACATCGATTGATATCTAAAAAATACCTCATTCCATTTAAAAAAAACAATGCTGACCTTTATATAACCTTTATGCGTCCACTCAAGAAAAAACTAATAACATCAGAATATGCTCCACTCGATACCATTCAAGCCTCCGTCGAAACATTTTTTGCTACGAGTAACAATAGTATATAATTAAAAAATTAAAGTAAAAGTTATGTTATGATACTTACCGAATTCGTCTTGAAATCCTCTAACGCATAAAATATGCGTAACAAAATTTCAAATCTACGTGTATTATTTACTACTGATCACTTGAGCAGATGAAACTAAAATTTTCAATTTTTATAATTTAATAGACCAGAATTTTCAAATATTTTCTAGAAGTCAGAAATACGATCCCATTTCAAAAGAATTAATTCAATGGTCTTTCCTTCTCTGAAGTTTCAAAAGCATCCCTTTATTTAGAACCGTTCAAAGTGTTTATAGATTTAAGCCCTAAGAATCTCTGAATATGTACTCGAAATTTCCATCAAACCCAATGGAACGTCACACGGTGAGGGGATTCAAGGAGAATTTCGCCATCAAAGCGTACAAAACTTATTAAATCGAGATGTAGATTTCATGGGTGCGCAGGTTTACATTAATAATTTAGTAGTAAATTAGAGTAGTGTACAAGCATATTATAGCCAGGGAATTAAGTTGTCCAATATTCGCTAAGTCAGGACCTTTAGTACCTGTCTACTTTAGATCAGTTGAAACGGTACAGCGTTCTCAAACATTGCGATGGAGCCCTGACGAAATGAATTTGTCGTTATTTCAATAATCATTTCGTGTCTGTTTCGAGATACTTGATGTTGAATTCAGAATTGACAAAATAGAACAGAATACAGTATTCTATCGTCTTCTTTTTGTATTAAATTTACTTGAAATGCAAACAAACTGAGGTGTTAGAAGGTGTACAAATTTGAAGTGATTAAATATTAGTAGTGTTTTATAAAAATAAACATGGTTAAAAAATTTATTGTAGGTGTAGCTTTAAAGTTATGAACGTTAATTGGTGAAGTCACGCTAACTTTTTCGTTATATCTAATGGATGCTCTGTATAAAATTTGATTTAATAGTTTTCATTCTGATTTGCAAAATAAATCTATATTCTCGATAATTCAGTGGAAGAGCTATAAATCTAGTGAAAAATTTTTATATTTTTATGTCGCTGCAATATTTTTACCGTCAATCCTTGCACAATGGACCTGTCAGTTATTAGTTAAATCCATTGAGATTTATATCAATTCGAGACTTCAGTGTTTTTTTTTTGTTTGAAATACTGTCAGTGTACACAGCCTTTACACATACAAACGGTTACATATGTGTCGTATGGGAAATAACATAATCCATTATGGATGACTCGTCGCCGTGTCGAATGGAACGTCATGTAATTTATCGAATCAACAGATATATGTATGCAGATAAAAATTTTACTGCGTGATTTACACGGTGATACCCTTTTTAGATGCATAAAGGCGCGTTTTAATTGACTTTGAGACACTGAAATCGAATTAAACTTCAATTAATCACACAAATGTACAGACCTTACTTAAGTCACCAAATTTTCTAAAAAAAAAGTACAGAGCACTGTATTGTTGCAGAAATTTAATACATTTCCAAGACGCAGGCCTGATTCTGTTGTAACATTATATTGTAATGAATGATTATAATTTGAAAAAATCGCCTTAATTTAGATGCCTTCTGAAAACCAAAAAAAAAATACACTGCATGGTTTTTATACTTGTAGAACTTTAAGTTTCATTAACAAGAATTATAGTAGGTAATAAACAGAAACGAAAAGTATGTAACGTTTAATTAAAAACAATATTATCTACTTCTAATAAAAATTGCGAAGGTTGTTATACCGATAGGGTTATATGTCTATATTCGTTGAAAAAAATATTGAAAGTAGAGAAAATTAGTTGATTACTTATTGATACATCTAACAAGATGTCTACTAGATCTTACGTTTAAATATTACTGATTGTGAATATTTTTCTTCCTTCTACTACTTCTTATTTAGTATTCTGCAAAATGAATTTAACGTACATTAATTACACTATATTCTTTATAACAGTAATTATCGGTGAAAAATTAAATTTTTCAATGAACAATGTTGATTAAATTTTTAAAGTACGTCACGTCGTGGAAGAGCCATTTGGATAATGAAAAGACAATTAACAAATTTAAAAAAAGCAGAACTCTTGCTGTGGACATAATTAACATTCTACTAAAGAGATGAAAAATATATGTTACAGTAATATTTTCACAGGGAGCTTGAGAACAGTGTTTCTGTCCGCGTGTACGTGCGTGCTTCTGTATTTAATGTTCTACCATTAAAAATTTTCTTGCGGCCGCAATTTATCGTTCTCGCTATTATCATCGTAATTACCATTATGATTATTACGTAATTATTTACACCGTGCATTATTCAATTACCAGACCTACCTTTCCCGCTTTTACACGGTCCCTGTTTTTCCATGCAGTGCGTCCCATTTTTAGAAACGTAGACAGATTTTCAAAAACAATTTCGCAGCACACTGTTTAATTAACAACAGCTTTAATTTGTTGATGAAAGTCGATACCATAAGAAGGTCTTTAGATAAAAAGTATATGGTTACCAAAATTAATTATTCTCGCCAACCACTGGAATGAACAAGTTGCTTGTAATTAATTAAACATACAATACAACGTAACTAACAGACGGAGTTTAAATAGTGTATAATATTAAAGAAAAGTCCATTAATTAATTCCTTAATAATTATTTTTATAATTATTATTTGACAAACCGGTAGAAATCGGGGAAATCTTTTTTGATAAAGCTGGAAAATATTTGATCCAGTCCTTTCTATTTAATTTTGAAACTCGTATAACTTATTGTGGCGGCGTAACATAAAATCAATATTAGCATTAACACTAAAACTACTGCAGATGAACGGATTTCTACTACTACCACGTTGTTAAAAGGATAAATTTATTGAAAATATGCAAATCGATAAATTAACGCACTTCACTTGTTATAACATTTTAATAATTTTTCTGATTTTACATATCATTTAAACTGCTTTGGCAGTTTCAGTGTTAACCATCATCCAATCAATACTATACCACAATTGACCAACAATGATAAGTGACATTCTCTTCCATACAATCATTTTATACAGTGACATTCATTCATCCAAACTAATAAATCAAGCTACTTCAGTAGATATAAACCGAAAGCCCCATTTTCTTCAAAAATCGAAACCATTTCACTCACAAGAATCCACACACTCTCTATCAAAACCTCTAACTCAAAAGAAAAGTCAAAGTCAATCATCAAAAACACCCAAGTCATAACTAACATCCCAAGTTCCACTCTCTCCCCCACAATTCCCAAATCAGTACAACAATCTCCATTCAATCCTAATCGCAACCGCCCTCATCACTGTATTCCCCCCAAAATTCACTCCCAATTCACCCCCTCGGAATACACTTGTAACCGACAGCTATATAATAATTCTAACTCGAATATATAAAAAGTCATACAAAATCCTTTCCTCCAAAGGTTAATCTCAAACATCATCCCCAGCCAACAAAGGAAAGCCTTCCCCAAAAAAAAGAGTCCAGTTCACCCAACAATAACGCGGCATCCCGTTAACAAGCGTCCATCCGAGCGATCCTTCTTCCAACGAGCACAAGAATGGCCAAAGGTGTGGGGCCATTTCGTGGACCCTGTGTAGAAGTTCCGGCTGCAAGAGAAAAAAAAAAGGACAAAAAAACCCTGGACAGTGGTCTGGGTACAAAACAGGGCCGCGAGCGACACCGAGATAATACGGGGAACAAAAAGGGGGGTGGATTAATGAATTCCGGTCGCACGACACACCGGTTGAAAAAGGGATGGTGGTGGGGGAGAGGAGCCACGGTAAGAACGATCGCGCGATAAACCGTCGAAACGACGACGGATTTCATTCATAGGTGGCGGTACGGAGGGGGTGTCAAAGGCCAAGGTCCGCTCGTTCCGCTCGGTTGCGAGCCGAGACAGCGAACCGGGAGAACCCTCGAACTTCCGCGGACGATATATCTTCATCCGGGTGAATGTCTACATTTTTTTTTTTTCTTCCTTGGGCCGTTTCTTTCGTACCCTCTGTGTATATATGAGTGGAAGGGATAGAGGGGGGTTGGAGAATATCTCGAGGCGCACTTACGGCACGCTCGTCGCGCACACTTCAGAATTTTCTCACGCTCAAGACGGTATAAATATTTACAGCTTCGCCGGGGAGAATTTCCGGGGGAAGGTGAAACTGGGTGCCCCCCAACTGCGGAACCGTGGATATACAGGGGGTCGAAAAAGTATTCGTACAGCCTTTAACTCTTTGAGGCGCACGATTTTTAAAAAAATAAAAACCCTAGTTGCACAGAATTTTTTTTAATATAAAGAAATTATATAAATATAAAATATTAAACTATGAGTAACTTCAACTTTTCGAGGTGGGTTAAAATATATCCCACCATGCATTAAAAGTTAAGCAAAAGGTGGGACAGTTTTTAACCCACCTAACCGTAAAGAGTTAAAACAGAACAACTCTTTCAAAATTGAACCAAGTTACTTGAGGTTCTTTGTGAAGTCAGGAGAATTAGTTTACTAAATGATGTGTTAACAAAATGTTGAAAAACGTGCGATTGGTTGGAATTGCGAAGAAAATAGTAAAGGTCGCTTTTTATGACCTTTTTCATCTGAGATTGTAATGAAAATTTAACGAATACATTGCTTAGATTTATGTTAGTTATATGCATGCTGAAAATTTCATCGGAAAAGTAATGAATAATTATATGTGTAACTATCGCTTTATTTCACTGCTTGGGACTTAAGAGATTAAAATATGGGGTTTACGAGTGTTTAATGCTATTTATTAAAGTTCTGACCAATTTTCATTCTACCAATATTTAACCCTTCACCTTGTTAGAATGAAGTATGTTCGCGATATATCCGAGAGACCATAACTTTGCATATCAAGTCAATCGAATATGCTATTGAAAACTTTTCTCGAGAATGAAGTACAATAATAGACTTCTCGATATTTTATTTATTATAATACAAAAGCACAACATTTCTGTTTCATCACAGTCAATTTTCAAAAACACTGATTTTATAATCAGAAGAAACAATTTTTCCAGTCTTCAGAAATTTGAAAAGGTTCAACGTATAGTTTACAGAACCACAATAAATATTGAAAGGGAAGCAGGTTTCATTGGTTTATACGAACAACTCGGTAGGTTCCATCGATTTATTTAATTGGCTATGCGTCAATACACATAAAACAATACGTATCAAATGTAAACGATATAAAAAAAAAAAAAAACAATCGACGAGGTTACAAAAAGCAAGAATAATTTTTACTAAATTGCATAATCATGTGTTACAGTATAAAACAAGAAGTTCCTATTCAAATGATTATTTTATATTCATTGGACAAGGTGTGCGAGTCTTCATATACACTCGGATAGTAGCATGGTATTATTTCTTTTCACCCTCCTGTCTTGCCTGTATCTTCCTGTTTCCTTTATCCTTCGCCTGGTCGTCTGTTTATATCTTTTTCTTCCCTTCCATTCTCTCAGTCCATTGTTCTTTCCACGTCTCGAGGAGACACGCGGTTAGGTTCTGCCTGGTCGCTATCCACCGGATCCACGTGTAATGTATGGCCCCCTCAGGAAGCAGGCCGAACAGAACGTTTCACTATGATCCTCTCTCCGGTTTTTAGAAGTCCGCCCTTACGGCCACCCTGGGCCTTTGACCTTCGCCCCCTATCCTCGTGGTCATCGGAGTCGGGTCATCCTGGGTCACGCACCCGGTCACGGGACCGCTCGTTTTTTCGGTGAACAACCACCTGCGGTGAAGGGCTGCTCCGGAAAGGTTTGATTTCGAAGACACGTTAGAGAGTGTTTGGAGGGGGTGCACTTTGTCACAGAACGCTTGGAAGAAGTAATACCTATTTTCTTTTTTTTTTTTGTAAAATAGATATCTATTTTTGATTGGAGTTTAGTGAACATGTAACTGAGATTGTTTAAACATTCTTTATTATGTAGTCAGCAAGTAATTCCCAGTTATTATAAAATTGGCCTCTATTTTCGTTGGTGTCTGGAGAACCTCAAAAAGATCGTCAATACTTTGTTTACTAAGTAGGTACATCGGTAAACAAATTACTATTTTTAATCAAACTTATTTTTTAGTATAAACGTATCTTTTATGTTATGTATCAGTGAATAAGGAAGTCAGATAACCTATAATATTTTAATAGCAAATACCTGCTATTGTTCTTCAACGTCCTACGTCATCTTTATCTAGTTAAATTGTCCTGAAGATATTTTGAATTTTCGTTTTATTGCCTTTATCGCGAAAAGAATTTTGAGTTATTGCGTGGAACATCTTATAGGAGCAATTTTGTGCAGTTTTATTATACTGACAAAAAGTTAACAAAGCTACACACCAGAACGACGAATATTATTAGATATTGTTCTTCTCTTCTAATATATAAATTTTCGGTGTATAATCTCGTTTCACAAAAAAAGGCAACTATCATTCAGCTGTTGCTTTGTAATGTAATTATAAATTATTGTATACGCGATATCTTGCGCAATCTTCCTTTATTAACATTGAATCGGCTTCTGTTCGTATAAAAATAACTGTACAATAATCGTATCACGTAGTTTATGTATAAAAGATTCTCTCGCGACGGATAAAAGATGTGCAGACAGCGTATAATTAGGCAACAGTACTACTGTTCACGTAATATCTAAATTATTACGACGCTATTCTTTATGATGAAATTACTATTGGCTTGTTGTTGATGCAGTGGGAAATCTCCTAACAACCTTTCAGATCATATGATGGTAAATCTTGAATTTTATTAGACTTATTAAATTCCAGGATATTTAATATACATCTTATTAAGGCAAAATATATTCATATGATTGTAACTTATATTTGTTACTAAAAGATTATACAATTCCCAATATTTATATGATAATTACTAAATAGACTGTGAATGTGTATACTTACACACAAAATACATACAATGAAGCAGAAGCTTGAATACAATTCAATCAATTCGTCATTTAACTCTTACCGTAAGAATGTTGTTAATAAAAAAAATATAAACATTTCTTTGCTCTCAATTTTCGTAACCCACGTTACAAACTCGTTAATCTGTATGAAAATCTGCTGACAGTGTGTTTTCAATTTTCTGCCTGGAAATGACAAGAATACTGCTAAGTTCGGAATTCCAAATTCTCTAAAAAAAAAGAAGAAAACAGGGAAAATGGAAGAGATATTCGGAGAATATTGTGCAATTTTTCCAAACACGGGATACAATCTACGCGGGGCAACAGACGAGCGCATAAAATATTTTTTTTATCAGTGTTCCACTCCCGCGCGATACGCATTGTTTGCATCGAATTTTGCAGGTCCGTTGCGTTTTTTTTCCCTCTGTTGTCCTGAATGAGAAATGAATTTTACGCGTCGTGTCGCTGATACGAGAGCGCATTTGCGTTTAATATTCGAAAAATATGGTTCGCGAACCCACGCCCGCTATTTATATTCAAGAAACGGATTCACTTACGTGCTGGACATTCCGATCGCGAGCTGACGATCATTTTTTTTATGGATGACTACAACATACATCGTTCTAATTAGACCAGGGATTTTCTATATTTCTAGCTTATTGATACAAAAACTCTGTATAACAAAAAGTTTAATAATAGTATACATAACTTTAAAACTCTCCATAGAGGGAACGAATTTTTGTTTAATTCGACTATCGATAAAATAATCCACAAGCATATATATTAGGTGTACCAATAAATAATCTACTATTTTTTTTAAATTACAGGACGATATATTTTATCTCGAAAAGATCTTTCTAGACATTCATTGAATAAAAATAATATACGATGTTGAAAAACTATTATGAATACAAATGATGTATTATAAATCCTCGTGTTTCATAAATATTAATATTATATAAAATTTCATCAAGTAATACTGAATTATTTGTTGGAACACCTAATATTTGCGTAAACACATTGCAATAGAATCAATTCATTATGGTGTAATAGAAGATTCAGAATTTATTTATCCGAAATTGTTATTACTAAAATATTACAAATTTTCAATCGAACTTTTTCGAACAGATACAGCCTGTCGAATCCAATTCGTAAGTATAAAATAACCGAATAGTTTCGCTCCGCTTTTACGATTGCCACAATATTCCCCAGCTGGGAAAAAAAATTCTATCAGCCGGTTTTTAGAGACGATCTCGCGATCACACCGTATAAAAACTTGGCGGTATAAACGTCATAAAATCGCATGGTCGCGTGTGTAACATCTTCCAATTTTCCGCAAATGGCGACCGGTCCCGATCGACTCACACTCTGAGGCGGCGAAAAAAGCTCCCATAACCAGCGCTTTACGGCTTCCTGCTGGAACTGACAATTCTAAAAATTCTTTTAGATACTAATTTCAGCTGAACATTCCTTTAGTTACTAATTTCAGCCGAAATTTCTTTTAGATACTGAATCGAACTGAAAATTCTTTTAAATATTAATTTCAACCGAAACTTCATTTAAATACTAAGCTAATTTCAGCTGAAAATTTCTTTACATATTAATACAGCTGAAAATTCCGTTTAAGTACTAACTACAGTCGAAAATTCCTTTAAATACTAATTTCAGAAGAACATTCCTCTGGGCACTAATTTCGGCCAATTCCTCTTATTGGTTCCTGGCCAAACGTTTACAGGATTATCTACTTATTAATCGTTTATTACTATAGAGGGTGTGTTCACAGAGGGATATTTTCATAGGATACATTATACACGTTAAAAAAATTCAATTTGATTTTGTAGTTGCACATAATTTTTTATTTCTTGGTGATATTCTTAATGGGGACTGTTCATTAAAGAGTTAAGCAGCTAGATCTTATACGTCACCCATTTTCTCATTATTCAGGCACAAGACAAGTGAATACCAAAACAATTGAAGAAATAAAACAAGATAATATATTTTAACGATGTAATATGTTTTTCTTTATAACTTGCATGTGTAAATATTCTACAAAAATGGAGGAAACGTAGATTGTTTATTCTGTAACAAACATGGAAAAATATGTAAAAAAATAAGTTGCCAAAATAGAAATCTTCTCACTTTCTACTGCATTCGCACGACGTGATCTTGTAGGATAGAACATATTACCCCAAAAATCACAGTAAAACACGCTATTACCCGACTATTCCAATCATCCATAATATTCCATTCAATCAAACACCCGACGGGAAACTTTCGGCAATAATTCCCCTCCACAAGGGCGAACATCCCCTATTAAGGAATTAATGCGTCCACGGAAGAACGCCAGCAGCGTCGAAGGCTACTACCCCAAAGAAGGAGAGAAAAGGCTGAAAATGGATCGGAATGGATCCGATCCGATGTAAATGATAACCGTGGGGAACGG
This sequence comes from Dufourea novaeangliae, assembly GCF_001272555.1. Taxonomy (NCBI): domain Eukaryota; kingdom Metazoa; phylum Arthropoda; class Insecta; order Hymenoptera; family Halictidae; genus Dufourea; species Dufourea novaeangliae. The sequence goes on along the minus strand of NW_015374156.1, from coordinate 2,879,599 downwards.
GAGCTTGGAAGTATTCCGTTCAAAGGCGGAGAATCTCATAGAGGATATCCAACTTTAAGAGGAAGAGGAAGGAACAAGGGAAGAACATCGAGGAGGAATCGTCGAGAAAGATGTAACAGGCTCCTCCAGTAGCTAATAGCAACAGAGACAGAAGAAAAGCGTAGTGAAGACTCAAGCAGAGGATTTAAAGTTCTGATCGATTTTTTTATAGTAATATTTAACCGTTCGCCTTGTTAGGGTGAATTATAGTCGTGGTATACCCGAGGACTACGTAGCTTTCAATATCAATTCACTAAAAAATACTATTGAAACTTTCCTAAAGAATTAAGTATAAATTAATCTTTTCGATATTTTATTGATTACAATACAGAAAAAGCTTTACTTTTTCATCACAGTCAGCGTTTAAAAACACACTTTTTTATAAACAGAAGAAATAATTTGTTCAGCCAATGGAAAATCAGTTTGTATACGTATCTGGACCCCAGAGTCAGAGTGTATTACGTTACAGTTTCTAAACTTTAGGGGAGAACAAATCGAAGGTGCAAAAACCTAGTAACTTTGGAACCGTACGGTAGGAATGCAATGGGAAAGAATCGCCACCTTTAAATTATTGAATGAAATTAATACGAATCTCGATATGTAGAAATGGGGAACACTGTATTAGGTCCTTTATGTGACGGACTTTAAATGGTTTGGCTTGGAACAAGATATGGACTTATTATCATTTTTAAACTGTAATAACGAAAACAAAACCAATTCGAACGAAGTAATTTTTACCATCGGAGAGAGTGCAATATTTGATGCAGGATACATGTGAAATGTCATCTTTTTAAAATAAAGTGGACTCAATACTGTGAATCAGGGGTCCACATATATATAAATATATATGAAATGGTTCAACGCATAGTTTATAGAGTTGCAATAAATATTGAAAGGGAAGCAGGTTTCATTGTTTTTTACGACAACGAGGTAGGTTACATCGATTTTTCTGCATTGGCTATGCACCAAAACATAAAAGAATACATGTCGAATGTGACTGACACTTCTGAACGATTTTTATAAAAGAAAAACTATCGACAAAGTTACGAAAATAAAAAATAATTCTAATACAATTTTACTTCAACGTCACGAGGATAGTATTGTATTGTTTGTACTTAGTTGCATTGTTTTTGTTTTTTAAATTAACTAAGTTTTTTTTTAGTTTAAATTTTACCAACTGACGAATGTTTTTTTCTTAATATTTCAATAATTCTAGCCCCTACCTAGTTACGCCAATGCTAAAGAGTAAAGGATCTTCCTGGTAGTTCGGCAGGGACAAAAGAAGAAAAAACTGTCTCGCTAGAGGAAATCGATAGACGGATCAAGATACAGGGGTTGGATCAAAACGCGGAAAAGGGCGGTCGCGATCGAGAGAGGGTGAACCGCATCGGTTACGAACTCTTGATTAACCCCCCGCGTGTTTCAATCCCCTTTTGCGCCGCGAGCAACCAGCTCCGACCTCGAACTTCGAGGAACTTACCGTTCGTTCCGGGAAACTTGCGGCGCTTTTCCCCCGGTGGAAAAAGGGAAATGAGGGACGTCGGCGAGGGGGTTGGGGGGATAAGAAATCGTGGGTAAAAAGGAAACGTGGAACGATGGAGGAACGGTGGAAAGGGGGTGGTTTCGAGGGAGAAGATATATCCTGCGCAACGGAGAGTGATAACGCGCGGAATTAAAAGTTCTCCCGTTCCGGAAACCATTCTTCGCGGCTTCCGGCCACCCCTCCACCTGGTTCCCTTTTTCTTTTTACCCCCGCGGCGGCTGAAATTGTTCGCGATCAACGGCGATGAATGCACACGCGTGTTGCCGGTGTCGCCGATTTCTTTTCGTGATCCTTGAACATTGGGCGATGGGTACCGAATGGGGAATGGATGATGAATCTCGACAGGGGGTTCTTTTTATACGATGCTCTATGGAAAATCCGTGATCGTGATTGAAGAGGGAGCTATAGTGGAATTCTTTTATGGGAAAGTTCGCTTTTTGGGAGAGTCGATGTTTCGTCGGTGGGATGTGGTGTTCTTGTTATTTCCAGAAATAACAATAGTTGATCGAACGAACTGTCTGTAGTCTGGGATGTCTTGGATGAACGCGTGGTACTTTGAATAAAGGGTTGGCCGAGAAGTTCGTGAGGTTTTCTTCAGGCGTTCTGGAACGAAACTTTAGTTCGAATATCAAATGCATATGGTTATTTGATACGTAATATTTAAACGTAATGATAGAACTGCTGTTTAGGGGAACCACCTCCAATGACCTTGAATATTATAAGTTCAATTGTAGAAATTACAGTGGGTAGCAATTGTTATTCACGCGACCACACGTGTTTCAGAGTTGTTAAGATAATTATTATTATTTTAACTACTCCGCTGTTAAATATATGACAGAGGCGTGCTACACAAAATAATAAATAAAATCGTGAAGATTATATACATTAAAAAAAACTAAAACTAAAGTACATTCGTAATTGCAACATCTAACAATATTCGTGAAAGACCCGAAAGCCCCGTAAACCTTAAACTCCGCAATCTCCGAAGATCCCCGAAACGCAAATGAAATCGTGCCAGCATATTTCGGAAGTTACGCGCCAGATCTCCTCGAAGAATCTTTTTATAACCCCTCCGTACTGAAGCTTCTGCGAACAGTTTTTGGATAGTGTCGGTCCACTCTCCGTCCGATGTCAACGGAATTATGGTTGGCCCGTGGATCGTACTTGCGTAAAAAGGATACGATCCCCACCGTATGGGAGAAGTTTTCTTCTTGCTTCGAAATCCGTTGTTTCCCGACGGGTCACACGTACGGGTAACGACACCCGGGGACTTGGTCCAACGGCGACAACGGACCGACATCATCCTATATTCGAATCACGCCGCGGGACCCAGAAATAACACTTTCCGCAAATAATAGCCCATCCGGCAGCCCCGCAAGGGGGCCGTGGAAGAAAACTGCTTGGACCGTCAGGAAAAAGGATATTTTACGAGCTGGCGTCGAGTCTTCGTCAGGAAGCGACATCGTGAATATCAGTCTCGACCGGGGCATTTCAATAAGATGTCGTTTGGGAACGGACGATCCGGTTGAACTCGGAACGATTCCGGGAGGATCGTTATTTAATTCGGTCCTCGCCGCGATTTCGAAAATTGTGAAGTGTAATGGAGATAAGATGAGAGGTCTGGGTGTAATTGTCGCGATTGGACGATCGATTTGATGCGCTTGTAGAATGGTTTGCTGGAAGTGGAATGGAACTGAGAAGAGTGAATTTTGTGTGGAAATCGGTTTGAGGTTTTTTGGTATTGATCATTTATTATTGCAACTATTGTGATATTAAACCCTTGCCTTACAACATCGAGCGAGACACGTGATAACGATTTCAAAGTGAATTTAGTAAACATATGTATTAATTCGTTTTTTTTTTTTGAGTCGACGTGAAATATTGTTTCGCCGGTATTAATATTTAAGGTTTAGAATAAATGTAACATTTGATAGAAGAATAGAATTCCTTTTGTGTCTGGGAAAATATTAACGATGAAGTCATTCTTGAGAGTGAAGTCGTAAAACAAATCGTGTGGCAAGGGGTTAAGTATTGTATTATACAGGGTGAACCAGGAATGCTGATCAGTAGAGATCACTTTGTTATTAGCAGTCTGATCGAAAATGTTTTCATCAGGTGTAGCATGGTTTCAAGAGAGCTTTAATACGATTATAGCAAATTTTTTGTCAACTCTTTTTTTTCATGATTTTTCAAGGTCACCTTCAATTTTTTGCAAATACACCTATAATTTTGTTACGCCTATCTGTTAGAAGATTTCAAGACGAATTCGGTAAGTATCATAACATAACATGTGTTACTTTTTTTTTCATCTGGGTCGAGAAAAGATTAAAGAAATATTCGAACTGTAATATTACAAACAGTATCGTATGCTACGCCATTGTACGCGTTCCGATATTGAGCCCTTGCCTACTGTTGTAAACATTTCGTTGTGTACATTGGAACACATCCAATGATATCTACTGATCACGATTCGTGGTTCACCCTGTATACAATGGGTGGCATAAGTATTCGTACATCCTTTAAAACGGAACAACTTTTTTAAAATTCGTCCAAATGATTCGAGTTCTTTTGTGAAGTTAGAGACATTATTTTACAAAATGATGTGTAAACAAAAATTGAAAAAGTTGCAATTGGTTGGAATCTCGAAGGAAATAGTAAAGGTGGTTTTTTTACATCTTTTTAATTCGAGGCTGTAATGAAAATTTAATAAATACGTATCGAAGATTTATGTTAGTTAACCATATCTAAATGTATGAATGTCGCCCATGCCAGTCGCTGTTAATGTCCACTACCTTTCAGGACAATGTAAAATAAAAAAAAAAATACTATGAAATGTACGGACACGCCAGTAATAAATGAAAATCTTCGTTGCGTCAAATTTTTCAGAACTGCTGCTGGCATCTGTACTTAATTCCGGGAATTTTTCAAATTTCCACGTAATTCAACATGGCGCCCGTGCGCTCGTCCTATGATCTCCATTTTTACCAGTGAATGCTTCGAATTTTCAAATTAGCTGGATTTTTCCAGCGACTGTCGGATGAACGACGTCACGACGGAACCGTGATTTTCCGAAAAAATAACCGTGGAATTCGAGGCGAATACGCGTTGACGAGCCGCGAAATCGACGCCGGGAAAATATTCATACCCCTCCCTCCTCCGTTTTACAGTCACTTGACAAGGAAATAATGTCCACGATAAATTTCAGCGAGTCGCGTCACTCGCGGTCCGCCGATTCTTTTCGGCGACGTTACAAATTTTCCTGGTTTCGTTTTTGTGTGTTTTTTTTTTTTTCGTCGAGTTGGAACGTTTCGGTGGTCGTGAAGGCTCTTATCCCGTTTCTATGTTTACTCGAGATGAAAACGAGGGGATTTATGAACGTTGCGATGTCATTTTTCAGACCAATTTTTGGGAAATCGTATGAAAAATTTGGGATTCGATGGACTGGAAATAAAGCTGGTTAATCTGTCTTGATCGAATTTTTTAACATGAAAGGTTGAATAAATGTATATTAGTGATTACTGATAGTAGAGTTCAGTTTACGAAGATTCATGATTAATTCATGGGTAGTCATAAAAAATTCAACCTTAAAATGACAGTGGAATGTGACTGAAAAATTAGTAATTAAATTCCGCGAAGAAGTGACGTGTTGCCGCTTAGTTGAGATGAAAACGAGGGAAATTATGATCGTTAGGTATGACCTAACTTTTCATTCCCAATTGGGAAATCATATGGAAAATTTGGTATTAAAGATTGATGGGGCAGGAGAGAACGATTATACATGGATTATTCAAATAGTAAGGTACTTTTTGAATGGCTTAAAAATATCACGCAAGCTTTATGGCCGGGTCACCTTCGATCTGATATTTTAAATTTAACGATAACAAATGCGCTAGAAAATGGGTGACATGCATAAAACATGACTGGAAAATGTGTCTATTCTACGAAGGTAATATTTTTCTGTGCAATATTTATATTTCTCTATAAAACATTTTTAGTTTCCAGTGAAATATTTCTACTTTTTTTTTATTTATATTTCATTTTTCTGTACTTTATGTGGCCTGAAAAACCAAGTTCAGACTATATAGAACAATAATTTTAATATGGATCACAATTGACCAGACAGTCACTATCAGATGGTCGATCAATCATAGATCATTGTTTGATTTATCGTTAACAAAATTGACTCTATTAAAATTACATTCAGTTCCACCATTAACAGCAACGAATTTATGTCTTACAAAAGCATTAATTATTTCGTAATCTATTGTAAACCAAATAATTGATGAATATGGAAACTCTGTTCTAATTTCTGAATTCGATCCATGAAGTATCCATTTCTGATTCATTATAATTTAATTATACAACAAATTTTGTAAAATCATTTTTCATAAATTAAACAGGAAGAATGAGTTTTAGAGAACAATTACGCTTGTCAAGTCGTAAATTTCAAGCACAATTGAAGGCCACTTCCTTTGACGATTTACCCCACTTTTTGCTGTGATTCACCCTACTCTTTTCAATGGCCTGTCCTGGTTTGTCCGTTTTGAATTCCTCGAATATCGAACTATAGACAGTCGAACTCTGAAATCAGAGGGTCAGTATTACTTCAACCGTGGAACCGAGAGCAAGTACATACATCACGTGGATCAATGTTTCTTTCCGCGTAGTTAAAATCAGGTGACATAGGGTCCACGTTCATTAATATTCTATTATGTGAACCAAAGCATTGCAACCGTGAAAGTTAGTTAGTGAATAAATTAATCCACGTTTACCGAAGTTACCTTCAAAGGTGTGTTTATTTTTCGGGATTTACAAAGTGCGTTTATGTCGTCGTGATGCAAAGTTTGATTTACTCGCCAAAAATGTGGCATCAGACTAAAAGAAGGTAAATTTTTTCAAAACTAACAATCTACTTCTTCCACTTTGTTTTATAGCTTCGACAAATTTGGAAGCTTCATACGTAAAGTTCTTAAAATCAAGCAAGTACCTACATGTTACTTAATGTAATTAACTCTTATTATTTATTTAATTTCGTGTGAGAGGAATTTATGATCTTAGTTTTGCAATTCAGCTTTTATAAACTGTAAAATAATATGTGATCTGTGAAAAGGGTTAAAAGAATAAGAGAATCCTCCAATTTTTTTCCAGATATTTGAAATTCTTTTGCAGGTATATTGTGAAAACGGTTTTTGTTTTTTCAATTTCATTCCCTGTGTAGAGTATTAACATTGAATTTTCTTTTATGTTTCAGGTAAGAGAATCCCACAATCTACACTTTATAAGAATTCTGGAACTTTTTTCGAGCCGAAACAACTAATACAAATGATTCATCCGACGAGTGAGTAAAAATATCGAACTTTAGGTACAATACATTGCAAATCCACTGGCATGTTGTAATCGCTTGCGAGACACGTCGGTCGTTTCCAGCACGGTCTAAACTTTGCGTACATTTTGATTTTCGAAAATGAGAAACTATGGTCTCACTGCGTTAGACCAACAACGATGGGGAACAAAAAATTTCAACGCTGTCACGGTCACTTACCGGATCCCACCACCCTTTGGCTCCCATTTTTCCTTTCATCTCCCTCTCCCTTTCGTTTTTTCTCTTTTTTGTTTCAGTTTTTATTTCACGCGTCCCGTGATTGCGATTTATGTTGCCAGCATGCGCACGCCCTCTCCCGTATTTGTTTCCCATTGCTCCATTCATTTTCACCAGGTGAACCTCTCGCTGGTCCGGTGCTTTATTTCGTTTCATCGCTCGTTTTCCAGTTTTTTTTTTTTTTTTTTTGTATATTTTTGTTTTTTTTTCTCGTTCATAGGGAGTGAACCGGCCACTGGAAAGCGATATTCCTTATTTTCCGCCGCAACGATGCATGTAAAAACGGATATTCAAGCACCGTCGAATAATTTTTCGTAACTTTTCCGAATGTCGTGCGGAACGAACGTTACGACGAGTGACGTTGGCTTGAACTACGAACACGTATATGAATGACAATGCGTTTTTATTACACTTACCACAAGTACATCGAGTGTAGAAAAGAGATTGAAAATTGAAAGATGGAAAAGGAAGTGTTAGACTGAGTCGTGAATATTAGGTTCAGTCATGAATGAGCCGTTTTGAGGCCAAAGTGACTAAGAAAAACGGAACTCTACTTTTTCGAATTTTAAAGAATTTAAAATACATTTCTTTGATCATTTTTGTAGACCCCAGTGTTTCCCCAGTGCAACACTCATTATAATTTCTAACTCTTCTTTATTAATATCTAACCTTTATCAGCTAGGATCCGTAGTTTCACTGATGTGAAGTGGATCTCCGCGTTTTCAGTGGAGAAATTTGAATACTCCCTCCAAAAATAGAAAAATTAAAAAATAGGTTTTATTTAATATCGATATTTTCGACTTCAAAATAATAAGAACAACGTATATATTAGTCTCATTAATTTAAAATAACGATTTAAGTGCCTGGTCGTTAAAGGCTTAATCGATTTGGCAAATGAACGGCTCTAATATCATCTGCTCATTTTTTTCATCATTTTGTCTTTCGTGGATAATTTACAATTCTCTTTTCACACGGTAGAAAATCGGGTAAATTGAGTACAAAACAATATACATAAAAGAAGCGGATGTGAATGTTATAAAAAAAAATTACTGCACATCCATTATAACAGAACCAGGTCTGTTTAAAGAGAAAATATTTAACTGTTAACTCGTTTAACTCGTTCTGGGCTGACCTTTGCTACTTATTTCCACTTATATACATATCCGCGAGCATTATCAGAGGGACGGTATTATTAATGTTAGTATTTACGATAATTATGAAGCGATAATTACGGTTTATTTAGGTCGATGATGAATACATAATACAGTTTAACGATCAGTGTTCGTTATAAATAGAAATGACGAGTAAACAGCAGACAAACTGAGCAGTATGTGGAAAAACATGCTTGATCGATGGATTTTCAGATTCAATATTAGTTTTTTTGCAAATGACAATCTACACGATCATAATTTTACTGCACAAATTCCGTGTATTATTACACGAGGAGTCCATCCATACAAATTTGTGAAATTATCGCATTGAAATATTAGTAAATTAGAAATTTTCATTTTAGTTTCCTCAACCACTTTCTTGAATTTTCTTCACAATTTCAGGAATAACTTATCGTTTAAGTGTTCCAAAATCTGACGAATTGCAAATGTTACATAGGATATCCTTCAATTTATTTAAAAATATCGCGGTATCTCACGACTTTCTTAACTAATCACTCCCTGCGTACACATACCTCGTATAATTACGTTAAAAATGTAAAATCGAGACCCGCGATATAACGGTGAAAAGTAGTAAAAATATTAAACTCCATGCTTACCCTTCTATAATATCCTGCACGAGAAGAAAAAAGTGAAAAAGCACTCGTACGTCGGTTTTATTGGTTGTAATTCCGATGGCAAAATCACGTTCCCCAACCACGTATGTATAACCTAGAAAATATTCTGCAGAAGGTATGAAAAATTCTTCGAAAATTAAAAAATGTCTATTGACGCGGATCCAACGCTTACGTTAAAGAGTCAGAGAGTTGATTACGATTTTTAATTATAAAAAATGGAATTAGACGGTACATCGTCGAAAGTACAATTAGTAACGTAGCTGACCCGCTCCAATAACCGTGATACAAGTTTCGCTCGATGATTGGTTTCTCCCCCTATTGGGCGCGGCGATCGGTCCAGATAAAAATCTGTTTTTTCCCCCTTCCCCCCCGAGGACGTGTTTTTCCATCTTTTTCCGTTCAATCGAACCCGATTTTATTCCGATTTCGGTGGTTACACTCGAGGAATTACATGTATGCTCTCGGTATGTGTCTCTCCCGTCCACTTAATTTCCGTTTTAATCCTCGTGTGGATCCGTTTCACGTGCATCAAGGATATCGTTCGTATTTTGAACAGGTGTAACGACGGATCAGAAGCTCCATTTCATCCCCTTTATGAATTGAATCTTCATCACGTATTTAACACATAATTGTGATTATTCTGTAGTTAATTTTTCTTGACAGTGTCGAAAGTGAATACAATGTCATAAGTATAATTTATCAAGCTGGACTTTCGGAGAAACTTAATTTGTATCTGTGTAAATATAATATAAAACGTAAGAGTGAAATAAAACCAGCAGCAAAAATCTTGGTAACAAAATAATATAAAAATATTCTTCTGTTTGAATAACTACGTTTCACTTTAATTCAGATATCAGGTACTCGACACTACTCAATTGTTTAAAGGACGACTATAATAAAATTAGTAATATCCTATTGTGTGCCAAGAATGGTACCGTAAAATGTTGTCGTTATAGAGTTTCACCATGGAACACTAAAAAGAGACTTTTCTTTTTTTTTTATTTCACATAAATCTACCTGTTATTATTTCCGTTTTATCAAATAAAAATTTTAATTCGCGATTACAATATCTCCTTAATGCAAATATTATATAAACGAAACTTTCTTTCTCTTTGATACATTTCTGTAAAAATTTCTTCGCTTCTTCGCATCAACTACATCGCGCTGAAAAATACGAGAATCTCAATCGTCGCCGACAGTCGTCAAAATTAAAATCCAATTCTAGTCGGTCGGATACCCGAGAATTTCCATCTTCCCGTCGAACGGGATCGATAAATCGTTCGCGAGTTCGTCCATCGAGACACCTGACAGAGGGAATCGGAGTCGTTCCGCAGAGTTTTTCAGAAAATTCTCCTCGTTCGAGGCGTCGGAATGCAAAGAAGGGGGTGTCGCTTTCTTCGGAGCATTTTTTCCCCTTCCCCGCCCCTGTGCTAATTCGCATCCCTCGAACATAAAACACAATTCGTCGACAGCCTGCGCGTGAGTGTTCTGGATTTCATCGCGAGCAACGATCGGAAAATCGACGGTGAAAAATTTCGCGTTGGTCGTTGTTACAGGGATCATCGAAAGAGGAACTCTCACCTTTAAAGAAATAATTATTAGATTCTAATTATTCTTAATATATACTGAAAATAAATATTTTTATAATATATTTTTAAATAATACTTTAAAGGAATTGACACACGAAATAAAGAAACTGGAAGTACGAAACTGAAATACAGAAACGAAATATAGAAATTTAACCCTTTAAGACCTGGTGGACACATTTGTGTACATGAAGTTTCTTACAACTTCACAGAAAGCCTTAGGTACAGTGTGTTGCAGATCTATATTTTTCTTATAAATTTCAGTCTGTTCATGTTCTGAATGCTTTCAGTAGGTCTAGTGAATTCAGAATTCAATACCAAACCTTTTTTAAAAATTTTCCAAAAAAAGTTCATATAAACAAAATATCATGTAAACAATCCACTGAATTAAAATGTGTAATGAAATTCTTTTTTACTTTTAAAAGAAAGTTCAGGTCTGAAAGGGTTAATGTAAAGGGAAAATTAATTTTATTTTGTTTAATTATACTTTCGTACTGTTCGAATTAATCTTACCTACAGACGGATGTTAATTTTTAATCGTATTTTTACTATAGGAATTTTTCAGTCATTTTACTACCAACAATTTATATACGATAATCGAATTTGATTCTTAAAATATTCACCTTTTCGCTCCTAAAGCCGATTATAGCCACTAACCGCCATTAAATGTAAAGTTTAAAATAACAACAAAATATAATTTCAAATAAATATTGCTTATACGTGAATTCCATTCTCCTTTTATTACAACAACCACAGTAATTACAGTACGTATCGCGATTCCTATCAACCCACAATGGCGTACTGCATAATCGCTATTAGTCTGATGCTGCCGTAGCGAAAGGATTAATGTAACAATTACCTGAACAATATACGAGGTGTTAAATCAATACAGGAGAACGGCGAATATCCGAATGTTAATTATCGGAAACGGCGATCATTCCAAACATCTATTATCGGAGTACAAAACCATACAGGAATATTTTGTGAAAGATTTATTTATTGAAGAAAAACAACAAAATCCATTACATAGTGACTTACAGACCTGTTTGTCACATTGTTTCCCTGCTGCATTCATACATCACTGGGACACTTAAATATACTTCATCGCACAGTATTTGATCCGAATCAAGTTTTTGACAAGCCTTTTCAACACTGATTACAAGTTCTTAACTGTTATTGGTTTCGTGGACTTCATCGAATTTCAATAAGCATCGGAGAATGGGTAGTGACTTTTGGCCCACCCTGTATTAAACTTTTCTTCTAGTAAATACCGGTTACCTGAAAAACCTATTATACGAACGGATTCGTCTCCCTGTCCGTTAAAAAGATCAGCTTTCCACCGTACACAAAAAAATGGCCCCGAAAATGGAACTGAGGTCATAATATAGTCTCCTGAGAACACGTAACCTACGGGTACGTCTCCATTTGAGAGGCACAACCATCTTAACTCTTTCAAAACTGTCAGAACAATGGATACCTAAAGTAACTTTTACAATATCTGTTGGGATATACATTCCTAAATTCCATTATTTATTTTTGTAAATAAAATTTACGAAGAAAAGAATGCATTAGGTGTTCAGCAGCCAAGATGAAAAAATGGACTATAATTGCATGTTTAAGCTGCAGAGTTGGACTCTGTATTAAATGTTTTGCAGTTTGTCATTCATAATATTATAATTAATTATCTTATTCTATCGACCATTTGACTTTGTTAACCACTTTTGCAAGATATTTCAGTGAATAAATTTATTTCCCAATTATCGTTTTGTTTGTCACCATTGAAAGCTGATGGGACATATGAACCCATTGTAAAGGACTAATGGGATTAGATATACAGGGTGTCCAACAAAATTTTCCTAAACTTTCTTAAACGAAACTTTTAAAACATTTTTAAAATATTTTTTATTAGAACGAATCGTAAGGAATCCGACGACTATAAATATGTTACAAAAAGGACGCAAATAACGTATAATAAATTAACAGACCTTATGCAAAGCCACGGTGTATTTGTACCTTCCAGCGTTCGATTGTTTCTTAAGCAAACGTTTTAATTTTACCACGACGTTGTACAACTTCTGTTGACTGTGTTCACGTTGTTTGTATTCTTTTTGAACCCTATTTACACTCATTCGATTGGTCACTCTTGACCCTAATGAAAAATATTTAAAACATATTACAGTTCTGAGCCAAAGTACATTCAGAAGCAAAAAAGTGCAGAAACCTTGATTTACGAAAATGATGCACTCTTAAACGTAATTCAACTTAATTTTAACACAAAATTTTGTAAACTCTAAGAAAGTTCCTCAAATTTCGTAGCAAAACTTACACAGAACACCCTGTACATTCCATTCTCAAAACTATGCTTAACCCATTCTTATTCATATTTATTTTTTTATTATATCCCGTACTATTATATTGACTTTTAAAAAAATCCGTTTTAAAAGGGTTAAGTTGCCATCGTAAAAAACCTCAAGTGAACACGTACCCTAAGGCTGTCTGACGCAAAAGTCGCTCATCGGATCGTTCGTGCCAAGAATAGGCAGAGGGTTCCCAATTAGACTGGTTTTCTCCTTGGATTCCCGTTTCTTCTCCTCTCCGTTTTTTTTCCGAAGAACAACGAGAAACGAGGTCGTCCCGTCGCGACTTCTCCGTGCGTCATTGTGTTTCGCCAGGCGCCACTTGACCGTGACAATTGAAAGTTGCCTCGTACGCGAATTTTCGCACTCCCTGGGGCCTTTCCGACCCTTCGCTTATGGCATCGTGGAATATTTTCCCTGTCCTTGGATGATATTTCGACGCTCGCTGGCAACTATCCACGCGACTGCCACCGAAGACAGCGGTGGGAGCTTCGGAGAAAATGGACCTGGGCCACGTTTCGCTTTCCTCGAGACAGACGTTGGACGAAAATTTTCCCTCTGAAAGGGAAAGGATATTTTTAACCTTTCCCCTTCTTTTTTCGTCTTGTGTTCGTGATCTGCTGCTTTTCTGTTACTGCGATTAGTCATTGGTTTTTTTTCCTCTGTTATTTGTGGTCACATCGACCACTTTTTTTGATTTTTAAAAACATTAATTAATTGGTTAAGGAAATTTAAACTACGTACTAATTTAGGTAGTTTATTAGTCCTTGAATTTCTTTTGGGGTCCTTTAAATTGTTCATAATGAGGGGTTCAGTATGGTAGCTTCTAAAATTAACATAGAAATAAATCATAGATATACAGGATGTCCCCGATTTAAATGTCAAAACTTCGGGAGCTTGTAGGGGATCGATAAACTAAGAAAAAGAGTCCTTTAGAGATTTGCTCGTGTAAAACTTCTGGCAAGGTCAAAGCAATATTTATCCATGAAACTGAAACTTCGAAAATTCGATTTATTACAGTAAGTCTCCCTTCAATTTTCTCGAACCTTTTAGATTCTAATTAAATGTATTGTATTCCGTATTTTATTAGAAATTTCTACTTTCAATTTGAAACATAAATGACGTCGCCCTTACGTGGGTGACTTGGCAGTCAATGTGTGAAGAGTTCCGATAGATTAAAAGCTATATTTGCAAAATAGTTCAATCCTAAACGAAATTTATAGTGTTTCAATTTTTAATGCCGACCGCCATTTTGAATCTCTAAATTTTCAGGACATATGCGAAACAATTAAATATTCCCAATCAGTTGAAATACCTGCGTTCCGAGCAGATACGATTAAGACAAATCGACGTTAACAGTCGACACGGTGAGTGAAAAATTAAAAACCATGATTGAGGGTCCACACAATATGAGAGAATCCGTATAGGTGGACGAGTACAACTGTGACAGCGGGGCGAATTTATTCGCGATGAGGTTCGCGAATTCTACGATTTACAATGCGTAACCTCGTCTTCGAAGCTGTTTATCATGGAGGGAGGGACGAGAACCGGGCGAAAACGGCGGCGTATTTTTATCAACCGTTTTCCAAACTGCTGGAAAATTGATTCGCAACACGGAAATTGCAACTATCCACTGAACCGACGATAAGACAATTTTATGGACGAGCATCGTATGACTATTTTATCTATATGGATTGTTTGCGCGCGTAGGTTAGAAATTTATGTGTTTTGAGGAATGTTTTTAAGAAGCAGAAAATTTGTGAGCAAGATAAAACGACTTATCCGCTAAACCGAGGATAACATAATTTTATGGTCAACACTATAAAGTACAATTTTTGATATGATCTTTTGTTTGTACGTGTTAGCGATTTATGCATTTTGAGGGAATTTTCCTTGAAATTGTTCAAAATGGTAACTTTTACTGCCTGCCACATCGAAGATAAGACAGTTTTATGGTGAAATGTAAAGTAATTATTTCTGTAGTAATCGTTTGTTGGAATGTGTTGATAATTTATGTATTTTCCGAAGTATTCAGATAGAAGTCGGACATTTTTGAGACATATTTCACGAAGCAGAAATTGTTTCTATCTAGTGAACTGAAAATAAGAGAAGTTTATGGTCGTCTTTAGAACAATAATTTTTAGGATTATTTGTTACGTATTGAAAATTCATGTATTCTCTAAACCGGTAGAACATTTTGATAATCCACGATAATTAACACAAAAAACAGAAAGTAGATGTGTTATATACATATCATTATATACGTTTTGCTGAATACAATATTAACTTGGAACGAACCGCTTTACAAATGTCCAAAAAATCAAAGTACACCAGAAATTTATTACATTCCATGAGGAACCATTATTACCATTATTAATCTTTATTAAACAACGAGCATTGATATACAGGGTGAGTCAGTAAGAATTACTATCTAAAATAACTCGTTATCTATCGAGTGTATCATAAAACGGTTTAATGAATTATGTAGCATTTTAAAGGATCAATTGGGTAGAAACAATTTGGTGATCATGAGTTTTTTCAATGTCAGTACATTTTTGAATTCAACGACCTACAGCATGATGGTATTAAAAAAAAAATGCATTGACCTTGTTAAAACTCAAGGTAACCTTGATATCTAAAAAAAAGAGGATACAATGAAATCAAATTGTATCCATCCGATGGATCCCTTAAAATGCTATATAATTCATTAAAACATTATTTGATATAACTAATAAAAGGTAATATTATTTAGATAATAGTTAGATATTAAAACATTATTTGATATAACTAATAAAAGGTAATATTATTTTAGATAATAGTTCTTATCGACTCACCGTGTATAAAACAAAAAGTAGACAATGTTATACAAATCCTCGAATAATACTTTCTCAATATAATATTAACATCGAACGCAAATCGATCGTTTTACAAATTTCCCAAAACTCAAAGTACAACGAAAATTAGCTATTTGCATAAGAACCGTAACACCATCATTAATATTCATTAAAGCTCTCCCTTCCCCGTCACAACCGTATCAAATCCACGAACTAACGATCCCCAAAACACCATCCCCAAAAAACTGTCCGAACAACACAGCGAGCCTCGTTATTTCAATCAACCCCCAAAAAAGTCTCGAGTCTATTCAAAACGGATATTTTCAAATAAACCGCGTAACGACTCTTAAACCTTATTTCCTCGTCTCCCAATAAATATTCTTCAGCTCGAGACCAGTCCGGCCGTAAATTCATTTACCGTTTGTAAACACATTTTCCCGCGGTGTTGGGTAAGAAACACCGGTTGTTTCGCCGTGATCCACTGGCGCAGGTGATTCGGTGCACGTTGCAAGGGAATCAGAAATCCAGAATTACGAGCGACCGACAAGGTTGCAATTTCACGGCAATACAGGGCGTAAGGTAGATATACCAGTGGAAGGGAAGGGAGAGTTCGAAGAGAACATCGTCGATAACTGGCCGGAAACGAGAGCATTCCAGTCGCGAATCGTACTAATGACGAAGCACAGGAGGGATTCGAGGAATTATTATCGATAATCGAGAAAATACGGGAACACGGGGTCTCTCTACTCCTTTGCCTGGTTTCTTACACGATCCTCGTATAGGACAAGAAAAGGAAACGGGCGGGATACTAATGAAAGATAATCACGAGACCGGGCGAAATAATAAGACGTTAATTCGATTTTTCTTGCTCCAGGTCCTGATGAAATAATTCCCTTCGATTTCTTACCCCCTTCTTCCTTACTCCGTCGTTCAGTAAGCCGTTTAATAAATACTCGGACGACACCGAAGCTTTTGCAGGTCGGAATGGTATATCGATTGAATCTCTTGGTCCGGTTGCTCGTAATTAAAAATGTCACTGGCTCACGGATGCAGTTCCCATACTTGGGACGAGAGAATTGCTGGATGGTGGAAAATCGTGGCATTACGTTTTTGTGTGTTAGAAAGTGATGAATTGAGTCGGACGATTTCTTTTGTGGTTTGTAATTATGTGGAATCGACCAGGCCTGGGCACTTCTGAAATTATATTATTTGAAATATTATTGGAAATAACATTCAATTTTGTATTTAAAATATTATTTGAAATTGCATTTAATTTTTTATTTGAAATATTATTTGAAATAACGTTAAATTTTTTATTTGAAATAACATTTTATTTTTTATTTGAAATATTGTTTGAAATAACATTTGATTTTTTATTTTATTACAAGTGTAATTAGAAAGTTCTGTATTTGAGGTATGATGCATTCAGCGTAGTCACTCTTAAAGGTAGCAGATAAAAAGATGTGACCATGATTACGGAAGAAGCCCAAATAAAGGGATTTTTTTTTAATAAATATTTAATATCGACTGCGTTACCTACGTTCTCGAATGAATGCTTCACGTTCATTACGCTGTATTTCCTTGGTTTGTAATTTTTATCCACACCAGAAGGATCCACAGACAAAATTATTTCCCATATAATTTAATTACACGGGTGAATCCAAATTTTTTTGATCAGTCGAGTACTTTGAGTACATATATGTGCTGTGCGTTTCGTGGAATAAGCTTTCAGAATTTTTTTCTAGTGCCAGTACTAATTACATTTTTTCTAGTGTTCGACCAGTAGAAAGAGGAAATTAATAAATTCTCAGCAACGATCCCGTGAATAAAATACCATTCCCGTGGAACGAAAGTCTATCTCAATTTGTGTTGTAACCCGAGGGTTTCATCATTTTCATTTCGAGTTTTTCGCTCGGTGATTCGGAATTTTCATTCATCGCCAAATTTTATTTCAGTCCGTGGAATATCAATGGAAAGCCCGGTTGAAAATTTACCTGCTCGAAATCACTTATTTCCTTGTACTAACGTCGACCTATAACAGTGCTTCAATAGCCTGAACTCGAAACTCATTATGCAATATATAACTTCGAAATTGCACTTCATTAATTCACGTATAAATTGAACGATTCTGATTATACTATAATCATTCGAACTGTTCCTATTGTCAAAGATATAATGAAATTGTAAGAGAAATTTAGACAAACGTCAGGGTCGAAATATTCCTCTATTAAAAGAACCAAATAACAGAATATTGTTCGTAAAATAGGCCAATAATTAAAGTACTTTTTTCGCTGCAAAGTGCCCACTTCCAAATGTTCTGTTTTTCTTTGTTCTAACAATATCTACGGTTCAAATGTGTGAACAATAAACAAATATGAAGGTTGTAAAAAGATGCTGTTAATTTCTAGTAATGTATGAAGCATATCAATATTTATATTTTAATATTTATTTCTTACAAAATTCAAAGCTCATTCAATGATGTTCGCATTCTCCAGTAATATCCACCATGTAAAAAAAGAAAAGTATTTGTAAATATTTTGAAGTATTACCATATTACCAGTTCACCGAAGAAAATAGTCAGGAAATAGATCGTTTAAAATTCACTATAGTAAAAAGTTTAAGAAAATTTATTCATTGCTTCCTTTTCGTTTCGTATCTATCAGTACCCTTAACAGGATAAAGAAATTTTTCTTTGCATCCAGTTTCGAGAAATTAGTCATCATTGCAGCATAGGGTCCACTTTTAAAAAACAATTTAAAGGACGAAGAATCAATTCAAAGACTACTACATTATTTAAAACAAACCAAACTGTATAACAAACTGTGTATCTTGTCCGGTACGTCGTTAATAACCCAAACAAGCGGTTGATGCGACGTTAAATAATAAAAATAACAAAGAAAAAATAAAGATCTGTGGTCCAATAATAGAAATATCTGCACGATTAGCGAGTCCTGTCGCCTCAAGTCCCAGACCAATTCATGAAATTCTTGAATCAAAGGGACAATTAAACACCCAGAAGGGTTCATTACGCATGAACACTCGAACCACGTCTGGATCAGCCAGGTCCCGCAAGACCAAATTATAAAAAAAAACCCTTTAGTCTCCCGCCCCTGCAAGATTGAAAAAGAGAATCGCTAATCCCCTCTAATTCCCGGCTGGTTCGATCCCCTCCGACCCAGCTCCGACTACACCGAACTCCATTCTCCCTGGAAACCAACGGACCAACGGATTTCACTCGTCGCCAGGTACATTCGTTTTCAAATGAAGCAACCCCTGCGCTTTGTAACTTCCACCAGGCCACGTAAGCTTTTTCATTGTTTATCCCTCAAAGAAACTGAAAGTGTTTCTCGTACACTTACAATAGAGTCGTTCGAAGAAGTCCTTATTCTGTATTTATTTTTGTGAATTTGACTAAACATTTTCGAGTGTAAATACAGAGAGCGAGAGAAGAAAGATGTTTTATCTGAATTTCATTTTAATCAATCATGTGCTTTAATTGATTTTAAATACTTTCAAGTAGCTTTTACATGCGAAGCAAATAGTGTTTTCAGCCGAGTGCATTATTTATTTACTATTTCGAGGATAATGTCATTTGTTTTACACTCGAATGTTATCGGTGCTTTTACAGAGGATATTTTCTGTTTTTTCACATCCACTTAAATAAGTTTTGTAACTACCACAAGATAGCCCCCTTGAAGCCAAGTAAACTTTGCTTTAAAAATTTTTCCCATAACGAAATAATTTAAAATATAATTACCTGTATGGGTCACCCTGTACAGTAAATCCTCGATGAATGTTCGAAGGCCCCTCAGCACTGACAAGAAGAGGTCTCCAGGTGTAACGCTGACTTTTTAATGAACATTATCACAGCAATAGACCTTAGAATTCTGAAACCAATGAGATTTGTTCCACCCGCATATAGTCATTAATTTATGAAATATTTAATGTTCAGTGCCAAGGAGTCTTCGAACACTCATAGAGGATTTACTGTATATGTCCATAACCCTCGACCCCCGAGTCTTCCTCAAGCCCATTCATAGTGTTCACCTCCCAAAAAAAAGAAACACAGGGGGGTTGGTTCATCGTCATGGAAGTCACGGGGGCTAGATCGAAGCCGAGCGTTTTCATAGTTGGTCGAATCGCCGCGGGGGTCTCGCTCGGAATGTCCCCCTCGTTAGCCGGAAGGCAAACTTCTTCTCTCTCTTCATTCCACCCCCGCCCTCGCGACGAGGACGATGAACGAAAACGATAAGGAAAGTTCGTCCCCGGAAGATGGCCCCGCAACGAGATAAGCCAAAGGGTTTTCTTGGGGGTGCGACCGAGCTTACCGGAGCTTGGCGCGCGTCCTTCTCATCTACAACCCCCACTCAACCCACCCTATCGCCGTGTGTGTCCCATTAATAGTTACTGGCGCGACTACATAGACGAGGGAACCGCGCGGCGAAGATAAAGACAAGGCATGATCGCGAAGAAAATGCTCGACGACGGAATTAAATTTTCGCTAAGGGGCACATGAACTAGCTCATACACTCTCTCCCTCTCTTTCTTTCTCTCGTCGAACACAATAGATTCGTGGTAGGGGGATGGTATTTTATCGTGGTAGACGGGCCACGCGTTATCGAAGCGCGTGGTGCTCCGTGAAGTATGGATTCTCGAAGCGGTACCGCTCGACGATGAAAAATGAATAGGGGTCGATGGAGGTCGTCGCAGCGGTGGTGGTTGGAGAGCAGTTTTTTCCTCTCTTTTTCGTTCACCATCCACCCCCTAATCTTGTCTTCGTTTTGCCGTTGCCGCGAGGGGGAACGCGGAAGTGTTCGATTAGTTTGACTGTTTACTGGAGTTTTCGACATTGTGGATGTTTACGGTGGAAATTGTGGCTGTTTTGACTAGCATGTGGATAAATATTGCTACCGTGTGCGGCTGGAACAGGTGAAACTCCCTGGAGAATTGACGTGGTTAGGAGTTTTGTTTCTTTGATATTGAAGCATGTGAATGTTGGGGAAGATTGCGTGAACGGTTTTTGAGAGGTTCTGTGAGTTAAGTTTTTGTGATTGTGGGATGTATGTTTTTGATGCGACGTTTGTGACATTATGCGAGTGTTGTGATCTTCCGTTGTGTAATTCGTGGCGAGACTGAGATGAGAGTGGTTTTAATAGGTTGAATAATAAGAAGATGTTGATAGATTCATTTGTATCGATTTAACGTTGTACCGTTCAGATTCTACTTAGATACTTACTTAGATACTTACTTAGATAGGACTTACTTAAATAGGACTTATTTAGATAAAACTTACTTAGATAGGACTTACTTAAACAGGACTTATTTAGATAGTACTTACTTAGATACTTACTCAGATACTTACTTAGATAGGACTTACTTAAATAGGACTTATTTAGATAGGACTTACTTAGATACTTACTGAGATACTTACTTAGATACTTACTCAGATACTTACTTAGATAGGACTTACTTAAATAGGACTTATTTAGATAGGACTTACTTAGATACTTACTGAGATACTTACTCGGATACTTACTCAGATACTTACTCAGATACTTACTTAGAAACTTAAGACATATTTAGACATTTACTTAGATACTAACTTAACTACGTAAATACAGAGACACTTCCTTATACACTACTTGCTAGTATTCAGATACTACTTACAATTAAACGTCCCCATAGAGGCTCTTTTCCTTCCATTATACGTATAAAGAGAAAATATGATAATCAGCAGTAATCAATGTTCATTTAAGAGGTCATTGTGATAATACACAAATATTCAACCGTTGTTACCGTAGCTACCAATACTAACAATTACTATTATATACTCTATCCATTCAAAAGTACCTATTCATAATGAAATTAATCCAACGTTGCTCAATGTGTTCAAAACATCGAATGTCACCCACAACAAACGTCTGGTTCTGTATTAATCCTCACTCAAATGGTCATTTAATACCAACATTGCATATTAATATTTCATGCTATTCCGTTCTCATCGAAAATTTCTCCCAACCTCTATACATAAGAACTACTAAATATGTAACTGAATAAAGGAATACATTATTCCATTCTTCTCTTGAAAGTCTCTTCCAGATGTTCTTTTCATCTCCTACAATGTTCATCCGTAGCCTCATCACATGCATACATAACATTCTCGTTGAATGCTCTTCTCATAATTCATTCAAGTAGCATGTAATATGTAGAATCAGTACACACATACTCGATAATTTCAAAGTGTTCGTAAATCGAGGGGGTAACAACCCCTTGCCCCCCCTCCCTGCATGGTTGATGATCCATATTGCAGGAGAATCTTGGTAACTACGGCTGCAATCGCGGGCTGCATTTCCATACAGTGATTTATACGATCGAAATACCGGTGAATATTAAATTATTACGAAATTTCGCGCGGCAACGAACTGGAAACCGGTCGAATGGGGCGCGCAAACATTTCGGTTGAATGTATGTATACCAAACGAAATAAGATATTAACCGGTTTTGTTTCGGTATTTCATCGGGCCGCAAGCACCGCGACGTGATAAGTGTTGTTAATATACACTCTGTGCGTCCGTATAATACAGTGATAAGGGGTTGCAACCGCGATCTTGGGGTCGAGAGTTTTAATAAGCAGGCGCACGGAACATGAACGGAGGGGACAAGGCAGTCTCCACACGGGCTACCGGAGCCTGGTAATGAGAATGTTTGCAGTAAAAAAGATTTCTTAATTGCGATTCCGCTCGCAGCGGATAAACCCACGAGGACTTAAAGCAGCTTTGTTACTGGTAATTTCAATTGTGTAAATACCATTTAGAGGCTCTTTTTGGGAGCGAATAACCCAAGTATCGCGAATGATGATCGTTTTTTTGGGAAAATGTTTCGAAGAATTTTACACTGAGAGGCTTAACCCCCTCAGGGATTAATTATTGACTCCTTTTCAGTTGTATCTATTTAAAATATATTTATGGGGATATTATATTATCTAGGATAATCAATTGGTAGGGTATCGTTTTATTTTTGTTGCTGAGTTTCTGAGTAAGTGTTTGAACATTATTGTGAATATTGTAGCTTTGGAATCATGCTTGAATGAAAGAAGAACTAAACGTACATATATGTGCTAGTACACCTCGAGAGGTTAAATCGATATTTTTATAGATTGGGGTAGTTAAACTGCGTGTCTTTATGCAAATATAGATTTTTATGGATTTGTTTACAGAGACTGAAATCAAAGTTTTAGTTGTAAATATCATGAATACATGATTAAACTGCATTACTGTTTTTAGTACACTGAAATCTATATGTATGATCGCATGCAATGAAATCCCCAATTTAGTGATAAAATAAAAGTCACGGATCCAGGAAGTGATTATTGAAATTTCGAAAATGGAACTATTAAAATTTATACACTGGCGCGGATCGTAGTTTTACAAATGTAAATTTTCGAGCTGAAATAATTATTGGAATCTCATTTTTTATCTTAATTTGTAATAGTTAGCTGTCGTTCGTTTTCGGTAGTAACTCGAAGGAACAAAGTGTAATTATAGGTAATCGTATTCTGGGTGATTAAATATTAAATTCAGTGCAGTGTAACGATGTGAATTATGGTAATATTATATAATGGCCTAGTGTAGCGTGTAGCTACAGCGTGGTTATCGAGTGTATCCTAACCTGTAAACTAGAATTAGATGTAGATTGGAAGTTAATGAATGCAGAGAATAATAGATTATATAATTTCGAACTTCAAATGAGTCCAAATCTTGACATTTTCTAAATCATGATGTTATAAAAATATCTATAAATTATCAGCATATTTCAGAAATATTTGAAGACCATACCCTTAAACCTTCCGTAAAAGGCCAACAAGATGGCCGACTCATAATTCCCAAGGATTTTTAATTCTTTCGATTTATATTATTTGAATTATATTAAATATAGTCAATACAGAATTTGAAACGAAGTTTTAATGATGCAGAGGTATAATTCAAAAATAATTGGAAATTCAATTGGGAACCATTTAACTGGAAATTGTACAATAGCGTCGTATGTATAAAAATTCGATTCGAATCACAGTAACCGTGCTTTGCAATCAAGAATTTACATTTTTTAAATGAATCACGAAACGCGACTCTTCACCATGCAGTTTGAAATTATTGCATATTTCATTTCAGTGGAGAACGAATAAAATGTACGGATTGCAATAAGTTACACAATTACGAATGCAATCGCATGTTTACACTGTTTTATTATTTCAACGACACGCACTTTCGAAAAATTTCCTGCATGCATAGTAAATGCATTCAATATTTTATAGCACAAATAAATCTAAAAAGCTTAAATCGTTTTATACAATACTATTAATGAAAATGCATAAGGTTTTAATATTCTAAAAAGTACCTATTGTACACACTATATGTTTGACATATGATGTATTTTGTACGAAATTCTCCAAAACTTACGTATGCATAATAAAACTGAACGTGAAATTAAATTACATTGCACTGACAATTGTTTATACCAAAACTTGAACTATTTCTTATCTTCTCTGGTTATCTTTCTAATAAAAAACTACTTATCTCAAAATTAGGACTATTTTCTCTCTTCTTTTTTCATCCCCTTAATTGAAAGACTGAAGGATATAAAGATTATCTTCTTTTGTTCAGGAAATAAAGAAGCTTCGTTTAACCGTGACCAATGCAACGTTTTTCGCATCGTTAATCACAAAACAATCACGGTTTTCAACTCTGATCCCGTTGCTGAAACTTGGAAAGCGTGTTTAATATTATTTACGTCACGGTCATTCCTGTTGAATTATCGACGCTGTATTTTGCAACGCAAATAACGCGCGCGCGCATTGTTTCACGTGTTTCCCCCCGGTTATAATGAAACCAATTTAAAGGTTCTCTGGCCACCGGTTTAATTATTTTCTCACTGTTCGCGTATTATTCGCGCTAAATTAAAGGAACACAATAAGTGGGGAACTACAGGTAGGATTTCAATTATCGGAACCCGAGATTATTTAATTCTTTCGTGCACATAGGTGCGATTGCTACGTGGACGTTTCGATAAAACGAAATAAAATATTGGACACTATGGTAATCGCAAACAAGACGAGTTTTTATGCAGAAAAATATGGTAATACGCTTTCTATAGTTGCGCCTTGTCGCCAACCCCGTTTTGACATTGCTATCTTTAAAATATTATTGTTGTCATTACTATGGTCCTTAGTATGCAATTTCACAGGGCATATAATAATTAAATATATTCACTTCATATGTTGGTAATGTCTGAATAAAATACGAGGATCATAAGAGATCAGGACCTGTAAAGTATTTTACAAACTGTACGAAGTATTAGACTCAATCTGATTATTTCACAAATCTTCTTTTCTTTGCAGAGGTATGACGAAATTATAAGGAAACCATTATGATGATAAAACTATTATACTAATTCATAATTGTAACGATACTTTGGGTTACAAGGACATGTAAAGGAAAGTTTTGTTACTTGTGTTGATTTTCATACAAATTAGTCGTTAGTTTACCCTAATAATTTTAAGTACTTTAGTATTAACCTTCATATTGTTTACTTTATACACTATGTTTCAGGTTTCTCGATAAATTACTCGGAACTTTGTGACATTCTATATAATATAGTGTCATATAAAATGTATAGTAAATTGGGAACCAACATAAATTCCACCAAAAATCCCATTATAATATCAATAATCGTAATGTAAAAAATTTGCGTTTGCTTAGTTCTAGTGTTAACCTTCGAGCAAAAAGAGTGTCATATTGTATAAATTTATCGATTAAAATCACCGAACTGTTCATCGAACCATCGTACAAGCATCGTGAACAGAACGTGATATATCGAAGAAAAAGAAACTTTTTATTTCTTCCACGTTTTTCATAGTTCAAGTCCAGTAACGTGGACATCTTCCAAACGACCGTACTTTCGCGATTTCGTTCGAATGTGTTCGTGGAAACGGGGTTGGACACTTGCCGTCCAGCTCGGGGCACAAAAGAATTACTCGCGCGTACTGGCTGGGAACGTCGAATAAACAACATTTACGCGCGATTCACGGGCTAACGAACGGAGTGATCGGAAACAAAGCAGCAGTCTGCGGGATCGGTACGGGAGGATAAGTTTTTATGGTGGACGGGCTGGTGGGGACGAGAAACGGGGGGAGAATTGGCGGAGCAGTAAAATATAACAAAGCTTTTATCGTAATAAAGTCGAGAAAAAGAATAGGGACAATGGTAAACGAAGTGTGAAACATATAACGGCGAAATCAATAACGCCTTTGAGCTTGTTACATTATTATTGATTGTTCCTGTCCTGGCTTCCGGCGACGACTCTCCTTCCGTGTACATCCAATCGACACACGCAGTTTTCCTCTTTCATTTCTTTCATTTCGCTGGGAAGATGATTTTCCTCGCTCGCGATCCCCCTCGCCAGCCTCGTCTCTTTGTTTCCGCTATCTTGTAGACAGTCTTCGAGATGAGGTGTGCCATATCTGGTATAATACTAAACATAGATTTTTCTCACATATTCTCTTCGATTTTATATTTCATTCGCGTAGAGACTAACATTCTTATACAGAGGGTTATGAGTTAGGTCGTTAGTTACGTACAGTTTCATAACTAAAAATTATTATCTTTTAGTTACTCACCATACTCGTCATACTCGTCATACTCATCATACTCACCATACTCGTCATACTCATCATACTCATCATACTCGTCATACTCGTCATACTGATCATACTCATCATACTCATCATACTCATCATACTCATCATACTCATCATACTCATCATACTCATCATACTCATCATACTCATCATACTCATCATACTCGACATACTCGTTATACTGATCATACTCATCATACTCGTCATACTCGTCATACTCGTCATACTCGTCATACTCGTCATACTCATCATACTCATAATATTAACAATACTCACTACACTCGTCATACTCACTATATTTACTATATTCACTATATTTACTATACTCAGTACCCTCGTCATTCTCACTATAGTCACTATACTCGTCATACTCACTATATTAGTCATGCTCACTACATTCGCCACACTGAGCAACGAATAAGACGAATATAGATCAATGAATGATTTATATCCAAAATATGTAGAGGATTTCAGTGTTTCTTATCAGAAATGTTTAAACTACCACTTTTGAGGATGAATGGGCGTTCTTCATTGTTTAAAATAGTTTCAGAATTTTCTACAGATGACCTACTTAAAATATTCCCCGACAAAATACGAGGCAAATTGAATCGATAAGAAACTTTGGAGCGCTTTATCTCAAAAACAAAGTATTTATATACCTGCATATGTTCCTATAATGTTTTCTATCATTGAAGTAAGTGGACTACACTCATAAAACTCAAGTCCCTTATTTTACCAGGATCTTGTTGTTTCTAGAGATATACATACATTATACACTGAGACGGTTGATGATACGATATTAATAATTTAGTGGTAGTAACTTAGAACTAATATTGAATGGAACACTGGGCTAAGTTTGTGTTTATAATGACACTAAAATCAACTGGAGAGATACGTAGGATATCCAAGAGTTTAGGGGATAGTTTCTTCTAGATTCAGAGGTCTGGGTTTAGGAGATTTAGGGGATAAGACACGGTTTAGGAAGTTTCTGGGGGAGGCGAGCTAGGGTGACGTAAGGTGGGTAGGATACTGTGACACAGTGTTTACGGATGCGGATGGCGCGGTGTTGGTTGGTATGCGGAAGATTAGATCCGTAGAAGATCCTTGGTATGTAGGTTTGCAGAAGATTGGAACTGTAGAACGCTCTAGGTATGCGGCTATGGAGAAGATTGAATTCTATGCTTAAAGAGGTGTGACATTCAAGATTGTGGACCAATCTGTCACACCTGCATTAATATTTTGAAATATATTACAAATATTTTGGAAAACACTTCTGGCGTCATTAGACTGCCGATTTTTTTGCAAAATCTCATTTTACAAAGTAATTGATAAAGTCAAAATCAGAAGAAGGAATTTCTTTTTTTTTTCATGGCTATTTTGACATGAAAAACTCGTTGTAGCTGATGAAAATTTTATCTTTTATTGTATTTCAGAGATGCCTAGAGGCTATAAATTCACCAAAACCATAGTATAGTCATCATCGATCCTCTAATAGACCTCCAATCGAAAATCCCCAATGATTATAATCAGTAAGTCGTGAATATGCATTTATAGGAAGTTTAAACATTCAAAACATACTGAATAAAAACATTAGCTACGATTAATAAATACTTTGTATTACTTTCAATTTAAGTAAGCTTCTGAATGCATGCCATAAAATTCTCTTCAGTTCTGGTCCTCATGAAATAAACCACAGAAATGGAAATTAGCATAAACATCCACCTCATCAGTCAAGGGTTAAGTTTAATCGATCTTCACTTTCAAATAACTTACATATCAATTTCTAGCAACTATATGGACAAACATTACCGACATAGTAAACTGTGAAATAAATAAATTTTCCTCCGTTTCCATTTGGAACATTTGCAACGTAGCAAAAGTTACTTACACACCTACCTGTCAACCTGAACACTTCAGTGATATCAAATTAACAACGAACCACCCAATAGTGTCCATCGTCAATTTCAATGAAACACGGCGTTAACTCGACAAACTAGTTTACGATAAACTTAATTCGTCTACAAGCAAACGTGGACGCAACCTTAAAATCTACATTCTAATCAAAGCATCATCGCGAACGCAAATACGTACGTTCACCTGTCCGTGTGTATATGTGTCTTATAAACTCGTATCTGTCGTATCGGGACACGCCAACGGGAAGCGATTCATCTGTCTCGCTTAATTCCGACCTTTCGAAACTTTCGTAATCCCTTTGACAAATCGACGCCTCACGCTGCAACGATCCGTTAACTAACTAGTGAAACGGCCGGGCCGTGTTAACTTTGCGTCCGGCCTTCAAACTAGAGAATAGGGAGGGAAGGATGGCGACCCTGTATGTGATCGTGAAATTCGTCAGAGCTTTGGCCCCGATTTCCAACGGGCGGAATTCGAGCCGAGACATTCCGATCCTCTTTGTGCCGTTCCGCGCGGACACATCCTCGGCTTTGACAGACACACCGAATCCCTGGATGGAACGACGGGGCCAAAATTTTCGGGGGTCTCGTTTTTATCGGAACGAATCGCTGAGATTAGCCTGCAGGATTACAGTAATAGGTTCAGGATATTGTACTCGTGCGCTGACAATGAGGTAGAGGGGATATTGTGCAGTTAGGAAAAAGATTGTGTTGCTGTGTGTTTGAATGACAGTGACTGGAGGGTGGCTCTAGAGGATTGGTCTACTTGAAGGTAGACTGATATTAGACTTCAGAATTTGGGTAACCGATTTAGGCCATTGTACTCGTGCGCTGACAATGAGGTAAAAGTGATATTGTGCAGTTAGGAAAAAGATTGTATTGCTGTGTGTTTGAATGACAGTGACTGGAGGGTGGCTCTAGAGGATTGGTCTACTTGAAGGTAGACTGATATTATACTTCAGAATTAGGGTAATCGATTTAGGCCTTTGTACTCGTGCACTGACAATGAGGTAGAGGGGATATTGTGCAGTCAGGAAGAAGATTGTGTTGCTGTGTGTTTGAATGACAGTGACTCTAGAGAGTGGCTCTACAGGCCTGAACCCACTTGAGGGTAGAGTTCAGAATTAGGGTAATCGGTTCAGACCACTGTGTTCGTGGACTGAAAATAAAGTAGGGATGATATTGTGCAGTTAGGGAAAAGATTGTATTGCTGTGTGTTTGAATGACAGTGACTCTATGGAGTGGCTCTACAGGCCTGAACCCACTTGAGGGTAGACTGATATTAGACTTCAGAATTAGGGTAATCGATTTAGGCCTTTGTACTCGTGCACTGACAATGAGGTAGAGGGGATATTGTGCAGTCAGGAAAACATCTGTAGTTCTGTGTGTTTGAATGACAGGGACTCTAGAGAGTGGCTCTACAGGCCTGAACCCACTTGAGGGTAGAGTTCAGAATTAGGGTAATCGGTTCAGACCACTGTGTTCGTGGACTGAAAATAAAGTAGGGATGATATTGTGCAGTTAGGGAAAAGATTGTATTGCTGTGTGTCTGAATAACAGTGACTCTGGAGAGTGGCTGTACAGGTTAGGGTCTACTTGAGGGTGGACTGCGATTAGACTTCAGGATTAGGGTAAATCAGCCTTTGTACTCGTGGACTGACAGTGACATAGAGGTGATATTGTACAGTTACGAAAAAGGTTGGATTGCTGTGTATTTGAATGAGAGTGACTCTAGAGAGTGGCTTTACAAGCTTATATTTACTTGAGGGTAGAGTTTTAGGGGTTGTAGGATGGTAGGGGTTGTATGACGTAGGGTTAGAAGGGATTGGATTCTTCAGGTGATTTATTTGGTGTGGATAGTGATATGTAGATTTTTTAATAATCTTGCAGTATGAAATGAGCAAACAATTAAAGTATACGTGAACATTTAGGCTATGTTTCCGAAAAACAGTGACCATAGAGAGTAACTCTATAGGCTTGTGTACTTGAGAATAAACTTTTAGGGGCTGTACTTAGAAGTAGTGTTAATAAGAATCCGAATTTTGGGGTGATTAGTATAGTATAGATGTGTTGTCTAAATCTTTCATATTTTTGTAGTGTGAGATGATTAAGCAATTAGTGTGTAGATTGTAGTTTAAATAACGTTTCAAAATAATTGGTTGTGAATGTTGACACGTGAGAAATCAGATTAAACATAACCGATGTGAACCTGTTATCTTTAAATTTACACGTATAAGACATCTGGAACCTAAAGTTACAATATTGTTATACCTACATACATATATTATTCGAGGGATCCAAGCTTGAACAGTTGCTATTTAAGTTAAGCGTCCCGGAAATTAAATCCGCGTGCTCCGATCTCGATATGTGGGTACGTAGGTAATTTGAGTTTAAAGGGAGTTTCACGTCAAATTTCCAACTTTTCTACACGGCACACTTTTAATTAAATGGATTTTAAACGGAACTACTGAGTCAACAGTAACGTATCCTGTTGTACGTAGCAAATTAACGCTCTGGACAATGCATCAACAAATTTACTTTCCATTTTATTAGCCTTCTGTCATCAAACAAACTGTACGCCTATTTAAAAAATGCATCCGTGCATGTTACAAATACTGCATTATCAACATGAAACAGAATACAAATATTAGTTACAATCATTTAATAGGAACAACAGCTGCAGTGATTGCAAAATATAATGCAATTAAGGTTTAAGAATTATATATAACAATTTTTAAGCAACTATTTCAAATTCATTCTATTAACGCAATTTTCATGTAGAATCTGAAGTTTAGCTAGTTTCTCGAGTAATGGAAAGACATTCATGAATGTAGTAATAACAGTATATCCTCATTTGCATCTTCTCTGAATAATTATGAATTTTATGAAAGTTGGACATTAGGAGATTACTGTATATTATTCATAATAACAGTACAATAATTAGGATTAATTAGAGATAAATTTCTAACACTTGATTTCGTATGTTACAGGTAAGGATCTCCAGCAATCATTGTTCAGAATTAGAAGGACGCATTCTACGAGTAAGTTCCATGTAAATTATAATCCACACTTACAGGGTTAACACTTTTTTACACTGTGAGGTCATTTAGAAACTTCGGGAATCACTTGACCTAAAAAGAAACGGATTCTAAAAAGGACCTAAAAAGAAAAGTACATAGTACCCCTTTAAAAATAATATTCTCGCTGGGTCTCAACATCTTAAATATCAACCATCAAGAAAAATTTGCATCCAAATTTTCATGAAACTATTGTCAGACATAACAATCGCTAAAAACAATGTCTACACAAAGACAAAAAGAAAACAATTTGAAATACATTATTTGAATATCTTGAAACTAATGAGGATGGTGTATCGCTACAAAAAATTTTTCAACACAGTACAAAAGTTTAAAGAATTCATCCGAAAAACTATATTTTTATCGAACACTTTTTCAAAAGACACTGAACCCTTTAGCTGCGACAGGATCTGACCACACGTGTGTACACATTTTCGCCATGATAGTGTACCAACTAGTGTTATCATATTCCCGCTGAAACAACAACGCTCTGGCATGTTTGTTCGTTTGTTTCACGCGGTAAACAAATAAACGTGATTACCGTCGGTGACCACATCCTCCGTCCCTTAATATCAATATATGTATCGTCCTAAACAATCACTTCGCGGCAAGTCTCTCGATGATACTATATAAATAACTACCACCCAATTAACTAATTAAAATGGACGATCGCTGACCAACCACTGCACTTCTGCTAAGTATTGTTCCAAGTTATAGACGCTTTGAGTGTCGAAAGTTAGCGAAACATACCTGTTACCGTAACTTGGGCTAACTTTGATTCACTCAACAGTAACTGTGTCCCAACTGAGAAAATCGCCATTTTCCTTTTTGCAGCTCTGTAAATTGTGTTAAATTAAGTTGATTTTTACATGGAAAAATATTTCACGTATAGATACCTACGCAAAGGCTGTAAATTCGAGAACGATTGTTTTATGACTTTGGGACAAAGTTGCCTTTGACTGATAAGCGAAAGACCCCAATTATTCGACTTCGATTTGTAAGATGATAGTATACAAGTTCCCAATGATGTATGTGAAATATTAGGTGTAGACACTCGATAATTATTCAAATGTAAACAGTCCCTACATTTAAGATGTACTATGAATGCATGTCAAACTTATACACAAACGAACCTAACCTAACTCATGTCACCTTGCACAGAATGCAACCTAACCGCAATTTTAAACATTTAGGAAACGTTTCTTATACGTCTTTTAAGACATTACCATAGCGTTTTTAAAATCTCTTTGAACATTCCCAAAACGTACAGGGAATGTTACTTTTACACATTCGGAAAACGTTCTGAGAATGTTCACACAAGACGTCCTCAGAACGTTCCACTTCGTAAATAGGACGTTCCTAGAACATAAATAAAATTTATAAATAATGTATAGTAAAAACTTTAAGTTAATTTTAATTATTATAATCTTATCTCTTAATATTACATTCCTGACCCAGATAATCAACTAATTCTCTGAATATTAATAGAATTCTGTGAATCAAATTAAAATTTATAATCACAATTCCCCATCAATTATCTCCATAACATATTTTCAAATAACATTGATAATTAATATTTAACCGATCCCCAATTTAAAATTTTTAGTAATATTTAATTATTAATTAACAATATAATATATACATATATACATATACCATTTCTTGAGAAGATCTTTATCTTAATGAAGACCTAACGAGGACATATAGATCTTTCATGACGTTCTCCGAATGTACAGAACGTCCGGAACGTACGTCCATAGGACGTACATAAGACGTTTTTGTGCTATTTGGGTTACGGTACACCGAAAAAAAGAATCGCCAGGTGACAAAAAGTTAGCAAGATGACAAAAGTTGTCGAGTGATGGCTAGGCTACGGCAGAAGGAATCCTTTGAATCACAGTTTCTCGCGCTTCGCCAGCAATGCAGCCGGGGCACGCGGTCGCATAGCAGACGAGTCGTCGTGCTTCGTGCGACTTAATTCCATCGGTGACCGGGTCGAGATCGCGCGCGATCTTGTCGTGACCTCGGTACACATTCCGATCGCGTGCACACGTGTTCCCATCTCGCAAAATCCTCGAAACTCTTGTGTCGGCGTGTGAGACGATAAAAAAATAAACTGGCAGTCGACAGGAAGGGAAGCCATGGGAATGATCTTTTTATCACCGGTACGAATGTAGATTTCTGCGTGTTGCGAGCTGTTCCCAAGGCTAATGAAAATTAATTCGCCGCCGGTGGGAGGAATAATCGTTATCTTTAGCAACACACGGTGCTACGTGGATCGTTGGCGCAGCCGCGTAAAGTAATCGTACCGCATTATTGGATTCTATTCTTTGGATCGGAATCCGTGGATCCCGGCCCTGGATCGGGAATAAATATGAATGAATTCTTCAGAGGGAATCCGTGGTTGGGGATTGATTTAACTTCGCTGGGAATACCGATGGATACTTGTTTGTGCTTGGCTCGTTAGCGAATTCCTGGGAGTGTCTTCTTTTTCGACTCGCGTGACTTGTGTACGATGTATGTTGAACAAGTTCCGCGTAATGAGTGCGGCGTGTTGCTTTTGTCGTTATAAATGCAAATCTTCTCTATATAAAGATAACCAAGATCTGTGGATTGAATACTTTTCTCTGTTGTACATTTACAGTCGTTTTAACCCTTTTGTTGTTCATTGCGAGCAGAACGAAGAGTGTCACGACTGCTTAGTCAGTACGACGGACACATCTTTCATTTCTTGAAATAGGAGCACTGTAATAACACAGAGGAAGTACTAATGTCTTCCTAAACGGTTCTTTGAACATCCCAGTATCTAAGGTAAACTCTGCTAGGAACAGCTTGATTGTGCAAAGTCGATGGGGGAAGTAAGAATAAGTAGAAGATTTCAATAGAGAAACATTCGGTTGTCAACTGCTGCAACTCTGAACCAAATCTTTCGTAAAACAAACCCGCATGGAAGGAAAATATGTATGAATATGAAGATAAAGACATCATCGATAGGCCTCCTACTCTCCTACCTCTTATTTAAGCAGATGCAGCAGACCCATAAACTGTGCTAGGCCAACCTTCTGACATCACTGACTCAACCTTCGATTACTTCACTACGGATCCAAGATATGGGTAATAAGACTTCGATGCCCCTACCTCCCTCCTTAACAGGCGCAATGGACCCGTTAGTTGTGCTAGGTTAACTTCCTAGACTTCTCCACTAGTAGGTCCAAGACATTAGCAATAGGCTTCCGATGCTCCTAACTCTCGCTTCAACAGGCTCAATAGACCCATCAGCTGTGTTAGGCCAACCTTCTTGATTTCTTCACTAGCAGATTCAAGACACGGGCAATAAGCCTGCTATGCCCTACCTCTCTCCTCAACAGGCGCAATGGACCCGTTGCTAGGTTAACTTCTTAGACTACTCCACTGGTAGGTCCAAGATATTAGCAATAGGCTTCCCATGCTCCTAACTCTCACCTCAACAGGCTCAATAGACCCATCAGCTGTGCTAGGTTAACTTTCTTCATTTCTTCACTAGCAGATTCAGGATATCAGCAATAGATCTCCTATTTTCCTACCTCTCATCTCAGCAACCACAATGGGTAGCCATCAACTGTCCTAGGCGAGAGGCTAACTCCTAGCCAGAAGCTAACTTTCTAGACTATTCTACTAGAGGTCAAAGACACAAGTCTTTTATTCTCCTACCTTCCGCCACAGCAGGCGCAATAGACCCATCAGCTGTGCTAGGTTAACTTTCTTCATTTCTTCACTAGCAGATTCAGGATATCAGCAATAGATCTCCTATTTTCCTACCTCTCATCTCAACAACCACAATGGGTAGCCATCAACTGTCCTAGGCGAGAGGCTAACTCCTAGCTAGAAGCTAACTTTCTAGACTATTCCACTAGAGGTCAAAGACACAAGTCTTTTATTCTCCTACCTTCCGCCACAGCAGGCGCAATAGACCCATCACCTGTGCTAGGTTAACTTCCCTGACTCCTTTACTACTAGGTTCAAGACATCAGCAATAAGCTTCCTATTCTCCCACCACCCACCACAGCAACCGCAATAGACCCATCAGCTGTGCTAGATTAACTTTCTAACCTACTCCTCTATCAAATCCAAGACAAGACGTCTCCTTTCCCTTTCACCAACTTCGCCCAGTTCCGCCCTCCTAATTCCTAACCCAAGTCTGTCGTAATCCTCGAAAAATCGAGCCTCGTCGGTTAAGTTGCGTCGGGAATCAAGGAGCCTCGGAATCTCCTGAGCCCGGTAAGTGGGGTCCATTTAAGGGAAGTTTCGCGCGATTATTCCCCGTAGCAGCACGAAGAGAGCCCTCGCCGACGGCTCGCGTCCAGAAACGATAAGACAAAAATAATCCCCGACCCCCGAGGAAATGGGGAACAACCGAGAGAGAGGGATGGATCCGCGGTATCTCGGGGCAGCAGGTTCTCTCATCTAGTTTTCTGGCTTAAACTCGGCCTCGTTCCTCGCTAAACATATAGCCGCGACGGGGGTGGATGGTTGGTGGGTACGCTAGAACGAACCGTGTGTCGTTATTCCAGTTTTCAGGCCAGCAAGGAAATTATTTCGAGCTCCGACGAGCCGTCCGTCCATAGAGGGGCAATAATGGCGGTGGTGGGGGATGGGGGAATGCGACGTCTCTGCCTCGACTGCGTAATTCTGCGGCCGCGAGTTAATTTGGTGACGGGATGCAAACAAAACTGGGACTGCACGGAACGATCCTGCGGGAGTAGTTGCCCGCGATTACCCGGCACAGATAGGCATTATTATGTGCGGCGAGGTAATGCAGTGTGTTCGATTGAAATTTTACCGGCGCCTCGGACCTACTCGAGGTCAACCGAGAACGTTAGGGGATTACTGGGTTTTCAAGAGGCGAATATGAAGATCTTAACTATTTGACGGTCGAATGAGAGGAAGAAGACGGGGGAAAACTGATGGGGATACATTTTTCGCCCATTATGATATTTTAATACAAGGGGATGTATTTGGCGAATTAATTTTTGTGTTTGGACGTGGGAATAGGGGATGAGGGAAATTGATTTATTGATATTGTTGCGGCGGGGTGTTTCGTCGCGCAACATTTTATTTATATATTTACAATTCTAATGCAAAACACTGATTTATTTAGTAATTATGAAACTATAGTTTGTTGATTAAAAGCATGCCTGCTACTTCAAGATTCTGTTTCGGAAACTCTCTCCCAATTTTGTTTTAACACGTTGACTGCCACAGTGAAAAAGGCCGTATGTAGCCAGACACACTTTATTTCGTTTTTTAAGTTATAAATTGTCGAAAATATTTGTGTTTAGTTAATAGAGACTGTAGGTCTTGTTTTAAATTATACTGCGATATTAATTTCATGCAAACATTTTATAACAGTGTTTAAATAATCCAGACGCTTTTCAATGTACGTGTCACCCATATTTGTGTGACACAACCCAAAGTGTTAAACAAACTCCTCTTGACAACCCTTTGATCCCATCTACATGGAACATTCATTTAAGTATTTTAATATTTGAAAATGTATTATTTACCTCAGACATACAACTAATATTTTCCCTCGGAGAAATAGCTCCGCGAAATCTGGTATTTCTTTTCGAAATTCTTTTTTTAATTTTCGATCATATCATTTCAAATGTACCCGAACTCAGCCACTAAATGGGAAAATAATGTGAAATATACCCCTTCAGTTTTTCTCATCGTCCAACTGGGATGAATCCACATTGACCAATTGTTTTCTCTTCTTTGACACTTTTCACTTCTTTATCGTCTTTGTCCAACACGACGGCAATTGTAGCCAATTCTTCATCCGAAAATATTGCCACTGTATGAAATAAAATGATTATGAACTCGATAGTAGGAAGATGGAAAATAAACTGAGGGATGTGATCGTGAACGACCGATAGTGTGGATACTCAGAGATGTGATCGAACCGAGAGTGTGGATCGACCCTACGAGGACACGCAAATAAGTCGAAACAACAGGAACAGAATTTCTGTCCAGAGACCGCGACACAACATGCAGGAGTTATTTGTCCCGCATCTAATCTTCGAATAGTTGAACGTTCCGCGACCGATTCCGACAAAGCAAATTATTCCCGAAACACTTACACAAATATTCAACCGCGGAATGTTCCGCGAAAATCGTGGAACTGCGCCCGGTAAATACTCGGATAGTTCGCTCTCTAATCATCTCTGATACATCGACTGGTACACCGTACGCTGTTCCGTCGAAGGTAAATCAAATACACCGAGGCCCTCGATGGTATGCAGAGTAGATACTGCCGCATCGAATCTGTTACGTCGCGTCCGCTATCCGCGGGCGCAATTAATTACGCGCGCACGAAACGTTATTATTACACGGTAGATAGAAGTATTTAGCGGCTCGTACGGAGTAAATTATCAATTAACCGTGACGCGTGATCGTCGCTTATCATCGATTTACTTTATCCCTTGATGAATACCGGCCGATCACTTGTAACGCTGATGAATATTAATTTTCCCGCGATTAATTCGACGGAGGAACCGGCGAAACGAGTCTGTTGGGTTTCTTTGAATCCGTTTCAGAATGGGATTCGATATTGTGATTTTAAGGGAAAGAATTTTTTAACGTGAACTTTATTATTACGAGAAAGAGAGTGTTCCATTTTACGTGGAGTAGAAGAGAACGTTTAACGCCTTGGACTCTCGGCCGACATTTGCACTTTAAACAAGTAAATCGGTTAATATTTAGGATAGGAGAGGCAGCTCTAATGACCTTGACCTTGACATATATTGTCACCCTCTTCAGTGACCTTCAAAAGGTTTTATCCGAGGCACGGTTTTTATTAAAAAGTTATACATAAAATAATTTGGAAA
Source organism: Dufourea novaeangliae (assembly GCF_001272555.1). Classification (NCBI taxonomy): domain Eukaryota; kingdom Metazoa; phylum Arthropoda; class Insecta; order Hymenoptera; family Halictidae; genus Dufourea; species Dufourea novaeangliae. The sequence goes on along the minus strand of NW_015374156.1, from coordinate 2,841,306 downwards.
AAGTAGCAGTTATTATGAGTATTGAAGGGCTCCAATGACCTTGATCTTGACATGCAGTCATATTGGGGTAAAAATCTCGCGATTTTTAACATGTTATAACTCCATAATAACTTGGAAGCCAGCAAAATGATGACATAAACTCATCATTATTTTACATAGACTACAACATATTACAGTTTTATCAAAATCGATAGACATTCTGCCAAAGGTGAGTGAGTTGTGCCTTGAATCTCCCGTAAAACACCGATGCACGAAAACTACACCCATTACTTTTGCAAACACGCCTGTATACGCTATACACTTCCACTAATGAGTATTAGAACACTTATCGAATATGTGGTAACTGCAAAATTTTCTTCGTACACACCAGATGTCCTAATTCCTATAAGTCAAGTAGAGTACATACACCCAATACCGCATTATTCTGGGATCCATCTTATCTCCGTATACATAAAAAAAAACGTCGAGTTTCTAGTTCCCTGTTGGCGAAAATTTCCAAGTCGCTGGTTCCTCACAGTTAAAGTAGCTTTTCCCTGAAGCGGCTCAAACGCTCAACAGACCTTCGCGTAGCATCCACACAACTCTCAACGGTTAAACGCGCAAAAGATACGGCGCAGCCGTCTTGAATAGCTCTCCAGGCATCAAGACATCGGGGACGCATTTTGTCGTCAAATTACGATAAATTATATGAAACAAAAGGGCACCTGGACGAAATTCGTCGCGAATATGGCGGCAGACGTTGGGCCGGGGTGAGGGAAGAAGTACGCGCCAAGCGGAGAGGCGAGAGATAGTGCTTTTGACGTAGCACCGCCGGGGAACCTAATGACTCAGGCCACTCAGAGAATACACTAATTACCATGAAAGCGTCCCGTACACGCTTCCGGAAGACAGGCATTTTACTTGCCTCCTTCCCCGTCTGCCCCACCTCGGTCCCCCATACTTAAGGCAAAGATACTAGCGGCGAGGAATCGTGCCGTGTCCTCCTTGAACATCAGACCTACATTTTAGACCAAGTTTCCTGCTAGCCGTGCTGCTCCTACGGTCCCCAAACCCCCGCCCGAGTTATATACGTTAGCCCATCCCCTCCCCTGCCCTCTCTGTCTTTGGGCCAACCGGATGGAAATGGTTGAAGATGGTGTATCACTGTTCAGAACTTTTGCACTGGAAATTCTTCCAACTCTGAACAGAGACATGGAAACATTTTGACTGGTACCATGAAGAATGACTATGTTGAAGGATCCCCGCTTGGATGGTTTTTTTTTCGTTGAGGATTCAACACGTCAGCTTTCATGTGAGGCTTAAGGGGTTATTTAACTATTAATGGGGTTATTTAGTTATTAAACTATATAACCTATAAATTTTGAAAAAATCGATTGTTGGGTTTTAATATTTTCTTACAGTACGTCATTTTAGAAATATTGTGTGAAAGTTGATCCCCCAATATCCTCTCTTCAAGATTCTGTTTCGGAGACTCTCTGTCAATTTTGTATTAAACAAACTTCTCTTGACAACTCTTTCGATACACCATCTTCAGATAAAAGGATTGTAAAGGTCGTCATATCTGGAATATATTTATTTCATACATTGTAATTACATATAAATATTTATACAAATATATGCTATTCGAAGGCTTCGTCAATTCTTCAACCACGTTAGAGCAAAACCATATTGTACAAGAGCTGACTGTACTACCAACAGAAAAGCTTTCTTCGAGTCCCACTAACCGAAAAACAAAATAACCCAATTCCAACCTCGCCCAGAGCAACAACGTACCATATATTCCAACACCCTCCCGCGACAGACACCATCCACGATCATCTTTCAAAAAAGAAATCCGTCTAATCCAGTTTAACAGATCCCCAATATCCCTGTAATTACATATAAATATTTATACAAATATATGCTATTCGAAGGTTTCGTCAATTCTCCAACCGCGTTAGAGCGAAACCATGTTATACAATGGCTGACTGTACTACCAACAGAAAAGCTTTCTTCGAGTCTCACTAACCGAAAAACAAAATAACCCATTTCCAACCTCGCCCAGAGCAACAACGTATCATATATTCCAACCCCCTCCCGCGAAAAACACCATCCACGATCATCTTCCAAAAACGAAATCCGTCTAATCCAGTTTAACAGACCCCCAATCAACCATCAATCCCACCAGTCAGTTATCGTTTCCGGTTGTTCCAGGGGTGACGGGTGTGCGTCATCGAATTCAATCCCGGACGGAAATCCGCGTCGTCGTTGTTTGCACGCGTCTCGCAGAAGAACGGCCCACGAATTTGTTCCGGCTGGATTGATTCGTTCTCGGGAACGAAAATATAGGAGACTGGCGTTTCACGCGCAATCGGCGAGCTCGACGATTTCCCCCCTGCGCGGTTGAATGCTGAAAGAACGATTCACCGTTGTTTCGTATCCGTCGCGTTCTCTCTCTCTATACGCGCGTCTGTCTCTCTTCCTCTCTCTATAAGCGCATGTCTCTGTCTATACACGCGCCAGCTATTTTTTTTTTCTTCCTCTTCTTTTATTTTTTTTTTGTCCAATCCGTTCTCGTTTCGTTCTTTGTGCGACCCACGGTACGTCGCCGCGGCCGTCGATTAAATTGATCTTAAATTACCCGTGCGGCCCCCAGAGTATCGACGAAATATCAATCCGAGCTACCTCGAGCCCGATCCCCTTCCTGTCGAACGGCCGACAAAGGAATGGAAATTTTGATTTCCATACGGATTAATTGTTTCCCAGGTATTGGCCCCGGCCCGTCTCTGACCCGGGCCAATGACATTGATAAGGGGAGGGGGTGGGAGTCGTTGAGCGTGCGCGCGATTATTGTCGTCGCTCGATCGGAACGCGGACACGATGAAACGCTCGAGCGATTTTAACCATCGACAGATTCGTGGTTCGATTGGTGAACGATGGTTTTTAACGCGATCGGGTTCCGTTGATTCGGATCTGATTATGGACTGGTGGGTAATTGCTGTCAGTTTTTTGAAACATCGATGTCAGGCCTTGGAATTCACGCGGAAGACGTCGATTTTTTAGCGTGGTTGATTGTAAACTGTGATTAAAAATGTTTATGATATCGAGTTAAGTTCTTGAAACAGTTATGAAAAGTTTTATTCCGAATAACTGTTACGAAGGACATCAATTTTTAAATTATATCAGTTTCAGTTACGGTTCCCATGTCAGCTCCCATACCACTTCTACAGGGTGAACCACGAAACAAGATCAGTAGAGATTAGTCTGTTATTATCAGTCCGATCGAAAATGTTTTTATCAGATATAACATGGTTTCAAGAGAGCTTTAACGTAATTATAACAAACTTTTGGTGAACTCTTTTTTTTCATGATTTTTGAAGGTCACGTTCAATTTTTTGCAAATACACTTGTCATTTTTTTACGCCTGTCTGTTAGAGGATTTCAAGACAAATTCGGCAAGTATCATCACATAACATGTGTTAGGCGTAAAAAAATTACAGGTATGTTTCCAGAAAGGTGACCTTGAAAAATCATGAAAAAAACGAGTTTACAACAAATATTCTATAATCACGTTAAAACTGTGTTGTTTAGTTCAGTTAACTCGTCGTTTTAGTCACCTTTCCCCTACTGTATTGAAACTAAAAATGAAAATCCTATTAAAATTTATATAACTTTCCAATATACTGCATTCCAGAAAATCGAGTGTACTTTTTTGATTGACTGTATATGTTGCGCCAAGAACGAGAGTGAATCGCAATTACCGATCACGTCGCTCCTGATAAAGGTCAATCCGTCGTCGCCGTAAGAACGAGTTTTTTTTTTCGTAGTCATGTGCGTCCATTAAGGCGTTCCCCGTTCACGTAAACACCAAGACGATACCGCGATGAATGAATCGGGTTCGATCGGCAACGACTAATAAGACCGTTTAAACGACACGCGGCCGCGCCATTCAGCCGGTTCGCTGACAATGAGACCGGCGAACGATTAATGCAAATCACGTCTCGTTCCCTGGTCTCGGCGAGGCGGAGCCAACCGCAGACAGCAATTAAATCCTCCGGCAGAACCGGCCTGTGCTTCTTCTCTGTTTTTCCTCCGTAATTTCAAGTCTACCGGCAGGAAGAATGAAAAAAAAAAAAAAAATCGGAATTGCCCGTGAACGGTTAAAATTCACGGGGAGCGTGAGAAGTTTCTGTATGACGTCTCCGTTTCGGTCTGGGAGTATAGGAAAAGTGGAGTAGAAGGAAATTAGCGGTAAAACTGTACAGGGTTGGATGTCATTCTTGGTATTTCGTAGGAGAAGAGTTGTTTGTGAGTGAGAACGAATCAGGAATAGAGTTGTTTTGTGTGAAACTTTGTTAGAGAAATTGAGTGAAGAAATTAGTTGGACGGAAATTGTTTTGTATGGGATTGGGTGATATGCCTGGGATATTACTGACTGTTTCTACTTGTGTTAGACAATTATTAATTATTGTGGAATTAATAAAATTGTTTGGATGAAGATTTGTTTTGTTGTGTGAATTGGAAGTTGGAAAGAAAGAACTCGATGTTTGAATAAATTTGTTGTATATTCGTGGATGAGATGATTATACCCGTGAATGTAAATAGGAATGATGGAATAAAAGTTTGTTGAGTGAAATTTCGTGTTGCAGAGTGAATGGGAACTTCGAAAGGAGGGAAATTAATGTTGAAAGAAATATACAAGAAATATATGGGAAAATTATATTGGAATAAATATACAAGGGGTAATCTAATTATTGTTAAAGGAGGTAATTTTACGCAATAATACAAATCGAGAAGGTAGAATAGAAATTTGTTGCATATGTATAATGATACTTCGTTTTGTAGAAAGTTCATCTTCAATCAGTCAGACACCATTAATTCAGAACTGATTAATGGTGTCTGACTATTGCTGGCTGTTTCTACTTGTATGAAAAACCGTGTTAGAATGGCATCCTGTTATCCATTTTTCATCGACCAAATTATTTTCAAATTTATCGTTTACATCAAGTTATTAAGACCTACAGCTGACATTATTAATTAGTAATTACCATTGACAAAAGTAAAAATATATAATAATCGATGAGCAAATGAGCCAAATAGTGCTGAAGTGTGCAAATGAAAAAATGAAATTTTTCATATTTCTATGGTACATAGTAATTCTGAAAATTATATTAGTAGTAGAAATATTTATGTTAATTTATTCATCTAATTGTTTCGTAGTATACATTCAACACCAATGACTGACACATTTCACTTACGAATAGAAATCCATTTCTGCAATGACTTCACTTGTGTGACAAATATACCGACAATAATCTTATCAACATACATAGATAAAGCTTAATTATGCTTGATCATAATCTCCTACAATTACATTAAATACACCAATTACAATTCCCTCTGTTTCTTCATACTCGTAAATTAAATATCAATTTTTCTAAGTTCCTTCAAATTAAATGACACCTTGAATACTTCACAAACAAGAATTTTCGTCGAATTTCCGAGCAAAATTCACGCACTGCCAATGATCGACCATAAAATATTCTCAAGCTGTTACCGCGAAATGTATAACCTCCCACATAATTATTTAAACACGACGATTCAGCCGGCGCCGCAATTAATGTCTTTCGCGTCGTCGCGGCTTAAACCCCAATCCAGGCAATTTATTGACCACTTTAATACCCAACGCACTTTGAAGAGTCGGCGATGGCTGTTTCGTCGGTGAATCGAAACGGGGACCCCCATTATTCCAGATTTTTAATCCGAGCGTCAAGTGAAAAACACGTAATTGAAGGGCTCCTCTAGGGGGGACGATTTCTCCTGGAAAGGCTCGGCTGTGTTTCCCGTTACTTTCACGAACCGACACTAGACAAGCGGCGGCGGGCCTTTGCAGTCGTCTTTTTTTTTTCAGAGAAGGATCTCTTTGCTACGTCCTCTTTCTCTCAGTCTCTCTTTTCTCTGTCATTAAACGACGCAGTCGTGTTGACAGGAAAACGCTTCTTCTGCTAAGGATTAATTTTTTTGCCCGACAGTTTGCAAACTTTCCGGAACATTTTCTCTTTTTTTTTCATCGATAGCTCCGCTTTTAGCCGTGTGACTCGAGGGAAGGAACGGAGAAACGTCGAGTGGCGCCGTACGATCTGGATTTGAAGTTCGTGACATTTTTTGAAAATGACAATTTTAGAAATAATGATGAGCTAGTTTGATCGTTCGTTAGGTAAAAATATTATTCGTGAAGTCTGATCTTTAGTTTCATGCGAAATCACATCATTTTTTGGTTCTTAGAAAAACAGGAAAATTAAAAGAAAATAAAGAAAGAAATTGTTTGTAAGCAAAGACAAGAATCATTGAAGAATTCCTAAATATTATTTTCAAGAATCGATCCATTTAACGACAAAAAAAAAACAAAACTGTACGATACGATGCCATATTGAAGCATAATATGGGTGACAAATGCTAAGTTTGTGGATCCAAATGGAATCCTACGGTCGGAAGGGGTTAATACTCTAATTTCACCCCTGGTTATATTCAAATATACAAGAAAATCATATTATTAAAATATCAATCGCATCATCCAACATTTAATTCAGTGAGTGTGACGAAACCTTATCTATACTAAACAGAAGGTATCAGAAAAGTATTCGAGGTTTTCATTCACTGTCTGATCTCGACACTTTCCAGGTTACCAGACCGCGAACTAGCGAAGTAACAGTACTAAAAGGATGTCGTGCAGTAATTCCAGCCGTTCGCGAAATAGCAAAGATCCGCTGTCGCTGTCCGTTACGAGCAAGAGTATCGAAAACACTTTTGACAGAATTGTCGAACACCGAGTTCGCGGAAGTAGAAAGGGAACTGTCGAGGTCAGACCCGTGGAAGCAATTTCCTCGAGAATTTCCGCCGTAACGTGTCCTATAATTTTCCGTCCGGAAACTTTCGGATTCCCATAAAAAATTAAACCCCCTGCGAAAATGATGGAACTTTCCCGGGCTAGATTGCGTTCAAGGGCTGGAAAATCGACCCGAGGGGGAAAACGGAAACGCGGGTCCGAATCCTTGAAAACCCCTGACGAACGAACTTTTCATTTGCCGCAGTTGGCAGGCTCGTTTCTGGCGGGGATGAGAAAACCTTCGTGGAATCGAGCAGAGAAAAGTATGCATTAATCGGGATGCTTCGAAACGGGAAATGTTTTCCCGTTCTTCTTCGATCGGTAAATAATTTGTTCGATATTTAAAACTGATACAGACATCGATAATATTCTCTTCTTCGTAGCGATTATAGGCATGTTCAATCACTAGACTGCAGATCATTATGCAAATATCAACGTTTACCACGTATGCAGTGAAAAAAGCAGTACATAGTCAGACACATTTTATTTCATTTTTTTTTCAAGTTAATACAGTTCGTAGTGTAACTGTAAAGCCACTCTAAAATTTTCACTGCTTATATAAGGGTAGGTTTTGGTCGTGGGAAGTGACAAGTGACCAAATAACGCAGTTGGTACGAGCAGGACACAGAATGTTATTAAATTCAATATTGACTCGAGTAGTTTTAAAAATCTACAGTAGAAGTCTATATTAAAAATTAAAATTATTTTTGTTAGCAAAGATCCCTGGTTTCACTGATGTCTAGATCTCAACGTATTTAGTTGAGAATTTCAAGTGTGGCCACCGAAAATAATTAAAAGAATGAAATTATAAAAAGAATTGGTCGGTTTAGTATCGACATTTTTTACTTGAAACTAATAAAATACAACGTATATAGTTACGTTAAAGGGTTAAATAATCCAACCTCATTACAGTTTACGTATTACTTGTACAGGATGAAGAACCTAGAACAGGCCAATGAATATCTCGGTTGTTATTAACGATAGAAAAAAAATGTGTCAGGCCAAACTTGCATGGTATCGAAGAGCAAAAAATTTGATACGTAGTGGTCATATGAAGATCAACTACATTATTTTAAAATGGAAAGACAAGTTTTTTTACGTACCTTTATAAGTAGGTATATACAGGGTGTAACATAAATGTTGTCCAACTCAGAAATGGGGCACTCGAAGGATGAATTGGAACAACTTTTTCCTTAGCAACAATGTAATCTGAGGCTTCGTTACCGAGATATTAACAAAAAACCGCGACCAATCAGAGCGCGAGTTTACCAGCCGAGTTCCCGCGCTAGCAGTGGCTACGCGCTACGCTTGTACTACGAAGCTCCGAACAAGTAGGTCAGCATGCATCGCAGGTAACTGCGTATAATAGCAAATAAAAAAGACGTAACAAATAATATCATATTTTTATTTGTTACGTCTTTTTTATTTGCTATTATACGTAGTAGCTCGTTAATTTATTGCCAGGGTACCTACTGCTTCGAGATAGAAAACAGACATCACGTGCATCGGCTTGAAAATGTCCGAAATAAAGGGGGCCACCAACGTACCCGTTGCTTCGAGTTGAAAAGTACAATATACCTTGTTTTCCTCGAGGAGTAGAGAAAAAATTTCACCGACACGTATGAGTTGACGCTGCTCGGCCCCGTCCGACCACCTTTGTAGGGGCCGGTGCGGACTTTTCGGTTATTTATGGTTCAATTCCTTCGGCCTCGTTGCAACCGTGAACTCACACCAGAATCGACAATCGCCAATTTTATTACAACTCTGTGAAATTGTAGTTCTCATGAAAATATTTCATACGTATTTTTGTTTTTTTTATTATTCCGTCAAATGGCTCGGAAATTATTAGAAATATAAAAACCATATAATTTGCTACCCGCTACAATCCCGTCACAATCGAGCCTGCTGGGAAAACTTTCGCCATCACGTCGCGCTTTAAATACCCGGTTATGCGTCGAGAAGACAAAAGTAAATGGGTAGTACCGGTAGAGGGGGTCTGGAAACAAGGGTTAACGGGGGAGGGGCGACAGATGGGAAACCGGAACGGCGGAGCGTATGCGTCGAATTATGTGCATCGATTCACCCGAAAATGGGAAAACTTTCGCGGCGCGGGAGGACGATCGTCTGAAGGCGTATCTTGTTGGCCGGCCAAGTTCAACCCCGGTCAGACGGCGGTGCGACAGACCGGATGGGGGAAGGGTGGATGAGGAGGTTCGAGGTTCGGAGTTACGTTTGCCGTTACGGTCGTCTGGCGGGGGCCACAGCTCGAAGCTTTACTGCTCGGTTAACTAGCTGTCCCACAGACAGCTTTTGGCACCGGCCACCCACCACGTCGGATGCACCAGGCAGACACGCTAGCCCTGGCGTTTATTATTTAAATTAAACGTTGACGTCCAGGCGGGGTTCCTCTTCCAGGCCTGGGGATGAACCGCTTTTGTCGGGCTAGACGCTATTTTCCAGGTCTTTTTCGGGGAAACGCGACGAGTTTCGACATCGTGGGTGCATCAGGAGGATCGGAGGGGCTGCTGGCTTTGTTGCGTGGCGAATGTTGTTGGAAATGTAACGATGATCGACTCGTTGGGTCTGGGAACGAGCGTAATATTGATGCCTTGAAATAACTTAACCCTCGCATAACGATGGCTGGGTCACTTCGTTCAGTATACCTCGATGGATTCGGGAAATTCGATGTGTACGGCGAATGAAGAAAAATCTATTTTTAAAGAAGCGTAAATTTTATACTAGTTTTTATAAATACTTGTAAATTGACCTGAGCACTGCATCTTTTTGGTATCTTGCAGGAAAATTGTTTTTCATCAAATACGGAACCAATAGTTATTTTGAGATTTTTTGAAAGATTTTTTTAGGAGTAATAGGACGATCTTATGGTGGTTTTTATGCAGAAACGATCATAGATTCGTTGAACAAGATGAGAAGGGGATGAACGCCGGGGGTGTCGTTTAAAGGAAGTGTGCTGTTGGTAAAATGGTAATTATGAAGACTTGAAGTTTCTTTTGGCGCAGTTAGTAGGATTTATAAGAGAAAATTCTGAGGTGTAACACTGCCCCTTTAATAAGCTTTTGCATGATGATAGAGCTTGAAGTACTGCAGCAAATAATACCCAGTTTTTAAGGTAAATAGTCAATAGTTTACGAGTTGTTTAACGTTAACTATTGACTGGTTGCCCACAGAACCGATATAATTAACTTCAGTAGTTCAAGATCTATCATTGTGTAACATCTGGTTAAAAAGTTAACGCTGCATTTCGAAAACTTCCCTTGTTAGAGGAAACTGAATGATTTAAAAGCCTACCGATAAATGTCAGTTAATTTAGCACGTTGACTGCATTGTTATCCCAAGCACTGCATAATTTTTTTAAGGCACTCGCTTCAATGCGATATTTAATTAAAGATTTATTAAAAAATTATTTGTTAAATTCTAAATAAGTGTATTAACAAATATACAAAACTTCATATATGTTAAACATTTCGTTCATTGGAAAAAAATTCCCAAATCTTACAATTTTTCGTGGCTTCACAGTGTCAAGACCCCTTAAGAATATAATAGTACATCTAAGTCCTGATGTATAACGAGTGTCCAATCGATGAAATTTAAACCCTCCAATTAAAAGAAGAAACAACAATTTGCTAATGTTCTAAATAAATAAAATGTTTCTTGAATTTTCCCTGATGGTGCCGTAACGTTCTATTACCCACAGGCGATATAAATCCACCAAATTCGCAACGTGGAACCGGTAGTAGTCGACAGGATTACATTTTTAATCGTCTCAATTTCTGCTCCTCATTAAAGGAACGACTAAATTGCCACTCTAGCCACGGTCCCTTCTCCCCCATCGACGTCTTAATGATTCTCCCAACAGATGTTTCATTCTTCGCGCTTCCTTAGAATCCGCGCAGCCCAACCCCCGTTCTCCATCCCCGGAAAAAAGTCGTTCGAACGTTTGAAAGCTCCGCGCCCGCTTCATTCAAAGTGCTTCCGCTTATTCGGGATCGTACCGCGGGCTACCGTTGTCAACATCGAATGGATATTCCATGGAAATTCATAGGATACGTTTCAACGATCTCGCGGGGAAGATTTTGCGCGACGAATAGCCACTCCGTTCCCCAAAAAACGGCAATGCTTCTTCGTCGTTTAAATTAAAAACTACCGGAATAAAATTATTCACAGGCTTCTGAAAATCGAGCTGAAAGCTTCTTAAAATTAAAATTCACGGGGAAGACTTATTCTTAAGCGAAATAAAAAGCGTTGGTTCTCGCGATGGAATAAACACGACGACTGCGTTTTATTAATAATTTGTCCACTTCGTTGAATCTTGATCTTCCGTGAAACATTATAATGATTTTATTTTGCATCTTGTGTTATTTTCCCAGGTAATTGCTTCAAAGGTGATCACAATGATTGTTAATATATATACTAAATATTATACTTTAAATAAGACCCTCCATAATAGGTTCAAGAAAAACTTTTTTTTCGTTCGGTGTTTCCCTAATTTTCAATTATTCCATACAAAATTTCTTTTTGAGGATTCCAGAAAAATAGAAACTTACTAGGAAGCTCGGAAAAAAACACAGTGGACTCTTGATATATGCTGTTTGATACATTGCCGCGCGAGGCATTTCCCCTCCCGTTTATGTTGCGTGCGCCATCTCTACCAGCAGGATCGAGTTGTTGCGCAGACGCTCGACGATAAAACTTACCATAGAGGGGGCTCTCGATACATTGCCGCTTCCGAGAATTTTACTCTCCTACAGCCCCGGCCGCGGCGATATATCAAGAGTCCACTGTAATTATCAATAGTTCCTTATTATTTCTTAACAAAAACAAACTCATTGCGCCACTAATCTGTCCGTAATTAGGTCACTTACCCTATATGAATGTTTATTAACACTAGAACTACCGATGATAACGTATATCGATTTTCATCGGATTGATAAACATGGCAAATTTTTGAAAATACGGAAATTTATAAATCAATTAATTTCTTCAGTTTCATAGTGGAATGAAAGTTGTAAAATATCTGAGAAAATACATCGCTATGACATTTTAGTGATCGTTGTAAGAATGTACTAACCAGTCATTTTGACTGCTTTGGTAGTTCTAGTGTTAAATGCAGTTTGAGATCGTCATCACATGTCTGACTCGATGTTACGAGTCAAAAGGTTAAACAACGTTAACGCACCTCCGCCATTGACGAGCGGCCGGATGCACTGGGTTGGTCGTTTCGCCCTGTGGCTCGTTTCCTTTCTCGTCGTCGCGGTTTCAAGATTCCAGCCGACAGGCAAACCGCCGTCAACGCCTTTAATTGCGATTCTTCTCACACGCACTCGTGTGAACCATTCGATTGTTCCCCGGGCACCGTGAATGGCGAAAGAAGTAGCACGCAGATCTCCATATTCCCCCATTTGCTTCTTTTTTTTGTTCGTTTAGTTGTTTTCTGTGACGAACTGCTGGGACGCGTTGATTACAGACTAATTTGAAACTGAGATTGTTAGCACGTTAACCGGCGAAATTTTGTATTGTTTGCACGGTATTTTGTTAAAATGTTAATTTCTTTGGTTGATACTAAAAATATAAATGGGATAACCCTAGTGTACCAAGTAATACCAACTGAATCGATAAATAGTAATTCACTGTATTTTCAATGTGGTGGTAAATGATACATTTTAAATTCAGAATATTTTTCCAAGTTTTTGTTTGGTCACAATGGTAGAGAATGGTATAAACAAATGATGAATATTTTTAAAATAGGCATAGGTATTTAAATTATTTTGAAATAAATACAGAGAGTCACAAACAAAAATAGGGGAGTATTGGTAGAATTGGTAGAACTTAATAATACGTCTTGACATGTATACTCATTTTATTAGTCTACCACTGACAATATTTACAAGATTTTTAAAGTAGGAATTGGAGTTCCTTTTCAAATAATTTAAAATTGAAACTACTGAATACAAGATTTCTTGTTGCACTATTACTGAAATCGTAAGTGTGTTTTTTCTAAAGTTTATATTACTTCATTCCAAAGTGTACAGTATACCACATATGTATATTATACAATTTTATTCTACAACATACTAGAATAAAACTGTATAATGTATGTGATGTATTATAGTTATTATTATACAGTTTTATTCTACTGTATAATATACCATATATCACACATATTATACAGTTTAATTTAGTGTACCTCAAACGTTGGTAGTTCTAATATTAATGGCACTGATGACTGATGACTATTAGGTATGACAGCTATTTCGTTTTGATTAAAAACTTCCATTAAAAAGTGTAGACTGAAAAAAGACGATTTATTGAAGTTTCTACATTTACTACGGACACTAAGGCATTACGAAGTTTTTTTTCAATTCAATCTCTTCCATGTCAAACACACCGTTCACCTTTAACGCAACGTGACAGTTTTTACCACGCTGTCTCGCAGTTGATGGAAAATGGAATTAGAAGACAATTTACAGTAAATCCACAAAATTACTCGACTGTAACTTTCTCGATCAACTAGAAAGACAGGGGCGACACTTTACGAGAGAGCCAGCCATGATGGAACTACGACGTCGTCGACGATCATTTTTCCCTCCCTGTTCTTTGATCAATTTTATCGCGTAATAAAATCTTCTTTATTATATTGAACTAGCCTCGCTCATTTCTCGCGCGAACGACGATTAACGGGGCTCGCAATTAATGCGCCGTTTATTGATCGGTCACATTCACTGAAACGTAGCTACACGTTTCATCTATTCCCTTTACCTCGCACAATTATTAAAGGAAATTAATTTATTGTAAAATTAAATTTCCATTTTGTAAAATTAAACTAATTCTAATATTAAAACTAGATCTACCATCATTACAACAGTATTTCCACGTTTTCATAAAAGTTGATTTATCGTTGCACCTCGTGTCTCTGTAAATTGAAATTTCATTGGATCACACTGCCCAACAAATTGAAACTTTTTTTTCTGATTTGCAATATTCATTGAGCACCTCTTGTAAGGTTTCTCGCGTCAAACACGAATTTGGAAGTATAATTGCTCTATCACCCGCAGTTTTTAAAAGACATGAGTTCTTTGTTAAAACACAAGATATAGGGAAAAATGAGGTATTTCATGAAAAATAGAAATGTTAGAAAGTTCACTTTAGCTTGGAAGGGTAGAGAAGAAATTCCTGAAATTGTCACAAGAACATTTTAACATTTTGAAACCGTCTAATGCCATTTTCCATTCGTTGCCATTTGAGAACTTTTTTATTTTTACCACAGATATATATAATAATTCTCGTTATAATATTATTATTCATAACAAAACCCAATTTTTTTACCTGTGATCAATAAACCCTCTTGAAAAATTTGAAAGAAATGACCGATTTGTAAATTACTAGATTATATATTTGTAATGATGCTCAGCACTGGAATTCCATCAAATGAAATATGTTTTTAAATGTACATTCAACTTTGTGCCACACCATCTATAAAATACTAGAAAAAAAACTATTATATTCTGCTAGATATGAATAAATCCATGATACTACTATTTTATTTTGTAATGAATAATACGTAGCCATATAGCAACATTGGGAACAAAACGTTCTTAAAAAAAGGAGACATTTAGGTAGCCTCTTTCAGCTTTGGAATTAACCCAATACAATGAAAGCTTCAAACAACAGAATAAATATCAAATTGGCTTGTTCGATTTACAAAAAAAGAAAGTATTCATTTTCAAAGGCCCCGACCCGTTACCAACAATAATATCGCGATTCGATGCGATTTCGGTTCGAAATCCTCCAGGGCACGTTCGGCCGTTGTTACCTCGGATGGCCGAGGAATAATTAAATCCTCCGTCCGGGCTTTTATTAAACGGCGTGGGTGGGCTTTGGGTGGACGTTTAATTTTTTCTTTTTACGTCGAACATATGGCGTTTGCACGTGCGTGCTCTCCGCCGGTAGGTAATTCCGAAAGGGAACGCGTTCTCGTGTAACCTCCGCTGTTACCTATGCAAATGAATTAACCGTTTCGTATACATAAACGCGCGCGGTGCTCGTTTTTACCAGCCGCACCAAAACGCTCTAAAGGGTACGGAGGGGGAAACCGTGTGATTTCAGATGTACAGGTGCTGATTCGAATTTCAGATGAAATGCGCGCCTTGATTAGTCGATCTCGCGTTTATACGGATTTACAACACGTTGCACAGTGGTCTAATATTCGAAAAAGTGGGACAAAAATTAGTATTACCTGAAAACATTATTTATCGAGGAATAATAAAATTTAGTATCCCTCTTAATCTTCATAGATAGATGTATCATTCGTGTCAAGTAATGACTTAAGGACGGAGCCTGGTGTAAACGGGCTGAAAATGAAATTTTTGGGAATTTATTGTTTAGAAATTATTAAACCAATCTCTTTGAAACTTTGAAAAGACGTTATTGAACATTTAAACTGAATAAAATAATTTCGTCAAATTTTAATTATTTTTTTTTTGTATAGGATTTGAAAGGATTACAATAATAAAGGAATTATTTCTGTAAAGTATGTAATGCATAACGTAGCATTTATTTAACAATTTATTACCTAAATTCTTTCGATGGTGTTCGGACGGAATTTTTCGTATTGCATATTACTCAGTGTTTGTTACTGTACAACTGTAGAACACGAAATTAGTTGCTGCTGATACTGTGAATATTACATTACACAGAAAATTATACTGTACACACTTTTTAACAGCTTTCATCATAAATAAATAATTTCCACAACGAATGTTACACAACTTACATTAAACAGACACATGTATCAATATAATTTAATATTGATTGTATAACATTTAATACTTATTTTCAATATTGTACAATTAACTTAACCAATCAGAGTAAACAAACATATTTATCGTTTCATTATATTTAAAGAAACATAAATTTGTCATATTTCCGCTCGCCGTTTCCTGTTCCCAAACGCTGTATTAAAAAAAACACGAAGTTTTCTCCTCCCCCATTAATTTACCGCATTTTAATTAAAAACGCTTCCGTTAAATCAATTTCCATTCCGCAGTTTCACGCGGCGAATGTGTAAATTCGAAATTTATCGTCTGAATATTTTCCATCGCGTCTCCTCGTTTCCGGAGCCGAGGCACCACAACTTTCCTTTCTCGCTAATTAATTTATCGGCCAGTGCATGCGTCACGTCAAAAAAAAAAGAAAAGAATAAATCGAAGAATATTTTTTCTGATATTGAGCATTATTTTGTATTTAGAAATCGACAAGAAAAATCAAGCAAATGGATCTGACTTTCGATAACTTGCAAATAAAGGATATCGAATCAGAAAGCAGTGAACAAGTTTACGAGATTTGTTAAATTTTTATTTTTCTGTAGATAACTTCTAACATTTGGATATTTATGAATGAATTTGGATTTCTGTTCAAAATTCTATCGTTCGATCACACTATACCCAGGGACATTTTTTTCCGTTTTCCTCTTTATTTCGCCGATAGAAAACTGCTAGATCATTCTCGGAAAATGTAACGTTTCGGTCCCTAATAATTATTGCTCATACTATAATTCAAGGAACTCAGTAAAATAAAAACTTGGAGACTGTTTAATAAAGTCATTGATCTACTTGCAACCTAATATTATAGATTCAGTGATAATGGGAATCAGTTTCTGCTTGTCTGTAGTTTTCGAAAATTAATATACAAAAATTTGAGTCTGCGTATACCTACTGTTATTGCAATTTAAAGAGTAGAATGTCATGGCGTAATAAAATTGAAGTTTGCGCATAACCCTTCGCGGACGGAGCACTTCGCAGTTTAAGCGGTTTATGAATAGGGATCTTCACTTGAGTGTTCTATCAGATTCCAAATTAAGTAGAAAGCTCATTAAATTTTATGAGACTATTTACTACATTGATCATCAAACAACTATATACCGAGCTTCTCTTTGATTATTAACACCTAAATTACTTCTGCTGATATTGAACATACGGACAAATACCAGCAAGACGGTTCTACAGTTTAATGACCTGCATCTAGCGTTAAGAAGAGTTTTTTCAGGTTTATGAATCGTATAAAACTCCTCTTTTAACAATTTGTTTATAACTTGAATGCCAGTAGAAATAATTACTAGAACACTCTGTACATGACAAACACTTGAAATCCTCAATTATTTAATGATGTCAAAGAAATAATGATCAGTAGAATTTCATACATTCAAATCATCCACGATTGCCTAAAACCCAGAACAGCCAGAAGTTCCCTAAATTTCACTAAAGTTTTTATTTTATTCAAAGTCTAACAGGTGCTTCGAAAAAATATCCAAATTGTTATTCAGTTCCAGTTTTCATATACTTTCACCCCAATGAATAAAACTCTCTGTTTACACAAATATCCTAGTGTATCGTCAACAGCTTATACTCACAAACTCAACCACTCAACATTAATCCCCCGTTACCGCTAATCCACCTCAACACGGACAATCGATTCCACCTACCACGCTAATTTCACCACCCACCCCCAATAAATTCCAAACCCAAGAACATTCTCTCCGAACGTAAAATCACCACCATCAGGGTCTACAATTAAATAAATAAAGGAAGGTTGCCGAATTTGGATCATCTTGCCTATGTTGGACCACTACTGTAACTTGTCACATGTGAAGAATTAGGACATACCAAATGTTTAAGATAGTACTCATTGCATTAACTAACATATTGGGTTGAGTGACAAGTTATTGCCGGGCAGGTACTGGGTCATAAACCTCTTCGGGGAATTTCAAATGGCCTGCAGTCCCTTGTCGCTATAACGGTTCCTTTGTAGTTAAAATAGAGAAATCGAAACAGCAATATTCGTCATGTGATGCTGTGAGAGTCCCAGAATGACCATAATCCGACCACTACTGCAAAGAAAATATAGTAAGTATAATATTAAAATATAGTAAGTACAATCCGAAATTGGTTTGCCAAATTACGGTAGTTCATCGACACGATCTTCTTATCAGAACTACCTAATTTGTTTGCTTCAGCTATTGACAAGCTATCAAATACAGTAAATCATCGATGAGTGTTCGAAGGCTCCTCAGCACTGAAAAGTAAATATTTCATAAACTAATGATAATATGGGTCTGAAATAAATATCACTAGCTTGAAAATTCCAAACTCTATCACTACACTGAACCTCATTAAAAAGCTGGCGATACACCTGGTGACCTCTCCTTGTCAGTGCCGATCAGCCTTTGAACACTCATCGATGATTTACTGTAGATGGGAAAAAGTTGTACTAAATAATGTGGAATACATTTTAAGTTAAGCTATTCTGTAATTTCTTTAGAAAAGCAATGAGGTTAGTACAAAACACCTGCAATTACTTATGACTCAACCCAATAGTATCTAAGCAAATTAATAAACCGAAAAATTAATCAACATAAAATTAAAATTAAATCAACCGACAGACGCAACGACTTCGTCCTTCACCGATACAAAGGGGTGCAGGGGTGGCAAATTGCTTACATATGATAAGTTCCAATAGTAGTCCAACCTAAATTATGATAAAAACTTCGTCAAACCTTCTATACTCTCCAAATAATGGTATCTAAACTAGAGCAAAAAAAAAGCAACCGAGAGAAGCAACGGCTTCGTCTCTCACCGATACAAAGGGGGCCAAAAGGGTAGCAAGGCGGATAAAAAACGAAGTGATCGAAGTTTAATGTAAATGAACGATGGAAAAGAGAGATCGAGGACTGGTGGATGCAATGCTCGTCGGCGCAAATAAGCGGCGACGAAGAGGGGCGGGGGTGCGCGCGCGAGCGCATGCTAATGGGGATGCGTTCGTCCCTTTGTACGTCGTATAAACGAGCGTTCTCACCCGGCGCGCTATCTGCGAGCGGACCGAAGCCTGAATGGGATCGCCGTCGAGGGAGGTATTGATGCGAAACGAGAGGAGGGCCCACGAGCCACGGGGCTTCTTCGTCTTTTCCTCGGGCTGGTCCCGCCCTCGTTCAGCGTCTTCGAAGCTCCACAAAAGGAGCAATATAAATGCGGGCACAAAAGCCGGCCGAGAAACGGCGCGGATTGTATTAGACGCCCGTTCCGTAATGCTCGAAATTGCACGTTCGAGGGAGGAAGGTAGGGTCGCCAGGGAAGGTCACCATCGCCCAACTGGGCTGAAGGGACTTTGGAAAAGGGATGACTTTATTTGTCATGACCAGGACGGATTTTTAATGTGATTGTGTTGGTTTTAATTGTGAACGTTGAAATCAAGGGGGAATGTCAAAGGGATTTGTTGTACAGTGATTCAACGATGAATGCGACACGAGCAACAGCGTTATTTCCACCACTGGGGAGCCTCTTATGGAAGCAATCAAAACAGAGTAAACAGAAGCTAATTAAACAAAATTTACAAGAGGGTTACCGTAACCTGGGATTCTTGGACAGAAAAACCCTTTAATGGGGGAATTTTGTTTTGGAAATGTGTAAACATTTTCTCCTGTATCCTAACAAGAGAAATATATTTTGCAATTTTTACTCATATTTCAATTTTCATAGCAAACGGGTATTCGATTTTTTTCACTTGACGAGTATACTTGTCGTTACACAAAAAGTGATCGTTTCCTCGTGACGAGTACACTTATCAAATACCGTCAGAAGGTTAAGGACCAAGCAGTGGAATAATACGATTTTTACACATCATATCTTTTACTCATTATAAAATTACATTCTTTAATCTTCGACTGTATTTAACTCAAATATATTTATAAATATTAACGACAATGAATTGGTAGAATATCCATTTTTGTTAGGAAATTTCCTAGTGAATGTTTAATTACAATTTCGGAATGATGCTTGAATGAAAGAAAAACTAAATGTCCACATACCCTCACGAGCAAACATGGCTTCCGCTAAAGGAAAAAGTGGAGTGGAAGAAGAGCCTCCTAACACTTGGAAAATTTATTTCAAGTACTCGAATAAAAGTTAAATCGAATGTTAATTTGGCATCAATTTCATTAATTCCAGAAACCAAGTGGCATAGGAAAAGGGCCTGCTACCATTTGATTTCGAAAGTTTCTGAAATTTATGTCAAATTAACATTTAGTTTAACATTTATTTCAGTATTTGTTTTACATTTACCAAGTGGTATACGACCCTTCGACTACGCTACTTTTTCCTCTAACGGAAGCCGAGTTTGCTCGTGTGTGTACGTGCCTGTATCCCTCAAGAGGTTAAGTTTGGTTGAACGATGTAAACCACAAGAAATTACTCAGTTCGATTAGGCCTCTCTTGGAGCTATATACTTAGGCTAGTTAGGTTATACACGTGACAGAGGAGACCACCACATTCTCCATCCGTTCGGCTGCTTCATCTCGTGCCTTCTTTCTCCACGTTGCCTCGTTTAATTCCGTAAAGGCGAATAGAGTTTCCACTAACGAGATGACCGTCCGAGGGAAGAAAGCGGAAAAGAAACTACAAGGGTAAAGAAGAAAGGTAAATGAGTCTCATTGGCATTTCGCTAACGAACGAAGCTTCCACCGTAGGGACACCCTCCCATAAGTCGAGACGTGACGTCTTTAGTTCGAGGTAGCAAAAAGAGTAGACTCTGTCATCTCTCGCTGGGAACTGTTCTGATTAGTCAAAATATGTCCTATTGGAATCGTAATACTGAAGGGAATATTAGTATTAAGACGATCTATAGTCAGTTTTATCACAAATTGGTTAAGTGCTCGTAATTCCTTAACTGCACTTAGACTTAGGAGGCGTTTAAGGATAGCCATCGTCCACCAGATATGGGATGATAGGGGTAGGAAACTGCTATACGATCTCTTGATATTATCTCACGTCGTTTTATTGGTCGTAAGCGTCATACTCGTGTCCACGAGTTTTGATTGACCACGGAAATTGGCCATCCTCTTCCCTAATGGTCGGTTGGCCGTGCACTAGACACATATATGATGAAGCTTGTGTTGAGCTACGCAACAATCAAGCTGGTATAAATAATAGCTAATTGTCTCTCTTAGAGGGAGTGCTTTAAAACGATTTACCTTACGGTACTCTTTGAATGCCCTGTAATTCCATGTGTTGGTAATTATGAATGTGATGTGAATCAATTAAATATTTTGCAGAAATACTTTTATATTATTGTAATGTAAATGGATGGGACACCAAATAAGTGATATGTTCAGTTTTTTTTTTTCGATTTTTGACATACCACTTTCATAAACACTGACACATACGACAAACGGGATTATTCTTAATCACTGCAGAGATGACTATGACCAGTTACAATTCGTGAATTCTAAGATAATAATGAATAATATTGCACGAATTATTTTACGAAATTCATAAGTTTGAACAACTAGAGGTTGAAGCCCACTAAAGAGTATTGATCTGCAATTCATATTCAGTGAATTATACAATTCTCGATGTTAGTATGCCAGAAATGAAATGTAATTTGCATTCTAATAACATCACTTCTGTAAACACGGAACATGAAAGTTACAGTAAGAAGAAGTTCGAAGAGATTGTTATTAAAAAAAAACCTTTCAACATTCAACTTTAAAAACTATTAAATCATACAATAGAAACTCTGAGAAGTATCCCTGCATTTTTTCAGATTTTTTAAAACTCTGGTAGATAAAAAAAATAGTTTTGGACATAAAAGACCCAGAAGGGTAACAGAAGCTGTAAAAAAACGGGGGTCCCGGAGGATTAATTGTCGTGTATGAACATAAAAAATTGTAAATATGCATGAACTTCCGCAGTCTAATTATGAAACGACCCAATAAATTCACATATGTGGTTCTGTGATAATCTGTATCTCCAAAAATATTTTATATCTACAGACAATCTTTAAAAAAATATTATCAAGCAATCTTAAAACATTTTACAATAATCTTTATCATATTATACAAATAACCTTAGAAATTCTATATAGACAATGGCCATCTCGACGTATACAGATGTCCATTTATTTTTCACTCCATCTAATAATAGGTGCGTAGTTTTTCTATATGTATTCGGAAATCCAGTGAACAGGTCGATCGAAAGATCCGAGAAAGAGACTTCCACGTCACCGCGTTCGCAGTGGGATCCAGTTTTCATGGCGTATTGGATACTTCGCGCGGCATTTTTACATATTCCCTCGATATGAACTGTTTCCACGGTCGCATAAAACAAGAATAGCTAACAGAATAAACGAAAGGTGTGTCGCATGAAAAATGCAACCGCGTGCATTCCCAATGTAAAAATACGCTAATATCCGGCGACGAAATATCCGTCGTCTGTCTGTCACGGTACTTTACGGACATTTCCGTTTCTCTTTGACGGCTTTACCAAGTGAAATCGATGCGTTTTCATAAAAAGAAGTTTATCATTGACGAAGATAAGGAATAATGGTACGATTCTAAAAATAAGAAGGAGGAGAGACCACGAGGTGAGCTTTTCATATCGTTCGCCATAATAGAATTTGCAATCACGTAATGTAGAGCGTTTGTGGGATCAGTAGCAATGGAAATTGAATTTTAATGAATTCCTAGGGGGAAAGATCTGACAATGAAAATGGTACATTCGGATTTAAACATTCAAACGTGATGTTAAAAGTGAAATTGGGTCCGAATAATGAATATGATAATTATCACCATGAAATGGGGAATTGTTAGATGTACAAATAAACAGTCCACTAGAATTTCCAAGTATCAGTTACTTCCCAAAATATTCATGCTAACGCTATCCAACACTGAAAATAATGTCTGTTTCACTGAAAACAACGGATGTTCACGAAACTATCATTTAATCAGAATTATGGATTGCCCTGTAGCTTATAGTTTATTTATTCTAAGTATGTGTTACATACATATGTAGCATATATTATGTATTATAAAAAATTTCCTTTTTATCACGAGAAAGTGCCAGTTCTAAATATTACAAGAACCAGCGTACAATTTCTCGTCGATACAGATATTGATCGCCAATTGTAACCAGTATAATTATAACACGAAGTTACAGTTGTAATTTACAACTGGTGAATGATATCTGTAATGACGAGGAATTATACGCAGTTTCTCGTAATATCTAGGGGAAACAATTCTAACTTACTATTGGCGATCGATATCTGTACTGTAACTAATACCAGTAGTGTCTTGAATTCAATGGTCCCGACTCTATTGTGTTTCCATTGAAGACTAACGCCGTTCACCACTCGAATTAACGTCGGTCCCGCTGAAAACAACGGATGTTCGCGAAACGATCGAAGCAATCGCGTTACAATTGCGTCTCGGATCGCAAATAGAAAGGATGTAATGTGCATGAAAGTAGCAACGTTTCTTCTTGGTGGACAAAGAAATATTGAATGGAAAATGGATTTTTTATTCCACCATCCAATTTCCATTAGGACGCAGCACAGGTAATTAAGGGTCGCAAGCATCGTCACATATTTGGCCTGTCAATATAATTATAACAACAAAACGGCATAAACAAATATTCCTGGACAACTGTACGTCAAATATAAATACAGTGGGTGATCGGTTAACGAACATAATCCGTTCAAAGGAAATGTTAATTATCCGATCATTGATTTACCATAGATTTTTATGGGAATTTAATTAATTCGTTCGGGAAATCCAAAAAATAAATAAAAATTATTGTTAATACTACGTTTATTTATCTTGTTTTTTTTTCGTTTATGGGAAATTAAAGAATGTGTCAAATGTCGATTGCTTTTCTCTGTTCTTCAGGATTCTTCGAAAGTGATTAATAGCATAGTCGTTGTAGAGATCCCCAAGCCTATTGACCTCAAAATAATTTGGGTGCCATTCTAAGACCGTTGTTCTGACATCTTTCCACTTCTTCAAAGGATCCTTAATAGCAGATGTGTTCGTTATCCGATTTTAGCAGTTATTTATTGTACCTCAACGTTGACTTTTAGGACTCCCAGGAACGACACACACGCTAAGAACCACTTCTTGTCATAATATCATACTAGTCACACAACATACGTCAATTAGAACTCTTCAATTCCACCACCATACAAATACAATCAATCGTGACTTGATCCGTACCAACGAGTGTCTGCGCATACAAACGACTGGGAGAACACAGTCATCCCTCACAGAGAACACATTCAACCATCACAGAGAATACATTCATCCATTAGAGAGAACACACTCAGAAATCACACAGGACACGACTAGTACACCCGCGCAAAGGACATTTGTTATATACAAGGTGTCTCAGCTGAAGCAAGTCGGCTGAATATTTCCTTTTTTTTTCAGTGATACGAGAAATATTTAAAGCACAATTTAAACGGTTTTTACAGAGAAAACTCGTGGAAGACAATTTTTTTTTAAGTAATTTTTACCGTATTTTTTTCAAGGTCAAAAAATGCATTCGGGCATGCCTGGGTTATGACCTTAAAATGACCCTGAAGACGAAACATTCGAAAAGAAATTCCGCAAAGAAAACAGTCTAACGGCGTTAGATTAGATGAACGTGCTGGCCAAAATGTACGGCAATTACGTTCAATCCAACGATTTGGGGATTTTCTATCGAGTACTTGGGGCACGAGGGAAAATTACGAAACCGAAAAATGTCGACGGAACACACGCGGAGCCGAGAAACGAATTTTTCATAACGAAACGGTGGCTCGAAGCACGAGCAGAGGCGTGTTTGCGTGTCACGGAATAACAGTAAAATATAAAGTTCCGTCGATTCGGAATTTATGGAATTCACATATAGACACACGGGGAGCTTTTCGAACGTACGGGCCATAACGTCGTCCCCCGCAGTCCCCAGCGAGCGTACGCGGGCATGTATTACCGTCAGAGGTGAAATAAGCCTTCGTTCAACCCCTCTTCCTCCTCCCCACGATGTACAAATAAAATTCACCGTCCCCTCGGACGCACGTACTACCCGGTATACAGGGTGAACCACGAATCGTGATCAGTAGATTTTACTCTGTTATTAGCAATCCGATCGAAAATGTTTTTCTCTGGTATAGCATGGTTTCAAGACAGCTTTAACGTGATTATAGCAAATTTTTATGTCAACTCTTTTTTTTCATGATTTTTCAAAGTCACGTTCAATTTTTTGCAAATACACCTATAATGTTTTTACGCCTATCTGTTAGAGGATTTCAAGACGAATTTGGTAAGTAGCATAACATGTGTTACTTTTTTTTTAATTTAATTTTTGAAAGAAAATGGAAAACTGAAGTTTTTCTTAAAACTTATAGGGATGATCATGGTATTAAGCAGATTCAAAAGTTTTATTTAACGAATACATTTCTTATTTAACCTATGAAAATATATATTCCGATTAAATGTATAAAATAAATATATAAATTGCGAAAGGAACTCTTTCACAAAAACAGGTACCAATAAGCGAATATGAATTATTTTTCAATAAAAATACTATTAAAATTTCACTTGTGTTACGAGAAAATGTCAATTCTACTGATTATTACGGTAATGTGTAGAGTTTAATGGTCACGATGTTATTGAATTTTCAGTGGAAAGAAATCTCGACCAATTTCGCAATTTAGTTGATGTTATCAGGTTCCGATAAACACGAGCTTTGGATAGTTAAAATTATAAGCGACCGATGGGTTAATTTGGTTGAATTCTGTTAATTTTAAACTAATGAATGGAGCATCGACCATACCATTAGCACAATTAAAGGTACACAGGATGTTATTAAGCCAAATTAAGATGATTTCAGACGGCTACATTTTATAATTATCACGTACAATATTATAATATCGTTTATCAATGTCAACGAAATTGTTCGCCAAATCGAGACGATTAAAACACCTTTGACTGGAAAACGCTCTAATTTACTGTAAATTAATTTTACTTGAGAATTGAAGAAACAGAAGAAATTCTAATTATTTAAATAATTCCTCTAAATCTATTTATTCCGAGTTGTGTGAAATTTATATAATTCTATGTAAAATTGTTGTTATTTCAATGATAGTTACTGACGTTATCCGAAAGAAAATATTAAAACATCACCTTCGTGTTGACGTCAGTAGTTGATTCGCTGTCGCGAACGAGCGTCCAATTAACACTGCTTAAGTTGCCTCTTTTTGATTCGTTTTTCCTCGTTTCTCCGACCAAAAAAAAAATCACGAAAAAGGAGAAAAAAGGAAACGCAACTTGTCCCAATTTTCAAACTCCTCGAACACGTCGCGCGTATAATTAAAATGAAAAAAGGAAGACCAACTCCAGCACCCGGCGAACCAGTCACTTTCGTTCTTTTATTATTTTTTTTTCTTTTTCGGAAGAACCTCGCCGTTGTACATCCCCGACATTGATCTTCGCCGTGGCATGTTCCCAAAATGAAGACTATTTTTCGACGATAGAAAAGCATATTGGAAAAGATTTGCCCAGTTTAGTCACGAACGAGAAGAAAATCATTATCAGCATTTGGTCGTGAAATGAAATTATATTAAAATATAAATTATCGAATTCAGTTAATTCAATAAATTATAACTATAAATGATAATATAATTATATTAAATTATAAATTTTATATTCCGCTTGTAATTGATGACGTTACATGCATAAACTCTAAACAACTAAATGCATAAAGCATTCTAATAATTATTATTCTATATAACAATGACAATATTTTAACTCTAAACTATCAATTCCAATAGTGAATTTATTCTTGAAATATCATTACTTACATTTCTCTACAGTACTCATTCTGTTAAATTAGACTTACATATACAACAAACACCTATTTGAACTCAACATAACCTAAAAGAGACACCATATTGGATTTCGTACAGTTCATAGACATAATATCATAAGTACTAACAACGACACATCGTTATCCAACTAAAAATCTGTGAACAACACCAACAAAATTAAAGTAATGTAACAATTATACACATTTCGTAGCGGAATGGCCAGGAACGGCCCTGCGTTAAAAGTTAGGTACACTCACGAGCAAACTTGGCTTCCGCTAGGGGAAAAGGTGGCGTAAAAGAAAGGTGTCCTACCACTTGGTAACTTTACTTCAACTATCAAAAAAAATATTAAATTGAATGTGAATTTGTCATAAATTTCATTAATTCCCGAGACCAAGTGGCATATGAAAAGGGCCACCTACCACTTGATTTTGAAAGTTACGAAAGTTTATATCGAATTAACATTTAGTTTAACATTTATTTCAGTATTTGCTTTACATTTACCAAATTGTATACGACCCTTCAACTACGCTACTTTTTCCCCAGGCGAAAGCCGAGTTTCCTCACGGATATACATAAAAAATCGCGAACACTCGTAAGTTCTAACCAGTGTTCATTCAACCCCTCAATTCTAACAACGATACATAATTATCGAACTAAAAACCTGCGAACAATACGAATAAAATAATAATACCGTAATACTTCCACGCAATTTCTCTACAACACCGAAAGTAAGTAGATCAAAAGTGGCGAACGCTTATAAGTTCCGATCTGTGTGTTCATTCGACCGTTCCATTTTCGCATACTCTTCCCGGAATAACTGAATACTAAAAGCCCCCCAAACGCGTTTCGAAGCGCTCCCCGGGTGTGTCTCCGTCGCGGAAAATTTCATCCGAAACCTGGCCGGGACGGGAGACAGTGCCTCGTTTCGGGGGACACGAACGTCTGCGTGAAATCGTTTCATTCTTCATGTAGAGCACCGAACGGGTCAATTTGCATACCGAGCGCGGTAGGTAAACTGGCACTTTCTGCCGGTGTTTGTAAGCCCTTTTTTTCCCCGTTAAGCGAAACCCGGAACGAGAACCGATTGTCCTTCTCTTCGAGGGAATGGAAGAGAGAAAATTTCACGACGTTGAGAGAAAATTCGCTAGACCCCTGTCCTTCTTTCCACCATCGAGACTGGATCCAGGTGATTTTGTATTCGGGATACGTCGTTGCGAAGTTTCACGGTCGATCGAGACGTCACGGAGGAAATCGGCGGTTCTCGACGATATTTCAATGCATCGCCGTAGATGCGCCGAGCGACCTTATATGGTGATTCTACCGTCTCAGATGTTTTTCCTATAGTGTAGAATATCGAGTAACTGGAGGAATCCGTACCTACGTCATTTAGTATTCTGGTCTTGTGGTGGCATGTGACGTACTTGTAAATAATTGTGTCAAGTCGATGTGGGATTTAATGTTTCTTTGATAGGACGACAATTTGTAATTTAATATCCAGGCTACTCTACGATTCTTTTACACTTGTGTGGAACTACTGAGGCTATAGAAACGATAGCTTTCTGAATTAACTATTTTATTTGTTTAAATATTGTTATTAAAGGCGGAATTTTAAGAAATTTAGTATTGAGACATTACGTAGGTTTGAAAGAAATTAGAAATTAATCATTTTAATGGTTTGGTAGTTCTTAGGCTATATTACAATGTACAGTAAATCCTCGATGAGTGTTCGAAGCCTCGAAAACTCCAGTAATGAGTTTAAAAGTAATATAATACCACTGTTTTAATATCTACAATGATTGAGTGTCACAATACCGCTAGCTCGCGGCAGTTTAGATGAAACACAAGAGTAGTAGAGACATTTTATTCCCGCACCAAAAAACAGACGAGATATCGAATAAAGTTAACAGAGAACTCCATAATGTAACACTCAAAATACACATCGAATCTCCCTCATACATCTTTCAATATCCAATTACGATGCATTAACGTACACTGCCCCACCCAGAGCATTCAAAATCTGGCGCGCTCCCTGGTGGCCAATCCCCGCACAAAATGGCGGCCAGCTACCATTGCAGCGAACTCCGTCGGACGTTCCATCGAATGAACAACACGTCCATTATCCTTTCATATTTCCATCAAAACTTTTCAATAAAACATTCCCGACGTTCCATTTCCATTACACTTCGTTCCCCGAATTACAGTCACAAGAGAAATCTCTCGCAGTTCAACGGTAAATAAAACTGGACGTCCTCGTACAAAAGGACCCGAACGAACCAAGCGTCCAACAATAAACTTCAGTCGTTCCCGTAGACAGCTGTAATCGTCTAAACGATCTCAACACGTCTGTATCGAATTAAACGCCAGAAGGATTAATCCCAGAGGCGTGGGACTCGTCGACGGGACGAAGATACGGTTGCGATTATTAAAACGGGGGCTCGAAAAGCTTTGCCCCGTCAACGCACGCGGAGGGCTGCTGTGGGGGGATTAATAAAAAGTCGCAACGCCGATAATCGTATAATTCATTCGACGGATTTGCGAATCGACGCCCGGGCCGTCGACGCTGCGCCGATATTTATTTCTTTCGAGCCTCCCACCCACCCCCACCCCTCAGACCTCTATGCTGGGCGTCGCAGAGTGGTACAGAACGCCGATTTAGGTGTTCAGGAGCTTAATTTGGGTGTCGAAATTGGAATTTCAAAACCAAACTTGGTAAGCATGTATTTAATATTCGTATTCCTCAAAAGAATACAAAATCATTATGTACTGTTTTTTAATAATAATTTCTTTATAAACAAAATACAAAAAAATTTTTACCGAGTTGTCAATATTAATTACAACTTCTTTCAACATTTTTCTTCTGGACAACGAAATTGCGGATATTGAACAATCAGAGAACGTTAGTAATATATGGAGCAAATCAGTAATTGTTTCAGTTCCAGTTTTTTATAAATTTGTATGAACATTAGATGTATTCACCGTGTCCGACATAGCTTTAAAATTCGATATTATGTTGAAAACAAAAGTTTATTTGCAAATGTTTTGCAGAAATGAGGTTTAACGTTAAATAACTATTGATGCTTGCTATTGCCTAACTGTTACTTTAACTCTAATTTATTGAACTACGATTATTACCAAGTGCGCCATTTGGCGCCTAAATAATTTGTTTAGGCGCCTAATATATTTATCTGGCCAATATCAAATCTTCTTACCCTTATTTGTTCTGAACGGAGTTCCACCATTATTGTCTTGTTAGTAGAGGACCTGATTACAATCGTCTCAACCTATTTTACTTTCCCATCCATGAACACCTATACTGTGGGATCGGAACCATACGCGGTACCTGTTGAGAAAAGTTTCGAAAACTAAGGAAACTGGGTGAGCATTGTGATCGTTAAGATACAAGCCAGCTAACCCAAGGATCTAAAGAACGTGTTCAAACGCCTGTATATTCTACTTACACGAGCGAACTATTCCGCCTGTTAGGAATGCCTCTAGCCTGCAAACCGCAATGATCGACCTATTCTACTTTTCTGAACATTTACCTAACAACCTATTTTACATTTTTGAACATTAATAACATATTATACCTTGTCGACCTATTATATTTGCCTAGCCATTAACCACCTCTTGTAAATATTTCATTGGTGAAAATTACTAGCTATCCCACTATGATCATGCTTTGATATGCAGGTTCATAGCATGCATATCATATAACATTCTCCAATTTCTCCACACGACCAGAGAATGCTGGGCACATAATAAACGGAAGAGCTTGGAACCTGTTTAACATTGTTAAATGTCAAACGCTTCATTACGTGGATCATACTGCAGGAATTAGATACATCAAGTAGTTTACACAGTATATTATTGAGTGATCGTATGGATTACCGTGTGGCTATTCGAACGATGGGAGGATTATGCTCAGCTGTATCCACTGGCACTTGGGAGTATTCAGATCCATTGTGTGGTCTTTCCTTGTGTAGAAATTTGTTGATCGATTAGCTGATCAAGTGACTAGAGTATCACTGCTCTCGATAGAAATATCGAAGTGCTCGTGAACTAGTAATATAAGCTAGTTTATTCAGTGCAACATCTTCTTTAGTAGATCCAAGGTCCTATTTTTCGCACTTTTTTATTTCATACAAATGACATTTTTACTTTCTTTGTTTAGAATATCTTAACGCTTATGTATTTTAATACAAAAAATTAAAATATCAAAGTGTCCATTTTGAACATTTCATGTCTTACGTTTAAGTATCTATTCTATCTGTTTTTATCAGACACTAAAATATTCCATTTGTGTCTATTTTTCGTTTGGTTTTAATGATACAATTTTACCATTTTCTCTCTGCGTTATCCACCACACTTGAATTTTCTATTCGATTTTCTTGAATTGTACAATTTACAGTTTGTGATCAAACTATTGCAAAACTGTTAGACCGAATATTCTCAAGTCTCATCTAGAGACGTAAAGAGTACCTTTGCCAATGTATTAATTTCATTGTAAAGAATAATATCCTTAAAATGGGATTCGCAGTAAATGACAGTTCTCATGTAACTATGTTTCCCGCTACATTTTATCCACTAAATACTCACTAGTAGTACCAGGTATATCCGAATATTTTCATTTCGAATGATTAAAAATTCATTTCTCGTATATTATTCGATACATCTTGAGATACATGTTCCTGGTTACCCATTTCACATAATGTATTTCAATATCCAAGTTTTTACTATT
Source organism: Dufourea novaeangliae (assembly GCF_001272555.1). Lineage (NCBI taxonomy): Eukaryota > Metazoa > Arthropoda > Insecta > Hymenoptera > Halictidae > Dufourea > Dufourea novaeangliae. The sequence continues at coordinate 2,810,014 of NW_015374156.1, read as the reverse complement.
CACCGACGTATACCCACTTCGCACACTGGATTGGTACACATAATGCCCGTATTCGAGTCACGTTTTAACGCACGGAATAATGGACGTATAGCGATCGTACTGTAACCGGACCGTTCTATTTCACTTTCGGTTGTTAAATCAAGCCCTACTGCTTTCAGCTAGCGGCGGTTTCGACTACACCGGCGACCTTTCACGTTCATAAAAGATCTTCCGACAGTTGCAAAAACCGTATCGATGTATTCCGACAAAATGAATGCTTTTAGGTTATACATATATTGTATTTCCGTACCCTCCATCAAAGTTCGCCACTGAATCATGACCGATAAAAATTTTACGTCGTGTCAGCGATCCATTGACAAAAAAGTAAAATATTATTGGTTAGAGATGACAGAGTGAAAGAGTCAACGAGATCTCCGCAGAAATATGTGTATCAGGAGGAAGAATATAACGTGCACGGATGTTGAAAAGTGTGCAGGACGTTCTTTTTGTCTTTTTCTAAACTCTTCAACGTTAAAGTTATCTCTTTGAAATAATTTCAATATATACCACTCTAAAAGCTTTTGAACGAACGCCAGGCGGAATATTCACTGGTGGATCTCAGCATACGTAGAATTCCTGTTTTGAAGTCCTTTACAGCGCTTTAAACGTCCACTTTAACGCTACTTGAAATGTACAAAATACGTTTTTCAAAGTGTGTGTCTGTGTCTCTCCCGTGTTCCCGGCGTAACGGAAATTTTACTCTTTAAACTGTCCGTGAATGTAAAAACCATCTTGAAAGTCATTCCCCGGTGTATTTTACAATATTCGGATCGAAATATTATTAATAATTAGGTCCGTTTAAAGACCGGTTTTCGTGCACGCGGCAGAAGTATTTTCGGAAATTGTCAACTGCTCTGGTAATTTCATATAGTCGGTGAAACGACGATTCATATTTCAATAATGAAATGTTTATTTTAAACGATATGATACGGTTACATATTTTAACGTATACATGTTTAATCGGTGATGAAGATAGAAATACCAACGTGATCAAACCCTTAGAGAACGGATAGGATTTTTCATGGCTTTTTATATTTTCGAATTACAAATTTTATATAATTGTCAGTGTCGTACTACAAAAAATAAGCGACCCCTTCTGGAGACTAAAAGTAGGCTTCCCGTCTTTTACAGGTTAATATATTTCAAATATTTTATTAATATACTTACAAGAGATGTTGGCGAAGTGATACAGTAAGTAACAGTAAGTACTCGTATACTGGAAGGAACTATCTTTATGGACAGTTTAAAATAGCATATGACATTGAGCTATATTTAATGGATTAACTTCCTGTAGGTAATTAATTGTCGCCATTCATCAACCATAACATCATTATTATAAACATAATACGTTAGTTTCATATTTATATGTGAAATAAAACAATCTTTATTTAATTTTATGAAAATAAAAATGAACAAGAAAATTAATATTTTATTATTATTATATATACAGGGTGAACCACGAATCGTGATCAGTAGATATCATTAGATGTGTTCCAATGTACGGAATTAAATGTTTACAAACAGCAGGCAAAAGCTCAACATCGAAATGCGTACAATGGCGTAGCATACGATACACTGTGTAATATTACAGTTCGAATATTTCTTTAATCTTTTCTCGACCCAGATGAAAAACAAAGTAACACATATTATGTTATGATACTCACCGAATTAGTCTCGAACTCCTCTAACAAATAGGCGTAACTGCATTTGCAAAAAATTGAACGTGACCTTGAAAAACCATGAAAAAAAGAGTTTACAAAAAATTTGTTACAATCACGTTACAGCACTCTTGAAACCATGCTATACCTGATAAAAACATTTTCATCGCGATTCGTGGTTCGCCCTGTATATAAATAAAAGTAAACACTGCATATCAAATTCTTAATTGAATAATATAAAATTAATAAGGGCGACGATACTGTCCAAGCGGCCACCAACCCAGGAACGGCCCTGGGTATCACGTTCTATTCTTCCTATACTCAAAGGGATAGGGAGAATATCAATCGCGAAGACATTACCGTGGATCGATTCTCCGATGGTTGATCACCGGGTGCCACGCCTTCGCGTTCACGGGCGCGTTAAATTTATTTGGCTAAAGGGTGCCTCCCGGAGGGGTTTGCCGCGCGCAGTCGGAGACAACGACGGCGTACCGGTTCTGTTTGTCGGGGCATCGGGACGCGGTACAGACGTGGCACACGACTCTATATATTTCATCGATGCTGTATTTAGGCTGGATTGTGCAAATTTGAGAGGTGGGGGGGCGAGGTGATCACGAACGCGGCCGGCGTACAAAGGCAAACGTGTTACCCCGCCACAGGTACACAGACACCGTGAGAGGGGTGGGGGTGGCTTGTGCACGCTTAGTGTGTCCCCCCACCTGTCCCCCCAAAACCGGTCGAAGCAACGCGAGCATCGATTCTATCGACGACAAACAACCAGATTACGCTGATCTTCCATCGAGATTTTGTCTTTCATCTTGTCGCCGTTGTGCCCGTCATTTCGAGGGAACTCGTGGGGAAGGGATTTAACTCTGGGTGGTTGGAGAGGACTACGCCTGTGGTTGTGTCGGATATAGGGGATCACCGTCGCTCGAACGATTCTCCGAGAGCCCTGGGAGCTGTTTCGCGACCGACAACTGAATCGTCGAACAATTGTTTTCTTTTTTATGGGAAAATTAGAAGTTCCGAGTGCAACGGGTTAAATACACACAATTCTGTTTTTACACGATTTTGATCTAACAGGAATTAGAAGAAGAAATTTCTGTCTCTTTTTATACGAGCTGTTTTGAGTTAACACGATCGAACCGAATTTTAGGAAGTTATTTTTGATGGCAGTTCGTGAATGAAGGTCTGAACTGGCCAGTAAATTGGGTAATCCTTTTGGCGGACATGATCCTAATGGGGAACGCGATGGAACGTTTCAACGCGATCTGAAGTCTTTAATCTTTTACAAGGAATTATGTAATGGCTCTTTACAGAGAAATATGCAATGACCAAGCCAAAACGCGAATAGAACGATTATTAACTGAATTCGTTAGTGAAAGGAGTGAAACATCGGCACCACAGGAGACTAGTGCTAATTTTGTTCAAAAGATCACAGAAAGAATTTATACAGTCCTAATAGTCTAGTCCAGTTATAAAATATACATTTTTTTAACTACAGCTTCAAATTTTGGTACATCTTCCTATGCAACGAATATTTACGACACGACTACAGTTTTCATTAATTATTTTGCAATATATATTTCTATGAAAAGAAGCTCTACCTTTGTGCGAAATCTCAATTCATCTAAGAAACGAAAGTTTCTTTAGACTTTTTATTACTAGTGTGCACGTACAAATGATTTTAATCGAACGTAATACTTTACTTTCATTATCAACTTCCATACGTAACAACGTAGAAACTTCTTTCAAACCGAACAGATGCATTGAAACATGATTTTATCTTCGATCAACCCCTACGATATCATTCAGACACTCGAGGAGCTACTTATTTGTCTTGATTCTCTTTTCATCGTAACTTCATTCGAACTCTCCCGATACTCTTTCCTCAATACCCACTTCGATTTCACGAATCTACTTCTTGGCATTGATTGCACCATTTAAACGATCTTTTTTTATTAACTTCGATCTCCCTTCAACATTTAAATTGAAGACAATCTTCTTTTCCAGATTCAACGTCGTCATGTTGACCTGAATAATTTCTGACGAGAGATAAAAACATCCTGTCAATTATTCTAAAGCTTCTTCTAAAATAGAAAACTACAATATTATCGTTATGTCATGTGTCTTCGTTCAATTGACATTTTAAGTTCTAGAGACTATAAAAGTTTGTCATCCCCCATCGAGTGGGATTAATATCCAATTAAGTTTCAACTTCCTATTCCCGATAGGAAAATAATTTTTTAAAAGGCCATATAACATCATTAACGAAGGTATCAAATATACCACTTGACAATCCGTCATTTTTAATCAAATTTAAGGGGTTATCTTCGAAAAGATCCAATATCCAACACCTAACGCTACTTTAATGTATATCTTGATAAAAAATAGGTAAATTAAAATTATCATAATAGACTTTCGTAAAAATTACGTAAATTTAAATTATGTCACTTTCTTGCCAAAGAAATAGAACTTTCTTCGCTGAAAATAAATCGACATCTATTATTCCTAGTTGTCACCGATGATTGCCATTTAAGAACGGTAAATTTAATTTTCCTTCGCAATTTTTGTTCCAGGTGAAGGGAGCCAGTACTTCCGGGTCAGACCACGTAATAGCTCAGTCCTTGAAGGTGGAGAAGTGACGATAACTTGCGAGGTTGGGAACCGAGTTGGCATTGTACAGTGGGCCAAAGATGGCTTCGCTTACGTCATACAACAAAGTAAGTAAAACAACATACACACTATTTATTTTTATTCCTCCTGTAGCATATTTCAATACAAATTAAATCTTAATAAAATAAAACATATGTATAGAAAGGGAATACGGTAGTATGAAAGTACACAGATATTAAAAAATTTCATTTATCTGACATATAGATAGGAAATTTCGTTAATTATAGAATGCAAAAAAGTTCTTATAGTAAGAAACATAATGTTTACATCAAATGAAAAGTTACAAATTATAGTAGGACTATATAAAGAGAATATGGTTTAAAATCTCTTAACCCTTTCAAACCTGGTGGTCACATTTGTGTACATGAAATTATTTACAATTTCACAAGCCTTTGGTACAGTCTGTTACAGATCCATATTTTTCTGATAAATTTGAATTTTTTCATGTTGCAAATGTTTTTAGTAGGTCTAGTGAATTCAGAATTGCATAACAATTCTTCTTTAAAAAAAAAAGTAACAAAATCTTTAAACAAAACATCATCTAGACAGTCTCCTGAGTTAAAATGTATAATAAAGTATTTTTTTTTTACTCTTAAAACAAACTCCAGGTCTGAAAGGGGATTAAGTGTTCGTTCATTGGTGCGTTTACCCTTCTATTAAATTAAGATTATTTCCAATATTAAAAAAGCAAAAAAGGTATAATTTCCTGCAAATTAAAAAAACTCAATTGAACAATACAATTGTATGTCCAACAGAATTTCATTATCTCATAACCAATCGGTTAAACCGAACAATTTTCCGAGTCTCATCAGCGAGAAGTTCGAAAGCAGTTCGTATAAATTCCCGTATAGATCATAACTAATTATCAACTGGCCCGTTCTCCTCGAGCTATTTATATAGAACTCTCCGCGGAATATGAATGCAGATGCGATGAAACCGTCAAGAAATATCTCTCGCGCTTTTCCCGTTACAGATTCCTTCAAAAGGCTCGTTTTAATAAGTTCATTTCCCGGCGCTTCAAAGGCAGCCATTTAGTTCCCCGCGATATAAATGAGTCTCGGGAACTGTCTCGCCCTTTCCATCATCCCCCCACCCTTCCACACCGCTCCTATCGCGTGGCCGATAATTTTTTTCGTTGAAACGACTTCCTCTCTGATCCCATTCGTCGAGCCCGCGACGTACCGTCATTTTTCAACAAAAGCGTGTGTCTCGATTCCACAAAAGCTCCGCCACCCTCGTCAGTGTCGCGTTTCCAGCCACGGCGGTTGTTTGATTCGAATTCGGTCGCGTTTCCGACAATCTCGTACTTGGCGGCGGGCGGTCTGACGGTCGCACAAAAGAAGGATAATTAGACTTCGTCGACTATCGAAACCTTTATTAGGCGCGCGCCTTTTTTTCGTTTTTCTTTTTTTCGCCTCTCGACGACCTAAATTCTCGAACGTGTCACGCAACGTTCCTGTAATTAGAAACACAGACTTGGCCGAAATCATGGCCGGGACGAGTGTCGTTTCGCGAAATAGGTGACAGTGACAGTGTTTCCAGAACTGAGGAATAAGAAGGAGAACACAGAGAAAAGTGTCAGTAGGTGAGGGAATTTAAGAAAATTTTGTGATATTGTGAGCTCTGGTTATCGGTTAATAGTGTATTGAACGAAATTCGTTGTCGTTTTCGGTCGTTGAAGATGTTTGAAATGATTATTATTTAACGTGAAGATGTTTGAAATGATTAAATTTAAACGTGTGAAATGCAAACTTCAATGAAGGTCAATGATATGTACATATTATTTTCAACATAAGATATCTAGTACAGGAAATACAGTAAATCCTCGATGAATGTTCGAAGGCTCCTCGAGATTGACAAGGAAACATCTCCAAGTGTAACGCTGACTTTTTTAAGAAGGTTTAGCATATCGATAGAACTTGGAATTCTGAAGCGAATATTTGTTGTTACAACCGTATCTGACCATTAGTCTTTAAAATATTTACTGTTCACTACCGAGGAGCATTCGGGCACTCATCGAAAATTTACAGTTAACGTACACAAAAATTACCACTTTTTCGATTTGTTTTGTTTTTATTATTTTTTAACATCACCTTAAAACTTTAGTACGTGTTTACAGTAAATCCTCGATAAGTGTTGGAAGGCTCCTTGGCACTAACAAGGAGAGGCCCCAAGTATAACGCTGACTTTTTAGTGAAGTTAAGCACAGTGATAGAGCTTGGAATTCTGAAGCCAATGATATTTGTTTCAGCCGCATATGGCCATTAGTTTATGAAATATTCAATGTTCAGTGACGAGGAATCTTCGAACATTCATCGAAAGTTTACTGTAATATATATTCTGATAGAGAATTAACAGCTGTATAAAACCCAGTATATTAAGATTTTAAATTAATCTTAAGAAATAATGGAAATATAAATAATCAGAGAAATGGTAACTTTTTTATGTATCTCCTTAAAAGTACGCCGAGGAAATGTGTTCAAATCTGGTGGAGAATACTTTCTAAGTGTATTTGTTTTCATCGATAAGTTATCAGATACTCGAAATAGTTCTAAAATTGAGTTTCCAGCCTGATATTGTAAAAGAACTTGTGGTAGGAGTAGGCAACTGTTTGATCAACAGACGTTTACCGTGAAAAAGTAACTTTTCCGTAAAGGGCAAGGTTGTCGGAGCTTCTGTTGCTATAAAGCGATCCAGCCCTGTGCTCCGTTGCTTCCATCAAAAAGCAACGAACAGCATTTCCCGGCAAACATGTGTGCCCTTTGTATTATAGAAGCCCCCCAAAGCTCGCGTAGTTTACAGTCTGTCTTTGAGTTACGATACGGCTTTAATGCATCGCGGTTATGATTTTTCTACGTGAACCTTTTATCGCGAGCATTTACGTCCTGTGTATTGAAAGATCATAATAACCCGTGGAAGTCGTTAAACGAATCTTTTAAAAGGGACATCGCACGGTTCTGAAAGCAGCTCGAAAACCGTAAACATCGGCTCCAATAGCTTCATGATAAAGATATAGAAAAATTAATTAGGGCGAATATAAAATACTACAATGAAAATTTTCGTGAATTTTTGGAAAGAATTAACTTTATCATAAAAATAAATAACGGTATTGTATAAGCTTTAATGTTGAAACTCGATTATCTTGAAAACTGTGTATTTCCCACATATTTTCTTACATCACCACCATTTACGGAACAATCAATCATTTGGAGTCAAGTTTATCCTCTTTAATTACATCTGTGTACACGATTGTCATCGAGGAATCACCCAGTGAACAGGTTAAAATAGCTTCTACCGTTATCTTAAAACTCCCATTAAGATAGAAATTTGTTATTCAATGTTGTTATATTAAATGCTTATTTCATTAGATAAAACGAATTTTTTGGATTTTCCTGCACTTGGTCTAGTATAAACACTGTTCTTTTGCGTTGCAGGCGGGGAAATCGTCGGTCACCCGAGGCTAAGATTGATAGGGGATCAGAACTCTGGGATCTACAACCTGAAGATCACGGACGCTTCTTTGACCGACGATGGGGAGTATCAGTGCCAGGTCGGCCCGTATTTACGCATCAAGCAGATCCGTGCCAACGCTCATCTCAGCGTCATATGTGAGTACTCGATAATTCTTTTATAGAGCTCGGTAATCCCCGATCGATAAAGATCGGATTACTTGCGAATCATAGAGGAAGCTTATCGCCTTATATTCGACAAGTTATTCATTGATCTTGATTATATTATACCTGTATTTCCGTAAGATTTTGCTAATTTTTAACAATTATTGATTCCGTTTAACTTCTCAAACCGAAAAATTAGAACAGGATTGATTCTATAATTTACACTAAAAGTCAAAATGATGGAACAAATTCTTCTCTCGTAAGTTGTGAGTTACTCACAAAGTGAATTAATCTGAAGTATAGCTAAGATTCCTTTCAATAGTACTTATCGTGAAATCAAGGATAGTTGTATTTTAAAAGAAAACCAAGTTCATTTTATAACTAGAAGACAGAAATCATTAACATTAGAACTACTAAAGCAGTCTAAATGACTGGTTAGTACTCTTATAACGATGATTAAACTGTTACAGAAATGGATTTTTTTATATCTTTCACAGCATTTATTACAGTGTGCAAATGAAGAAATTAATTAATTTATAAATTTGTATATTTTCAAAAGTTTGGCATATTTATCGATTCGATAGAAATAGAATATGTTTAGTGTCAGAAATTCTAGTGTTAACGACCATAAACATTAACTTATTTAACAATAAGTTAAGTAAAGTCAAGGTTCAGTCTAATATTTCTACGTATGTGAATTCAATTTCAAATTGATTATTCTCGAAAAACATCTGTAAACAGAGAAAATTGTATTTCATCATTCAGATTTATTTTTAATTCTAGAGTCTTCTAGACCCTTTTACGAGATTTTTAAAACGACCATTCTATTGTTTACTAATTTATCTGTTTTTCCTCCTGAAATGTATAACATCGAAACTTAGGATTATACAAATTAACGTAAAGTCTTATTTGTCAACTTTCTTTTTTTACTACTGTAGTTAACTTCTTTTTTATAAACCTACGAGATTTGGAAAATCACCTCTATATTCTGTGATCATTATTCTGATTCTCCGTTTCGAAAGAATGACATCGAAAGTTACGATTCTAGATGTCGACGTAAAGTCTTATTTGTTAACTTTCTTTTTTTTTTTCTTCAAATTACTTTTCAAGTGTACGTTTCTCGAATTTCTCACCCGTGTCGCAAGCATCGCATATATTTCCGTTAAGCACGAAACATTCTTTTCCATTCTTCTCTCTCTCTCTCTCTCTCTCTCTCTCTCTCTCTCTCTCTCTCTCTCTCTCTCTCTCTCCCCTGATTATTTCGCTTCGCTATTGTTCCGCATGAAAAATGAACTAGCGTCTTGATCGTGGTTGCACGAGCGTGCACGAGCAACGCCTACAAAATTATAAAAAGAAACGCTGCGATCATTCATGAGGTACCTACACAAATGTTATTCATTGGCCTTCTGAAATACAGGACGTGAAGCTCGATTTTATGGGCTTCGGGGACAATGAAGTGTCCTTTGCTTGAAAAGCACGAATAAAGAATTAAGTTACAAATCAAATACGTGTAACAAGAGGAACAATGTAAAAACTGTGGCAAATATATTTTTAAATGTAGGTATAACAAATAATGAGGTTGTATATTTAGGTAGACGGGAATTCAAAAAGTATTACAGGATAAATCTACGAAATCGACCCTTCAGCCTCCATTTTGTTCAGGAAAAATATAGAAGATACGATTATGTTCTTGGTATATAGGTAATTCTAATGTGTTTGGACTGTATGGTAGAGTACAAAATGAGAATTCTACTTTTTTTAAATTATTCTCGACAGGTATAGGTACTATAAAATATTGGAAATTTGAATGAAAAGAAATATTAGAAAAGAGAATTGTGTTGTGTAGAATTCTAGTGTCATCTTTATATATTTTTTTCTTGAATCTCTATCATTTCTTTTGTTAATTAGTTCTCTTCGAATAAAATACACATAAGATTATTTTTTTCCACGACGAAAATCTCGTGTGAAGAATTGAATTGCTGAATATATTTTCACAAAGTGTCTCACACTCGAAGATATAAAAAATTATATTTGTAATCGAAAAAGGACACTACCTTGTATTTCGAAGATTAAATATTAACAGTAGGGTTTTAATAGATTGTGGCCAAATTAAGTCGACAATTAAATACAAATGTATGTAAGTAACGATTCTCAATTACGATAGCGACCAAAATACAAATTCCTATACTATCCTATATGAAACGTTTATCCTTTTACTTGTTTTACTAGGAAACATACCTGGTAAAATATATCTTTTCGCAATTTAGTTACATTTTCGCTCGAGAAGTGAACCCAGGCTCGGTTAATTATTAAAATTAATTACACCAACCAATCATATTACGAGTAATCCCATTCTTCCGATTGAAAATTACAAGTTATAACAAAAGAGGCAGATTCCATGCATTTATAGGATTCAGGATATTTAATAAAGCTTAACAAGGTTTTCATTTCACCTGGATTCTTACTTAACAATTTTTATTACCATTCATTTCAGTAAGATGTTCAGAAATTATCACGAATATAAATGAAATGATGTAGATTCTAGGCTCTGAGAGAATCGAATCCCGATTTCATTAAGAAACAGTGGGTTACTTATTGGTGCACGCTATATGTAGCAGTATCATAAGTGCACTATTCGAAGTTAAGCTCGATACCGGTCGCACGAAACATTTTACCAAGAGCAAGGCAGCCATTCCCGCATTATTAAGAACGTTTCAACGAATCCAACCTGTATATATTTATAGTCCCCACGAACTTTCGATGTTCCATGGAATCGAGTACGCGAGTCGTACGGTGTCGTTGCGGTCAACTTTTCGAGTTAACAAAGACATTCTCCGCGAACTTATTTCAAAGTCGCCTGTGCTACGGTGGTGAACCGTGATTAGGAACGAGTTGGCGTAAACTTTGAAACGTTCGCTCGCCGCGAACTGGTTTCGAAAATCGTCCCCGCCAATACATACATGCTGTTCGTTGCATGGAACTCCTTCAAATTGCCTCGAAGTCAGAAGATTCCTTTTTCCCCACAGATTCATCACGATTCGTACTTTTTAAGGTTATTTAGACACCACACTATTAACATTCGAACATATTTCCTTCGAAACAAAATTATTTCTAACTTTTGCAACTATTACCATTAAATTTCTGGGGAAAGTTTGCCCTAAAAAATAGGCTACAGATGAGTTTATTTTGCTTTTATTCTTTTGAAGTTTTTAATCATCGGAAATTCAAAATCCCAATTTATGTTATACTGGGGTGGAGTGTGGTTTCTGAGAATTAGGTGTTATGAACGTTAGACAAATTTATATGTAATTCAATATTTCTTCGTAAGGATTGAGTTAACGTAACAAATGACCTTAAATGACCTTGGAAGACTAACATATTATAGGTCAATGAATTTATTACGGAAAATACGTCTACCTAGATGACAACATATGAAGTTCATTTTAAAAAAAAAACAAAGTTCACCTTGCAATCTCAGAGGCACGTCCACCTATGTAAGATTCGTAACCATCATAAAACGTCCCCTTCAAAACGAAGTAAGTTCTGCTTGAAACACTTTTTGGGATAACGAAAAGTTCAAAAGACAATTCCGTGTAAAAGTTCAATTGTTACCGCGCCAATTCCAACAGTTTCAAACAAAAATATTTGTCTTACCCTTGGAAACCTCAGCAATAACAAACAACTGAAGGAACACACGGCGTCCAAAGGGACGTAGAAACTATATTAACCCCACATGAACCATGACAAAAAGACAGACCAAAAACCAATTTCTACTATTTTTCTGCAACTCCAGTCTTCATCGTGTCAAAAATCAGACAAGATCCTCCTACGAAAACAGTCAAACCGATTGAAATAAATCGCGGCGGGACACTTACGTACACTTAACCCATACCCCAATTCCGAGCTTCTGTCTACAAAGGCAGAAGATGTAAGAATCGTCCCGAAATCCGTAACTTGTGGATGATTCATTTTTCGGAAAATGTGTTTCTCCCGTTTACAATCTTACTTTCGTAGCTGATAGTTCGTCTAAAGGGACTTACAAACTATATTAACCCCATATGAACCAATCTGATCCTAAACTATGACGAAAAGAGAGACCCAGGCTAAAAACCAGATTCTACTATTTCTTCGCAATTCCAGTCTCCATTGGTGGACACCCTGTATAAAGAACTAGTTTCACCAACGAAAATATCCACATCCAAGGGTCTAAGAAGTCATCATCCTCGTAATAAAGTCCTCGAGATAAAGTCCTTCTTCCACCAATTTCTTGACACGTCGCTTATTCCTGTACGAACCTAATCATCGGCACGTAAATCAGTAACCGCGCCCCGGTTACGATCAAACAGGATCAACAAGCCATACATAAAAGTCCTTTCCTCCCTCCAGTTATCCCAGGGACATCCCCCCAGGGCGACGAATCAGATCACCGTCCGATATCGTTCGCGCTCTCCGACGACCGAGATTACGAGTGTGTCCCATCCCCTAAATGCCGTAGGAGTCCCGGGGAATCATTTATTCCGGAAGCGAGGAGGCGTGTTCCTCTGATCCACGTTTCAAACGAGCGTCCATAAGATATCCAGTTCGTTCCGAGAGGGAACGTTGCACGACGACGAGCCTTTTAATATTTCACATGGTGTAGCCGGGGATATCGAGTCCCCTTAGACCAGCGCTGGGCAAGGTTAGCTCCAGGGGAGCTAAACGCTTTCCTCACAGCTGTCCACCGTTCCATGGAGTAACAGAGACAAGAGTCTGAGCTTCTTGGTCTCTAGGAAGGCGTACGAAGAAGGGTTGGAAGGGGTAGCAAGCGAGGGAGGGGCCTCTGCACATCGCCCCCAGACCGTCTGTCTCCTAGTGTACCGAGGCTAGCGTCCACGAAGCACGGAAACGAGTTGACCGCCTAGTGTCAGGGGGGTACACGTGGCCCCCGGGCACGGAAAAATGAAAAGGGTGGACTTAGACAACTTGGCGAAGCCGCCGCCGTCCATGGGAAACAGTTTCGACGATGCCCTCGAGGACTCTTTCTTGTATCCCCTTTTGGGATGCTTCTTGCGCCTTTGTGGAACGAATGAATAGGTGTGTGAGTTAAGTGTAGGTGTTCTATCACGCTTCGTTTTAATCGGTTTCGCTGTTTTCGTAAAGGGATCTTGTCTGATTTTTTATACAGTTTTGGCGGCAATCTGTTGGCTGGAAAATGTGAAAAGGAAAGGGGAGAGAGGGAGCGTTTCGTCCTGGGCCTGCTAGTGGACTCGCCAGTAAGGCTACCTAGCAGACCCTGCCTTAGACGCAGGGATATACGATGGTCGGTTAAGGACGTACATATACGAACGATGAAGGCTTCAGGTAGTTACGGGAAAGGTGTCAACTCGGTAGACCTCTGATGGCGAATGTTGGAGGTAGTGCCGCCACACAGTGAAGACTGGGATTGCTGGGAAATGGTAGAAATTGGTTGTTGCGCTAGGTTTGGCTGTTGATCAGAGTTTAGGGTGGGAATAGTTGATGTAGGGTTATAGTAGTGTCTATGTTCCTTTAGATGAACGCTCTACTGCTAAAGCAATATTATAAATAGGATAACTACATTTTACACAGAGATTACAGAAGAATGAATCATCTATAAGTTATGGATTTTGGGATATTTTTTGTATATTTCGCTTTTGGTAGACTGGAGCTCGAAATTGGGGTGTGGGTTAAGTCTACGCAAGTGTCCCACCTCGCGTTATTTCAATCGGTTCGACTGTTTTCGTAGGAGGATGTTCTGCTTTCTGACACAATGAAGACTGGAATTGCGGAGAAATAGTAGAAATTGGTTTTCGCCCTAGGTCAGGCTTTTGGTCAGAGTTTAGGATCGAATTGGTTCATATGGAGTTAATATAGTTTTAAAGTCCCTCTAGACACTGTGTGTTCCTTCAGTTGTTTATTATTGTTTAGGCTTCCAAAGATAAGACAAATATTTTTTCTTAAATTGTCACAAATTGCACGATATCAGGATTGATTTTCTTCATTTGACTCCTCATGCAGCTAACTACAATACTTGTGAGACGTTGGAATAATTTTTGCAAAAGGACGATTTACATTCGAAAACCTTGACAGTAATAATTGTGAAACATTCTCCTCCAATTATTCATTTTCCACATATCTGCAAATATTAAGAAATTACATCTGTTTGAATCTTTAAACGTGGATCCTGTAAGTCAAACATTCTTTGAATACGTATTCCGTATTCTTCCCTTGTCTCCATCCGTAGGGAACACCACTGTCAGAGATCGTGAGTTGTGTGTCCACGGAAGATGAAGGAAAATTGTATTTCCACGGGCAACGCATATTTCTACCCGACACACGGTACACGAGAGAAAATTTTCCGCAGCAGTCGCCGTCACGAGGAAAGCTGTCATCCACAGTAATCGTTTATTGTTTGAGTACTCAGCGTTCAACCAGTTGAATCCAATACCTCAAAAGACCAAGAAAAAAGCGACTCTCAGATATGCAAAGTATCTTACCTAACTCCTTTTAACACGTTCAGACGGAATCTGTTTTGCCTAACTTTCAGTACACACTGATACAATATTATGTGATATTGGAATTTTCATTCCAAAGAATGTGGATTCAAGTTAAAAAAATACTGGACTCTATTGTGTCGTTCACCAGTGACCGTCATGTAATACAAATTGCAATGTCACATAATAATAATAATTGGCGTGAACGGAAAATCAACCGAAATAGAGTCCATCGTCAACGTGTTAAAAGGAGTTAGGGGGGACCAGGGTCAAACGTAACAATTTGTCTTTTTGAGTCTGTAACTTCTAAATTCTGTAAAATGTTATAAATCCTGATTATTATACAACATAGTCAAACCTAAAAACTTGGAATATAATCACTAGTTTTTTTTAAATAAGTCTTTATATAAAATGACTCGTTTTTTACTTTTGTCCCTACCCCTAGGGTAAATTGTAACACCGTATCTAATTGGAAGAAAATCCAATGAATAGAAAACATGCTTTTAAATGATATATGCATTTATGCTATATATAGACATAAACATAAAAGTAAACGACTGCTACATTTCTGAAATATTTTTAGTAAGAATTGTATCTATTACAGTAATGTCTCGATGAGTGCGAAGTACTCGAATCCACTTCGGAGCATTCGTAGCAAGGGAGAAAGTTTTCCAGGCCCTCATAAATTTGTTTTTTCCCGAAGCCAAGCCTCTGCTTAGTTTCTGTTTACTCTGTTTCGATTGGTGCCACAGAGGGAGTCCCTAAGTGGTGGAAATGCCGCCTTTATTCGTGTCGCATTCATCGAGGAATCACTGTTATGTTCGCTTAATACGTTAAACTAAAAATATGGGATATTAAAAGTGCAACTTTTAATAATTTTAAATTTATAATTTACATTTCCTTGCCTAATAGTCATTCACTGGTATGCAGTCAATTAGTGGTTGATTTACCCCACGTGTGTATCGTGAACTGGTAAACAACGTCGAGCATAAATGCATGTGTTACGGTCCCGCGGATCGTATTACCACATACGAGAGAAAACGTGCACGTTCGTGGTGCGTCCCAATACAAGCATTCGAAATCACGCGCCGCCCACGCGGTCCTTCGTAAACGTCATACACGGGGTTCACACGGCCGATCCCACGGATCGTACGTGTTCGGAAAAACGAACGGTGTAGTGGAGACGAGATAGGGCTGCAGAAGGGGAGACGAGGGAAAAAGCTGATACGAGCGTTCGATCGACGGTAAGGTCGGCCGGGAAACTACATACATCACCTTTCCGCGAATAAATATTTTATGAGATCCAATCGGACGGCTTTCGCCACGGTGGCCACCGTTGTTTTTCTGCGAGCCGTACGTGCGTGCGGAAGAACGAGTAGGGGTTAAGTTGGGGAACACGAGAGCGATTTTCAGGAATATAATGGGGAAACGATCGAATTCGGTTAGATGGAACGATTTAGGGGAGAAAGTTGGTTGTTTAGTAGCCGTGGGATTTTTCGAATGATGGCCAACCGGTGGAAAGATTGTATTCGTATTGAGTGTAATCTTTTCTGTGAATGTGCGTTTTCCATAGTAGTTTTCTGTCCAAGTGTACGCCGAGATATTTCACTGCTTCCTGTTGTGGTAGTTCGTTGTTTAATTTTATTGGAGGGCGACCACGTTTCCTAATGATGAACGTAACGTGACTGGATTTTGTAGTATTGACTTTATCCTCCACTTTTTTAACCAGTCTTCCATTTCGTCAAGACGGTGTTGTAATTATTTTAAAGCTTCATGTGGATCCTGATCGGAGGCTAACATAGCAGTGTCCTCAGCGAAGGTATTATTATCACTTCGCCTCCCATATTCCCAAATAAAATAAAAGCACGTGCCTGCGGAACGAAGTATCCGTTCAGAATACCAGCGGCGAACGTAGTACCATTTACAAATTGGAGAAACGCGTTTTTCCGCGAACGGTACGGGAAGATTGTATCATCCGTAAGTTAATAACCAACGTAATTGAAGCTGAAAAGCAGCCACGCTGGGGAAACTGCGTCCAGTCGATCCTTTTTCGTCCACCTCCCCGCCTGGTCCATTATCGTCCCCTGCGGGGGGAGGGGAATATAAAAAGAAACAAGAAAAACACGGGTCCGTGTAACGGGGCGAATCTTTTTCCGCCGAGCCAAGGGGTAAAAGTATCCCGAAAAGAGTAATAAATGCCCCATCGTGGAAGCCCTGGTCCGGTGTTCCTTTACTGCTAGAAAATTGGACCTGAAAGAACATTGGCTACGTAATTACATGTTTCTGAGAGCCAGGGGGGAGGTTAAAAAAAAAAAATAAATACACGAGAAAACAACAGGGCGAACCACGTTCGTTACGTTAAAGCCTCACTCTTCCTCTTCCGTCGGAAAATAAAGTGCGAGCAATGATGAAGTCCTGCGTTTCGTCGTTATTTGCATTTACCGTGTACGTTGCCCGTGGTTCGGTTGTCGTTTTTTTTTTTATTTTCGACCGCGACGAAACTGGCCTCCATTAGGGCGGGAAGTACGAAATTAACCGGAATTTCGAAACTTCGACGGTCCTCCATGTTTTCGTTTCGCTGTGGTTTGAACGTAGCGTAGGCAAATTTTCTGGTTGGTAATTACTATTATTTCGAGTGTCGATCCTCGACACAGAAAATTTTACTGTACTCGGATTAGTTCGTATTAGGTGGGTTATTGTGGCAATGAGTGTTAGTGTAATTTGGACTTAAAAAACAGTGTAATGTGAAAGGAGGAACGTGGATCAGAATAAATTGGGATGGTATTGTTAACTTGTCGAACGCGAATTATTACGTACGCAAGTGAATGTTTAATTAATTATGAAAAAATTTAATTTTGACTCCAGAATCGATACTTGCAAACGTAGTCACGGTGGTCATTTAAGTAATACCATATTTCATATCCAATTGCCATCGAACATACTAATAATCAAAAGTAAAAACACTAAGAAATTCTAAATAGTTTTTATTTTATTCAAATTTAACCTCCTAAAGGTACTATTGGCTAACCCTATACTTCGAATTCTCCATAATAATTTCAACACCTACTGTACAGATGTTACTTACTTATTAACTACCATATACCACCTTAATTACCAAAAAAGATGATGATGTCCACCTGGACAGGATACTTGTTCCACCGCGGGAAATTCAAATTTTTTCGAGGGCCGGCGGGGGGGGGGGTAAAGAGAAGTAAAATTTGCAAGGGGAGAGACACGGGATCGCGGCTTTATTTTACGATCAAGATGGATACGTGTCGAATGAAAAAAGACCAAGAAAAAGTAAGAAGAACCAAGGATCTCGAAGAAGAAGGGGGACGTAGCCACGACGAATAGGGAATTTACGCAGGCCCGGGGATGAATTGAAAACCGGCGCCGGAACGATTTTGAAATTCTCGTAAAACGCGCGGACATTTCTCCGTGTCAGCCCTCCGATGGGAAATTTCCTTGGGAAAGCTGTCGAACCGAAAAAAGCCACGGGATAACACGCGAGTCTCCGGAACGAATCGATTCTACGTGCCCCCGTCTACGTCTCTGTTTGGAAGCTGAGGTTCCTCTCCTTTCCCGTTGTCCCGAAAATTGGATCAATTTCAATATTTCGAAACACGTCTTCCGCCGACTGGTATCCGTCGAACCCGGATCAGTCGCACACCGCGTCGCCCGTCGCCATGATTCGGCCCCGAGGACGAAGAGGATTACCAAAACGAGAATATGTACCCTCCCGGGCAAACTCGGCTTCCGCTAGGAGAAAAAAAGAGGTAGGCGATGGGCCTCCTACCAGTTAGTTTTCGGAATTACAGAAATTTATGCCAAATTAACATTCGGTTTAACATTTATTTCAGTACTTGAAATAAATTTACCAAGTGCTAGGAGACTTTTATTCTACGCCACTTTTTCCCCTAGCAGAAGCCGAGTTTGCTTCTGAGGGTACATTGACGTGCAAACTCTGCTTCCACTAGGGGAAAAAGTGGCTGAGGGGAAGGGCCTCTTACCACTTGGAATCGGGAATTACTGATATTTATGCGAAATTAACATTCAATTTAACATTTGTTTCAGTACTTGAAATAAATTTAAATGTCCTCCTCGAACAAATTGTTTATTTCTTTGAATATACTATTTGGGGATGTCCAGGTATCGAAAAACTATGAATGATGGTGTTCCATTTGAGCCGTCTATGATACTTTCTTTAAAAATTTTTATTGAATTTTTACATCGTACCAGCCGAGAATGAATAAAATAAAGGTATAATGTAATGTTCCAGGGAAGTTCTTGTTTAAGATTATCATTTATGGTTGTGAATGAAACGTCCGATTACATTTGTCTAGCTAAATACAGATAAAACCTATTTTGTGATACGTAGGTAGCTCCGTATGACTTTTATGAAAGCTTATGTCGGAATAATAGTAAACAAACATTCTTGAATAGTATACACATTTACCGTATATGAAGTAAACGAAATAAAAGATTACGGAATTGTTGAAGTACCGAAGTATATATTATCCAAGGAAACTTGAAGCTCGATCGTTGACAGTTACGCAAATATAAGATAGTTAATTTAAAATTTTAAATGACAATTTTTTCCCACGGTCATAGGTACGTATATAAACGATTCTCAGCTGAACATTTCTGTGATCTCATGACTTCGGGATTCACGAACGCAAGATGCCATAACAAAGTGCTGGAAAGTTTGGCTGTAACGTTCTTGCGACGCCGAACGGAATTGAGCCGTGCGTTCTGAATATTTTACTTGCCTTGTGACTTTTGCGCCGTCTATCTTAATGCTCCAATGAGAAGTTTAAGAAGGCAATTTGTTTCTTGAATAATAGCTTTTGGTAACGGTGGAAGTCATAAGAATTCAAGTTCTCGAACAGCTACTGTTTGATATTAATAAAAATTTTGGAGATCGTGTCATTTTTCTTGGTGTTATTAACAATTGTGTGAAGAATTTTTCGTTTTCGGATGTTCCAAACGTGTGACATATTTGTCTCTAAAAAAAGAAGTTTGGAGTTAAATCCAAAAGAGGTACAATTTTATTGCTTGTCAGCTCCTTTAATTCCCGGTGCAATAGTTATTTATATCATTTTTCAGAACTAATTACAATATATAAAAGTAATGTGTCATTTAATTACGAACTTTTGAACGTCTCCATTGCTATTTGTAACAGGATAAAAATTTCTGGAAAAATAGGGTAAATTGTAATCAAAATATGATTTCCCAGAAGTCCTTTTTATTCGGAAATATACACGGATATTTCTCTCTGCACTTTTATTAAGGGCAAAAGTTTGTGTTTCACTAACTATATTCCACGGTAACTTCGTCCGCCATGAGAGTCGCTAAATCCCATGCAAGCGCACTCGTGCTGTCGATAATTTAGACGCCTCGATTAAAATACTGTACCCAGTTGCATCGTCTATTGAATATTTATCGGAATTTGAAGATGACAAGTAACGTCCCATAGTGCATATTATGAACTTCATATTTGAACAATGTTACAGTAACCCGGAACCGAGCGACCATAACCTCAGAACGAACTTATAAATTGTGTCTGCCTAAAACATGATTATAAAAGCCTTCTATAATTGTAGAAAAAATTAAAATATCACGATGGCAATTATAATTTATGAATAGTGATTACTAGACTATGAATGTTTATGCAAATATCAGTCTTTAAAGATTTATTTACAGAAACTGAAACTATATACTGCATTAAAGCTTCCACCGAATCTCAAATGAAATAAAAAATCTATTAAAATGTATTTAACTGTTTAATATACTGAATTCCAGAAAATCGAGTATACTATAAATTTATAACACCTATATCCTGGTGATCACAATATTCCACCGATTTTAGTCTTTTTCTGTCGCAAAATGGCGGTTCATGTATGACACTTGAGGATGTGCATGCGCTACAATAGTGATCGAAACGTCTCCAGTGGTTTTACAATACAACGACCGTTTCTAGAAGAGATACTTTATTCTTCTTCGTCTGCGTCTGACATGTTCGTAGCAAGTGTACCTTGTCACGTGGCAGAGAATTCACAATACTGTATGTTCGAGCACGATGTCTCGATCGTCGTTCTATAACCGAACTAGAGAACCTCAGGGCATTGATCTTGCGTGACAGCTTGATATCCGGTTCAAAGTGGCTAGCATGTATACATTGTCGTCTAATTTTTATCGTAAATATAATCTATTTTAACTGACCTCACAGAAAAGGAATTTCCATTAAACCTAACCAGTACTTTGAAAAATATAATAATGTAGAAGAAGTTTTGTCACACCCTTGGAAACTGTGTCTAATTGCAAATAATTGATTATATCAATTGCATTGGAAATATAATTTTCGTAGAACACTTGTTCCTTCAAATATGTAATTTTCATTCGTTAACACTAGAACTACCAGACCTGTCAAAATGATTATCCAGTTTACCATTACTTAAATTTATGTTGGCTTCTGACAAAATTTTGGTTGGCTTTTAATTTACTACGGATTTTATTCTACGGTATGTTATGCTAGATTGTCTTATATATTCTGTATATTATTTTATTATACAATTTAATTTAGTATGCATTCAACGCTAGTAATTCTAGTGTTAACCGAAACCTGAAATGAAGAAAATTTATTCTCCTTTTCCGACTTTTCTTTCGTTACTGAATCACCTCCTACTCAACCTGAGACGTTCTCTGTACAAAATTAATTACTGCTGTTTATGGT
Organism: Dufourea novaeangliae; assembly: GCF_001272555.1. Classification (NCBI taxonomy): domain Eukaryota; kingdom Metazoa; phylum Arthropoda; class Insecta; order Hymenoptera; family Halictidae; genus Dufourea; species Dufourea novaeangliae. The sequence continues at coordinate 2,788,803 of NW_015374156.1, read as the reverse complement.
GTGAAATTTTTTATCAGCAGTTTCTCGGTGTCTTCAAGGATTAATTTAATCGAACGTATAATAAGAATGCGTGGTGAATAGGAGGCGCATAAATGAAATGTAAAGGGCGCCGCGTGCGCCCGCGAGGAGCACTTGAAATTGAAAAGTGCACCGTCGAAAAAATCCTCGACCGCTTTTGAAACGTCGCAGGCGAGAGACGCGCCGGCCATGTTTAATTACGGACATTAAACATATTCTCGAGGATGCGATGAAACTTACCCGTCCCTTTTTTCCCCCTTTGTTTTTTCACCCCACCCGCACCGTGGATACTTGGCACGCCGCGAAAAACGCAAGGACTTTAAATGAATCCGGACGGAATTAATTCGATCTTTCCCCGGGAAAAGAAACTTTTCCCGGGATTAAATTCATATTACGACGTTGTTTGCGCGCGAGTAAAACACTGGAAAACTCGTGAATTATTTATTACAATTGCGGCAGCGTGCGAGAAACTTGCGAGTAGTTGAGGTCCGTGCTGAGTCAAACGAGGGTCCGTATTGACAGAGCTCTTTCGAATCGTGGTAATTAAAAACTATTTTCCAGTCTTGCATTGTTTCCACATTTCGTTTCTTGTTATATTAACCTGTTAAGGATAAATGTTGCGTTAATGCAATATTTCTTTTGCAGTTGTTTGTTAGTTAAATTTACAAACAACTCAATGTGAAATAGTAACGAATAATAGATCAGACAAATGATACATTTTGCAATGTTTCGCTTTGTTCATTTCAGGGGATTGAATTCATCACCGGAACAAAATTCATGTACAGATAATTCCCTCGTTTGATCCAACGTGAAAATCTGCATCGGTGACACGCATGTCATTATTAATCGTCGCTATTAATTAGGAGCATCGTAATCGCTTTGTTGGCACGTCAAGCGAACAATTTCGGATGGAAATATTTACGATCAACGATTGATATTTGGACCTCGTGTCCCTCAGTTTTGTAACATTAATAATTGTTGTGTTTGTTCTATACACATAATAATATAACAATATTATTGTTATTTTAACAACCGAACTTCTATATTGTGAATAATATTCGATGGAAGTGAAAAGTGGACATCCAAGAAACATATTACTTTTTGCTAAGTTTTTTAGAAAATATCTATGAATATCTTTGACAAAAAATATTTTTTTAAATATGAATGTTAAAAATCACGCTAGTTTAATGTTTTACAAACTTCAGAAGCAGCACCGCCGATAGTTTCTTCAAGTGAAGTTCTAACCTAAAACACACTTTCTCCAAAAATGCTTTAAAGCCAATCATTGAACACCTGCTGCATAATAAACATTTCATACAGAAACCAAAGAATGTTGCATTTCCCAATCTTGTTTAAACTAGCATGATTTTTATCATTCAAGGTAATTTGAAGGTCACGGTGTTGTGGGTCATTGAATTTGTCCTGATATGCGCTACAATATCGCCTTATAAAAACCAGACATGCCAAAAATATCCAAGATCATGAAAACTTGGAAAAAATGATCCTGATAGAGAAATGTCACAAATTACAATGTTTGGGATTCTAAAACAACTTTGTCCTTGCACAATTTTTCGTAATGGTGAAAGTAAAGAATATACAGGGTGAATCATGATCAGTAGAGATTACTCTGTTACTAGCAGTCCGATCAAAAATATTTTTATCAGGTATAGCATGGTTTCAAGAGAGCTTTAACATGATTATAGCAAATTTTTTGTCACCTCTTTTTTTTTCATGATTTTTCTAGGTCACCTTCAATTTTTTGCAAATACACCTATAATTTTTTTACGCCTATCTGTTAGAGGATTTCAAGACAAATTCGGTAAGTATCATAACATAACATTTGTTACTTTATTTTTCATCCGGGTCGAGAAAAGATTAAGGAAATATTCGAACTGTAATATTACAAAGAGTATCGTATGTTTTTCCGATGTTGAGCTCTTGCCTACAGTTTGTAAACATTTTGTTCTGTACATTGGAACACATCTAATGATATCTACTGATCACGATTCCTGGTTCACCCTGTATTTTAAGAAATCCAAGATGAATGGAACACCCTGTACATGGGACGAAGTTGTCGTTCGTCGTCGATGATGGCTGACAGGGGAGCACCGCGTGTTCTGCCAGCCTCGTATTTCATAACGAGAACGAATCCCCGCCTGTAAGTGGCGATAATTGAAAAAGCGAGTAGAGGGGAGGGAGTACCGTGCGGGGAAGAATGGCCCTCGGGACGGCGAACGGGCGACGACTGGGAAATACCTGGGGGAAAAATGGCACATTGAGGAACTCCGCGATTAGTAAGGTGAAGCTTGCGTTAGACGAAGCTATTACGTGTGCCGATAAATAATCCGTCATGTTCTGTCAAATTCAATCCTTATGTTTCGTTCTATATTTCGGTCTGATAGGATCTAATTGAACTCTTAACACTAGAATTACCAACGTTGAATGTATATTAATGTAAATTGTAGAATATAGTAAAATACCTAAAATATAATAGAATATACACTACGGCTCATAAGTTTAATCGCATCCTTTAAGATGCAGTAAAAAGTAACTACAGTAGAAAAATGAATTATGTTGTATATTATATTATTTGAAACTGGAGAGGTAATGTGATAATTATTGATATACATATTATTCTAAAATACCTTCAACAATAAAGATATTTGAATCTGCAAATTAATGTTACGATCGTAATGAATAGATATGTACTAAGAAATGGAAGATATGGAATAACTCTGTTCGTAAGTGTTTTGCTTGTAACGTAATGTGTAAATTCCAACGTGATATTATGATACATTTTAACCTGCATGGGGAATAATTCAAGGAGACTTTAACTATATTTTAAAGTCAGTATTGAAATAATAACTAGTGACAAAATTATTGCGTGCGTATTGAGTTCGGTTCGAAATTTCTTTTAATATTGAAAACTATGGCTAAAAGACAACGATTAGATTTGGAGATTAGAACTAGAATCTGTGTATTACACGATATGAAGATATCAAATCGGGAAATAGCACAACTTTAAATATTTAAATATTTTTTGCGTGATTAAACTTATGTATTGTAATGTATTATAATATCAGTAATCGTAATATAAGAATCCGTCATTTTGACGGTTTCGGTAGTCCTAGTGTTACTTGAGTAAACGCATAGCTATTTCCAATTTTTGTAAATTACTCCATAATAATCTATATATTAGCAATGAAAATTACAGGATATTATTATATAGTTATTAAATTTTCATATAACTTTTGTTTTGTAACGCAAGATCTATCGATAATAGAGAGTAATTATATTTTTCTGAAGAGTCCAATTAACGACTATTAAATGTTAAATGAAACCACGAATATGAGAGTGATCAACTCTTTAAATTACATTGTTATTTAAATAATAGTAACTAAGAGTTTATCATTGATTTTTCACTCCGACTGCAGACGTCTTCAGAGCGCCGACGTTTCCGGTCTGTGCACCTCACTCTCCCGGAACACCGAGTCAAGGGAAGTCGAGTGAAGTCGAGTCTCTTATTGCGACGGTGATAATGAAATGGAGAGTTAAGAGAGCGTATTCGTAATATTGCGAGGTTTACCCGTGGCGTTCTTCTGGGCGTTCTTTCTTCCGCGATGAAATTAAATTTGCTTGGAAATTGAGTGATGATTAAGACAATATTCAGTTCAATATGTAGCAACTAGTGTTAACAAAATTTGGGTCACTGGATTTTAATTCTGAGTTGATAATAAATGTTCAAACCTAAAGCCACGTGCACTGTTCCGGTCAAATTGACAAATTATCAGAACTAAAGTTTCATTTTTAATTACATTTTTGTCCGAGGAATTATAAATTAATTTGATATAAATACTCCATGTTTATTACAATGTAGTGATAAGTACACCCGCGAACAAACTCGGCTTCCACTAGGGGAAAAAATGACGTAGGGAAGGACCTCCTGCTATTTGGTATCGAGAATTATTGAAATATATGTCGAATTAACATTCGATTTGACATTTATGTTAGTACTTGAAATCAATGTATCAAGTGGTAGGAGGCCTTTCTCTTACGCCACTTTTTCCACTAGTGGAAGCCAAGTTTGTTCGTCGGTGTACATAAATAGATTCCCTAGATTTAATTTCTTTATTGGCTCAATTTAATTCAAGGAATAGTGCTGTATCAGTTTCTTCAGCAGTGCACAAGTTGTACAAAATGATACAGGATATCGTGGGTGGACGAATATTATGGAAGGAACAGAGCATTCTCTATAAAACTGTGCAATGCAATTGTTAGAAATTTGTTTATTCATTTATTTCTTTATTTAAACAACAAATATTTAATAGTCTTATTACACAGATCTGTAGGCCATAAGGATTTTCTGGTATCTGATATAGTTTTCAAGATATACAGGAAAATAGCAAAACTTTACGCCTTTAAAGGATGGTTTCATCGTGCAGAACCACCTTTGAGGCCTCTTATAAAACCAGCAAAGTTTAAAAAAATTTTTAAAGAAATTTTTACGTTTCTTTTTCAATAATTTTATCGTTGACCTTGTAATTTTTTGGTAGCAATCGAAAATTGAAGCTTTCAAGAAAGTTCTGTTAAATTTTCAACTGAATTAATAATTATCAAAATTTTGCGGGAACCACCTTAAAGAGGATAGTCTTACGCGCCCTGGAGCATGTATTCCGACTTTGTGTTCACCATGGGACAGTGTCATACACGAATCAAGAATTAATTCACGCGATGTAACTCGAAATACCGTGTGGTACTAATGATACCCGATGCGGGAGGGGGTCGTGTCTGGCATAACTCCTTCCTGTACGTACATTCTGGCCCGCATACTTTACAGCGGGGATGAAATACCCGCGCGTGCCATCGTTAACCCCGCGGAATATTGAGTATAACCGTGGACGCATTAGGGAATTCGAGCTTCGTGAAATCTTGCTGGGAACTTAATTTGACCCCGTTGCCACACGCCCGCCACCCCCCAGTCTCCCCATTGTGGGAAAAAGGCGTGGCATTTCTGGTCAGAAAACGCTGCCCGTGGCGTGCACGTCCATTATCCTTCGCTATTAATTAAAGGTGTGTGCCTGTGGTGAAACAAATCGCATATGCTACTCTCTGGAAAATATTAATCGGCGAATCCTCGACCGGCGTAACGGAGTCATTTGAAAATTTTATTATTTGGACCGATTTATTTATTCAGGAAGTTTGGAGTATTGGAAGTTAGGAAACCTTTGGTAATATTGAATTATAGATATTATTGATAGGTCTACCTGTTCATTGCGGTTTGTACCTGTTTAATAGTTAATGGTGATCGTAAGAACGCTTAAATTTTGTGACCAGTATGCTTGTATTGCATCTGAATTGGTGACACTAATTTTTGGACGTGGTGTTTATGATTATTTGAACCGTTTCTTTGCGGAAGTGATTAACTCCATAGAAATATGGAAGATATGACTATGAAAGATTATGTAACAATCGAGTGCTTTGATATTAAAATTTGAAAAAATTATAAACATGTGGGGTTAATCACTTTGGTCTGTGAACGGCTCGTTTACAACGTGTTAGCTCTGTTTTGAATTGTATTTAATCACGAAGGATAGGTACAGAAAGGTGAATCCTAGCAGATAATTATTTCTTGAGCTTAGTAGAGACATTGAGAGCAATAATTAATAATATTGTTGTAACAATACGATTATTATAAATATTCTTGTAACAGGTGCAATAATTGGGTTTTGAGATTAGGTGCATTGAGTGGTAGCACTCAGAAGCAATATACCAAGTAGTGTGACCACGAAATGTATCAGACAGTAATAAAAGCACGAATTAAGTGGAAAAATTTATTAAACCATTAATATTCAATTAAGCATACGATTATAAATATTTCCATTTGAATTTCACCTAATTTATTCGTTTAATTTTTCACCAAACAATATATTCGAAACTGCGATTTTTCTTTTAATATTTCAATTACTACAAGCATTTCCATAAATACATTTTTTACAGAATTAACCATATTAATAAATGATAAGCGAAAAAGTTAATAATTTACTGTTCGGTAAACATCGCCGCAAGAAGAATATTTCCAGGATTGATGCGATATAGACAGAAACATAATGAAAATACATGGTATTCAAATTACCACGTGACTTCAACGTATGTTTACCTGCAATTTAAATTTCGTTCCAGCAAGAAAAACATACGCGTTGAATTTCAATGTTCGGAGAATTACAAATATACACAAAAGAACAAATTTCCAAATATAATCTCCGCGAATATTCAAACAACACGGTTGCCAAAAATGTAATGCTATTGTTCGATACAAAGTACATAATATTATTATCGTAAAATTATAATGCGAGGATGTATCAAGATCAGCTTCAAATAAACATTTCGATCCGTTCGTCACGGGCAGGCAGATTTATTTTACCGCCCTATTTAAATTGTAAATTTTTCGGTTACAATAAATCATAAAATGGAAGCGTACCTCGGAGTACGTGAAAACCCTTTTTTAAAAATGTATTTGAGTTAAACCGCTTGGGATTTAAAATTTTATACAGCGCGCCCCCGAAATACGTGCTTCTAAATTTCAGCTGTCCATATGATCCAAACGAAGTATTCGAATGCAACTCAGTAAGAGAGCCCATTTTATTTATTCTGGCATTCACGACAACTTCTTACCTGTGTAACTTCCACAAGATACTTTACATTTCCTAGCAATTATAATTATATTTGGTTTAATTGTATTATTGCAAGATGAAAGCTTTAAGATGCCCGACAACTGAATATACTATGAATATACAGGGTGAACCACGAATTCTGATGAGTTGGTATCATTAGATGTGTTCCAATGTACAGAACGAAATGTTTACAAACAATAGGCAAGAGCTCAACATCGGAACGCGTACAAAGGTGTAGCATACGATACTCTTTGTAATATTACAGTTCGAATATTTCTTTAATCTTTTCTCGAACAAGATGAAAAAAGGTAACACATGTTATGTTATGATACTTGCGGAATTCGTCTTGAAATTCTCCAATAGGTGTAAAAAAAATATAGTTGTATTTGCAAAAAATTGAAGGTGACCTTGAAAAATCATGAAAAAAAAAGAGTTAACAACAAATTTGCTATAGTCGCGTTAAAGCTCTCTTGAAACCATGCTATACCTGATAAAAACATTTTCGATCGGACTGTTAATAACAGAATAACCTCTACTGTTCACGATTCGTGGTTTCATCCTGTATACCTCTCAATTTCCTCGATCAACTAAAACTCATGAACTCGAGCTACAACAGATCCAACGTTTGAAAATTCGTCTGACCCTTCTGACCACGGGCAATAATGCAAATATTATCTGAAACAGTTGTTCCCAGAGTTAATGGTATCTGCATATAGACAACATACAATAACAATCACGTAGCACATTTAAAATTAATTATGGGCGTAGCCTAGTATCTAACCTTTGAAACGGTTCCGAAACTACTTCAAACTATCGGCCAGAGTTACGGACCACGCTTCGTACAATCTATTACGGTTCCGAAAGCACGTATATGATTTCCTAAAGAACCGTTCAGAAATAACGAAGACACATCACGCATAAAACCGACCGTGTCGACGAACCAATTGAAGGGTCTCGAAGGGGTCAGACGAAAGATTTTTCGCGCGTTTAGTCACTTGATCACGTGCCCGTCCCCGTGACCCGAATTCACCGCCAATTAACCCCGAATATTTTATCAACGGTCCATAAACATGACCCGGTTACCACGGATAGGACGGAATCGAACGTTTCTGCGATGAATCCGAACGCGGTCGAGCACGAATTCTCTTAGCCAAGCTCCACTGCTATCGACTTTGTTAGCGGATACGCTCCAGCGAGGCGTGAATTCCATTCATTTCGGTGGACGTCGCTGATGAAGATTCCAGGTGAGGATGAAATGATAAGTGTGGGATTAGTCGAAAATATCTATTAACCCCTTAACCATTTTCTGCGACAAACGGCGCTGCATATTCGTTTACTACTGGATGTGACTGTAATCCACGTGCAATGCAATATTGGTAAATCTGGACTCGTGATAAGGGTCGTTTATAACATTGAAAACCCAGTGAATAATTGCCTGGTTAGTCTAAAATTATTTTTTCCCTTATTTTTCATAATCTAATATTACTTAGTGAGAGTCAAAAAAAGGTATACACGCTTTGAAAGTATACGATTCATGCATATTCATTTCTCTCAATTTAGAATCTAATATTTCGTGCTGATGCTCTATTACCTATATTGAGATCTGGGGATTGTGGATGAGAACTTGACTGATTAACAGTGTTTTCAAGTAAACAATTTTTAGCTACGTTTCTCATTAAAGTACCTATGAATGCATTTGCATTTGAATATTTAAATATTCAAATTTGTTCACAGGCTACTATGAATAAAAACCAATTGTACTACAGCAGAGACTTCCACGCTGCCACAAACCACAAATAGTATACATTCACCATGTTTAACGATACAGTTGTTATTGTTCAGGCTTTCGGGTCTAAGCCGTGTCCTGGTGGAATTATTTTCCCAACGTTTCGCAAACATTGCAGCTAGCCTCATCACGGGATCGAATGACACATTGATACTGGTGTGTGCATTGTGGTGCTCCACTGATATACTGGAGCTTGTTCATGTTCCGGTTAATTGCTTGCCAATCAAAAGACAGTTTTTAATTGGTCAGCTGATTCAAAGTCAGGCAAAGCCTCAACATTAAGAACTGTATTAACCTGGGCCCTGAAATCCTCAAATCTCCGATGTCTAACTATATATTTACAAACATTGTTTATTATAGTTCCGAATTTTTCTTTTTACAATTCTTTGGCTGCCTACTAATCCCGACAATGTTACGAAAATCACATTGAACTACATCACTTCCATGATTTTAAAATAGTAGTATGGCGGCTACCTCCTGCATTCGTCATTAGAGGTCTACCAAGTTAACACCTTTCCCGCAAATACCCGAATCCTTCCTCGTTTATATAGGGTGAACCACGAATCGTGATCAGTAGAAATTACTCTGTTATTAGCAGTCCGATCGAAAATGTTTTTATCAGGTATAGCATGGTTTCAAGAGAGCTTTAACGCGATTATAGCAAATTTTTTGTCAACTCTTTTTTTTTCATGATTTTTCAAGGTCACCTTCAATATTTTACAAATAAACCTATAATTTTTTTACGCCTGTCTGTTAGAGGATTTCAAGACAAATTCGGTAAGTATCATAACATAACATGTGTTACCTTTTTTTCATCTGGGTCGAGAAAAGATTAAAGAAATATTCGAACTCGTAATATTACAAAGAGTATCGTATGCTATACCATTGTACGCGTTCTGATGTTGAGCTCTTGCCTACTGTTTGTAAACATTTCGTTCTGTACATTGGAATACATCTAATGATATCTACTTATCACGATTCGTGGTTCACCCTGTATATTTACGCCCTTAATTGTCCATCGAATATCCCAACATTTAAGGTAAAGTCTGCTATATAGCCTTACTAACGATTCCACTAACAGACCCAGGACGAAACGCTTCCTCTCCTTTCCTTTTCTAGCCTCAACCTTTGGATGCTACAGAAGTATTACGTGAACCTCACCTTTGCAAGGTGTATACAGTGATTCCTCAATGAATGCGACACAAACAACGCTGTTATTCCCCCACTAGAAGGCCCCTTCTGGAACCAATCAAAACAGAGTAAACAGAAACTAAGCAGAGGCTCGGCTTCGTGCAAAAAAACAAATTTATGAGGGACTGAAAACCTTTCCGCCTTGCCACGAATGCTCCGAAGCGGACTCGAATTTGTCGCACTCATCGAGACATTACTGTACTTAATTTCCCTTATTATTTTCCTTTCAACTCATTCCTAAAACAAATCGAAATCCGCCCAAAATAAAAGAAATTCATGTTTCGCCCTTGACTGGTCCATGTCCAACGAATGTCAACCCCTGAAGCCTCCAGGAGGGCCAGACGCAAACCCTAATAAATTCACGATACTAGGCCAGGTCATGCAGAGAGAATGCACGCTGGGCATTCGGTTGTTGGTATCCTGCGGGCAGCCGGTCAGGAACAATCGGCGAGGAATCATGAATTAATGAACTTGCACGCCCGAAGCGTAACCCGTCGATTTTTCAAACGCGTAGAGAGAGAAGGCCATGTATACGGTTCCGCGGCGCGTCCTCCGACGTGACGAGCATTTTTAAAAGGATGGTGTGGCGGGGAAGGATGAGTGGCGAGGGGAGAGGGGTGACGACGAGAACGCTTTGTCAGGACTACGGATGACCCACGCGGATGACAAACCGACACGGAGGTATCCGGGCCTTAGCAAGCGTTTATTTATGATCCTCCGGCGCTGCGGACAGCCAGCCGCCGAATCGGATTTACTCTTTGAAATGACGTTCGATCGGCACGCCGTGCCCGGAATCGGCAATCGAGCCGTAGAGATTATTGCTGCTGCTGCTCCACCCCCACCAGCATCTCTCGTGAATACGTCCATCCCACTCACCCCCCCAACAACTACCCACCCCTTTTTTTTCTGGCCTCCCAGCTCGCGAACGATCACGAGGCGATCGATGGACGGTTACGCACGAAGTTCCATTGCGTTTCCATGGGATAGAAGGGGGCAGATGAAACTGATTTACGACACATTTCGCGCGGGAATAGCTTCCTTTTGTACCTAGGCCGATATACAATTTATTTATGAAGCGTAGGCGGACCTTTAGTGTCGATACACTTTTTTCTCGTGGATACTCTCTACGTTTTCTTTCAAGCTGCTTGAATAGTTAAACTGAAGATCCACTTCCCCCAGCGGTGAGAGGATAACTTCCGTGGGCGATTTGGGAGAAGCCCCAGGAAGTGAGGGAACATCTTTAGAGGGGTATTGAGAGGGTTTGGTTGGCAGTTTGAGGCTAGGTTAAGCTGTTTTCGTTTGTATTTCCTTTGTGTGCGTGAAGCGGCAGTGTCATTTTTAAAACTAGTGAAATCAATTCCACCATTGAATTGGTATAATTAGCTTTCATATTTTATATTCATTGTAGATGGATCATCCGCGATGACTAGAGCTTTTTCAACAAAAATACGACCTCTTACTATATTCTGTTACATTAAAGTGAATAAAATGAGTAAGTACTATTTTAGTTCTACCACCATGTGTCTGGCCATAATCAGTTATTTCTACTTGTATCTCTGGTATAGCGTTGTTTATGGATAAAATTGTACTATGTACTGTCGATATTTTTTGTAAACAGTAAATACTATATAGATGCATTTTCAGTCATTGTTAACTAATTTGTAAGTGGATTTTGTTTTTCAAAAACAATGCCTTATTATTTTGCATTTTCGATTTCGATTTATAGACATGCAATTACTTTCTGTCCCATTATACGTCAAGTTTTAGCTCGAATAGAGCTGAATAAGTTGTCCTTTTCATTTTATTTATTGTGATTCGACCGATAACGTAACTTACGATGTTGCATAAATGTAGGGAAGCGTTGTCATTGATCAAGTTTAATTCGAGTACTCGGCTCGATACGGGGAATTAGTGTTTCAGAGTGGGAATTTCACGTGGGATCTCGAAAAGAAATTTAGATTTAATTGTTCCGCGATGTAATCTTCGATAACTATTTGCGGATTAACACGGACTCGACTCTTCGTCGAGAAGGGCTTAGCGACCTAATACCTCGTATGAAATCTCTTCCCGCACGTGTGCCGTGTTTGCCTACGAGATTTTTGGGGTCTCATTTGAATGGATAGTTCACGAAATCCTCGTTTGGATTTCATACAAAATCCCTTCGGAAAAATGATACGTTAACAAAATGTTCCAGAATTCATTGGTAGTTTGTAATTTATCAGTACTTTTGCCATTTAATTGTATGCGAAATATTACGCAACTTTTTAGAGTATCTTTGTAAAATCAATTTATTTCGAAGAAGTAACAATTTTAGCAATTTATACTAATTCTTTTGAACATCGTAAAACACACAAAATTAGAAACGGGACCCTATGGAAATTATTTATATAGATTGCCAGTGGAGACTATTTTGATTACCTGAAGCACAGTATTGATTCAACTATACATATAGGTATTGTTATATTACAAAACCTAAAATATTTCGAAATTACATTTCATCAACCCATTCCATTAGTTTAATTTACCACAATATTAAAATAGTTAAACGGTATAAAAATTTATGCAAGATAGGAAAATATGTTCAAGTACATCGAAGTAAAACAAATTGTTTTATGTATAACAAGGGATGATTATAGAATTACTGTTACGACGATAAACTCGAATAAAGTGTTCTATACCGAACAAGAGGCAATTGGGTCTTTTTCAAAAATATCAAGTTGATCACCTGCAATATAAAAAATATTCTCCTTAAAAGATTTAATATTTTATTTAGTTTTCATCCCATAGTATCGTCGTTAATAACCATGTATACGTGCAATTGACGCAACGTTAAGACACTTTATTAAAAAAACAAACTAACACATCAATCTTCCAGTCAATCTCACAATCTAAAACCCAAAAACTGCAAATATCGTATTCAACCAATGAACTTCCTTAACTTTTAGAGGAGAAGCAGTTTTTTTCATGACTTCTTATATTTTTGAAATACAACTTTTATAAATTTATGGTAATATTAAATTACAAACAAATAAGTCACTACTCTAGAGCCTAAAACTAATTATCTTGTCCTGTAAAGATTAACGCCTAAAAGAAAACTCGAACAAATCTCTTTCTACTCTTTCAATCATCACTCTGAAAGTCCCTTTCAATCACCAGCAGTGGAAATTGTTTTTTGATTAAACATCCCACTGCCCAGAGCGTATTCGGCTCCCGAGGCAGCGATTATCCGTTGATCGGCGTGTCGATTTCTAAAACACGAGACGTCGCGAAACGATTACTCTCGACGTCGTCCGTTTACACACGAAACGCGTCAAACATTTCGCGCATCTACGCCCCCTTTTTCCGTTCCGCGGATCGTCGATCGTGTGTCTTAATACGATGAAATATCACGAAGCCCACACGCACACCATACGAGCCTGTCGCCGCCGGTGTCTATAATAAATCGGCGAGTATAAATCGCAAATATTTGTCCCAACGCTCAAAAGGCGCGCTCGCGATTAAGTTATTTATGGCCGTTAGGGTATTACCGGGCGCCGCGAGGTGTGCAACGAGTTTTTGGCGCACGGGTGTAGTATGTTCCAGTTACAATGGCCCCATAAAAGGTGACCTCCCGACCGATTAGGCAAACTTGTTATGCACGAATTTAATTGTTCCCGACGAAAATCAGGTTAAACGAGTTCTGAATTCGTTGTGATTGGTCGGTGAGGTTCGTTTGGTGTAGATGATGGCGGCCATATTGGAATTGGTTAAATGTTCGTATTTTGTCAATTCTGTCAGTTTATGCGGTATTACAGTCGCAATTATGATTGAACTGTAAATATTAGGTACCAAGAACCCATAATAGATAAACTCCTGACAATTTGATAAATTTGTTATGTCCAAATTTAATTGTTCCACTGACGAAAATCTGGTCGAACGAGTTCTGAATTCGTTGTGATTGGTCGGTGAGGTTCGTTTGGTGTTGATGATGGCGGCCATATTGGAATTGGTTAAATGTCCTTATTTTATTAGTTTATGCGATATTACGGTCACATTTGCGATTGAATTATAAATATTAGGGTGCCGTAGAAAGTTGCAGTGATTTTTAACAAATTGCAATAATGGGCTTACTTATTTAGATAAGTAAAATATAGGTGATAGTTTTTCACGGATTGGCAAGTCGTTTCTTGATATACCATCAGTTTTCTACCATTAATAATGTTATTTAAACTATGATCAACCATTAGGGCCTAACTGTTGTTCAAATTCACCTCATAAATAGACTGTGAATGTCGAGTTTCTGTAGATTGGTACCTTACAACTTTAGATAGACACACAAAACTCGGTTCTCTTCATCAGACTAAAAATAAAATAATAACTTGCCTAAACACTATTGACGTTTCTACCTCATTGTAAGTTATTTATTCAAATGTCCTATAAATAACAAAAGTCTATTTACAAGAAAATACCCCTACCAACCTAGAATATTAACCCCATTTTCACCTATATAAACTCTGCCCAAAAGAAAATGGCGGCCACATTCGGATTCGTTGAAAGCGCTTATTTTATTAAATTTACGATTCATATTCGTCATCGTGTCGGTGATGCAACGTGAACAGATTACATTTCAAAAAGCATAATGGCCCGTTTAACGTTACAAGAGGCGCAAGGTAATTCAACTGGAAGACTGTCGTTCGCAGCGTGGCACCGTCTCTAAGAACCTAAACGTGAAAGCAATCGTCGGAGGATACAGCGGAATATAACACCGACAGCGCGATACTCAGCGCGGAATTTCTGCGTAGAAGATTTAAGATGAGCCCGTGCGACATCCAACGAAGCTTCGGGAATTCGAGAAAGCGGATAGGGAAAACGGTTGCCGCGGCGCGAATGTGTCTGAACGCATTGCGACAATATGTCGGGGAGAGGTGAATTTTTTATGACGGACTGCCACGTCGGGACGTTTCAATGGTAGCCGACAGATAACGAATAATATTCGTCGAGTGGAAAATAATTCGAATATTTCTTAGCGAAACTTGAATATACTCGAAATAGCACGCGCAGTATATAAATAATCTGAATACTCGATGAAACATTCCTGAAATTGAAATTTTAAAATGGCTGAAAATGGTACATCTTTTGACACTTTCGAAATCTTTCAGTTATGTAGTTTTATATAATACATAGGTGTATATGATTTATTTACACAAGAAACTGAGGCTGTTAATATAACTGATGTTAAAGTTTTTAAGCCTATATTCTGGTTAATAAATTTCACCTGCATTGCTTGTTATGTTACAATATTCCCATTTGTCGCCTTAGGAAATATATTTTTCGAACGGAAATATGCATTTGAGCCGTCGATTGCGAACACAATGAATTCCCTTATGTATGTACATATACGATTTATTTGCAGTTTATTTTAGGGGTCTTTGGTTAAATACTTCAGAGTCTACAAGGATTGGTACTTGCATGTAATTCTTTAGTCTTCATTGTGGGTCAGTCCAGAGTAGAAACATAATTTTTCTATATGAGAGACATGATAATTCAGAGCATATTGTATCGAAGAACAGTTTCGATGTCTAAATAAAGACCAAGTGGGACAATTCTTTATCTTAACGATATTCTTCTTTTTTTTAAATCAGAACATTAATAGCAGATAAAAGAGTAACGAAGAGGCAATTTGTGTAGTTAAAAAAGCCTTAAATCGAAATTGGAGACCAATCGAAATAGGCTAACACGATTAGAAACAATTTTCTTCAAAAGATGATCAATGGACCACTATTTTTACACATTTACAGCAGTCCAAAAATGGAATAAAACAAGAACCGTAAAGAAAGTTTAACCCCTTTAGAACTCGTTAATTTTCAGGAAAATTTGTACAATATAAACCACCTTTTTTACTTGATTAGTTTCTGTCAGAATTATTCTTCGGGCTATTCGATGTTATTTTTTACTATCAACATATTTACCAATATGTAATAATACGTAAATAGAACAAAAATGAACGTCCCATTTCCGTCTAACGTAATATTACTGAGATGGACCTTAAGGGTTTAATATAATCTTTAAACTCTAAAAACAAGATAAGTCCCTGTTATAAATAAACCAAATTTACATTGCAAATGGTTAAAGAACGAAAGAAAAAAAGTGTGTCTATATTCGGAAAATAATAAATCAGTTACCGCGAACAGCACTCGAGAGTCTCTTAAGATGAATCGTGCTCGAAAAGTAGCCGAGTAAACTCTTCGAAATATGGAGATTTCAACAGACGCAGAATGAAATTGATCGGGAGGTAAAACTCGTATTTTCCGTTGCATATCGAGCGTGCATCTGTCCTATCGATATCTCTATCTGCGATTAATTGCGCAACGATGTTGAATATTTATGTTCCATCTGTCTTCGCGTAACGATAAACAGAAGCGTGGATGACACCGATACGAAACAACTGTTCGAAACGTTATAATGATCGACGACACGGTTATTCAAATAGCGAAAATCACGGTTAACGAACGTCCCGTGCACACATACACAGTCCGGTGAGTGGAGGGGTTGGGGTGGGGGAGGCGAATTAATATACGCCGGCCGTGAATTAAGCGCACTATTTGTCGCGGAAAAGTCGCCGCCGCGCCGTCCACCCGATCGTTCGCTATTATCGAGACGCTTTGCTCGCTAATGAATTCGTTGTTGGTGAAACGTTTGCACGGGAAATATTTATATACGTACGAATCGATAATTACCGCTCGTATGTGCTACCCATATGACCTAACGTGGGGCGAGCTTTAAATCGGTAGGATTCTTTGCCAAGGCTATATTTCATTCCGCTCGATATTTACCTTTCATACGTTAATCCTTCGGATAATTCTATTAAATATTGACAAGTGAAAATGTATCAATGAAATGTGAGATATATTACCTGTTCTTCTGTGAATTGAATTTCAAGGCAACGCAAGGGAATTTGATGTTTACAGTGCCTACTTTTTTTTGGGGTACTGGAAAAAGTGGAGAGTTTTGTCAAAAATTTATTTAAACATATAACGTTGCAATATGTACTTGGATATGGGTTATTCGCCCGTTTTCACGGCAATGTGCAGTATTTTCTTTGTATAAACGCGCTTTGTAGACCTATTTATAGAATTATCGTTTTCTACACCGTATTAATTTTTTTAAATTGTCAATTCCTTATGACGAGTACACTCATTAAAAACAGTTAACAATTTAATAAGTTTCAGAGAATCAGGTAGATGTAAGCCACTTTTAGTTCCGGAACTTTTTGATCACAGTTGTAAACATTGTCCCAAGAAACAATTAAACTTACTATGAATATCGGGATTTTATTATTATGATTAAATGTACCTATAACTGAATAATCCACCAGATCCTCAAAAAAATAACAACACAGAATACACGCCATTGCACGTTATGTAACGAGCGCATAATAAGCCGCCGCTGTCACGTCCACGGTATTTGTTCCCACCCTCTTAATAAAGCTGTATCCGCGGAAAAACCTAAAGAAAGTTCGTAGATCGAGAAAAGTTTCACCGTGGAATGGACCGTGCGCTGAATTCGACGCGATTCACGAACGGACTTTCAATCCGACACAACCAGTTTCGATCGTAATTGTCGACGGTTTTAGCCATTGGAAACGTTTACTTGTACCACTCGAATATGGCGGACACAGGACGAATGTTTTATAAGTGGATATTTCGATCGATTCTTGTGTCCTTGCGGTGTCTTGGACAGAGTAGAGGTTTGTTTGAAAAATAATTGTACTTGGTTTACGCAAATATAGATTTTTCTTGTCCATTTTACAAAAACTATCATCAAAACGCAATTCCTGTACCCTATTAAGGATTCAATCCGGTTCTAAATAAAATGAAAATATTAAAGAATCGTTAAATATTTTATTGTATACTGAGGTTTGATAAATTGTGAACGCCATAAATGCATGAAATCCACAGTTTATTCATTATATTGCATTTTTGTAATACTGGAAATATTTATTATGCTACTCGAGTATTAAACACGTTGTCACTTATACCTCTCTTGTTGTTTATTGGAGGAAAATTAATTGAAACAGTTATTTGTTGAAAAAAATGTGCAGCTTGCTATTTTGTTTTTTTCCAATCATGTTGCTACGTAAATTTTAGGAATGTTGCAATACTGTATCTTCCTTGCAATTTCAGTCTATTTCAGAGTGTATTGTTGATATTTTCGTAGTAAAAATTAGCTATTTCAATTTGTGATCTGCATACAATGCTAAAAACATATTTGCAAAAATATCGATAATTATTCCGTGTTCAGTTACAATAAGGATGTGTATTAATAAAAATATCGTTCCAAAACAGGAAACTGCTTATACACATTCTGAATAAATATTATGTGGTGAATTTATTGTTAGAAGTTGTCAACTGTTGAAAGCATCAGAATGATATGTAAGAGTATCTGAAATTATAAAGAAATTGGAATTATTTAGAATGTTATAGTAATAGTATACATGGTTTTGGAAATTTATAAAGATTCGAATTTTTCTTAGATTCTAGACATTATTCTGTTCTAAGGAGATCCCAAAATGTTGACGTATCCATCGGAGCTTAATGTTGACGCGACTCGCAGTAAGGAACAAATGATACAATCTTAACTATGCAAATCAGTCTAGATAGCCTAAGCATATCTTGTACTAATAACGCACCATATGGCACGAACTATACAGTATTACACCGAGATAATGCCATACGCATGTAAATGCAACTACTACATACATACTGGGTACTAAACTTCTCAAAGACAGTTCAGAACTGTAGCCCAATACCACGGAAGTAATAGCGGAACGTGGATCGAATAATACATGTGAAATACCTCAGCAACGACAGAATAATTAGCGTGAATAAATAACTTCGTTCGTTATGATTTAACGAAAAATGTTACAAGTGAAACCAGAATAATTACGAAAAATTAGTTGGAATATGTAGTCATCGAATGACTGACACTGTATAATATTATAGTAAGAGATTTAACTAGTCAATTACCCCATTATTATTAAATTAAATAATAATAATCCATAATACATAACAATATCTTCAACAACAAAAGTTACTTTTCATCCTTGTTATATATAATAATAAGCTACGTGAAATACATATTAGTGATAATAATGTTTCATTACAACCATACAGATATACTGAACTTAGAACCATCAAACCAACCTATAACCTATGCATTTCTTCATTCTATACTCTCTACCAAAAATTCACGAAGAGCTCCACGTTAAACTAAAACATTCAAGGCAGAGAAGTACCCTATTATTCTTAATCGATTAAATGTGGAAATTCTCATTTTTGTAGTAAATTATTATTTCTCCTTGAATGAGGAGACACTTGGGGAACAAATATTTAATCTCATTAACTGTTTTAAGGTCAGCATGACGATCTTAGATACTATTGCTGTTCGCTGTGTACTATGTATTCGAATAAAATTGTGCCTAACTCTGTTTCAAGAATGATAATAATAGTATAAGTAGAAAAATTAACAAAATTCAAAAGAATTCTTATTATTCGAGTAAACCCATGTTTTATCTTTAATTTGGTACCGACAAAAGTGTAAAAATAATAACAATTAAATTGTACTTTAAAGTTTAAAGTAATAAATGCGAAGGGAACAATTCCTGATCACCTAAATCATGTATCTATATTTTACTTTGAGGTATCAAATTTTACGTACGATTTTCAAAACAGTTAATACTTATTTAGTATTATAAAAAAAAACTTTTATCATAATGAACTTATTATATGGTGTCTATATACTAAATCAGAAATTAGGTCCATAACGGTAACGAAATATCCAAATCGCCTGTGGCACTCGAAGAAATCGGCAATTTCCATTCGTCTGAACCAATCCAAAAGTGGTGCAGCGATCCGTTTATGGTTCATAATATAACACGTGCACTATTGACAGCCAATGACAGTATCCCTCTGTAGCAGATCCCCGTATCTCGATCATACACCAGCGTATTTACAAAATCTGTTTCGGACCTTGAGCGGCACGAGTGGCCATTTGTCTGAAATGGGAATCGGTCCACACGCAGCGCACACAACCCCCCGTATGTTCCATCTCCGAAGGCTGACTAGTTGGTGCGTTTCATCCCTCTTGCAATCCTCCAATTCCGCTCGGAGATTATCCCCCCGCCGGATCTACGTTATTAATGGTCTCCTTCAGCGTGATTCCCAAATGGAGATCGCTGGAAATATCTAATTATGGTACGGTACGCAATCCCCCACGGGGAAACCGGTATTGTTCTATTGCGAGTTTCGTTTCCCGTTAATCGGTTATCAAATTCGGTAACGACCGCTTTACTTAAACGGAGATCATCTCAGATTTTCCTCCTTTTCGTGTTAAACTCGAATGATAACACCGAATCTGGCAGAGACATGTATTCAAGAGTGCCTGCGATCTAATATATAAACATAAATAACGGCCTAAACGTTTTAAATTTGGAACATTTAAATAATATTAGAAAATACTTCGAACAACGTGCACATTTGAAGAAAAGAGCTAAGGTTTCGATTGTAAATACAGTGATGCCTCGATGAATGCGACACGAACAACGGCGTTACTCCCACCACTGGGGGGTACCTCTTCTGGAGCCAATCAAAATAGAGTAAACTGAAGCTAAGCAGAGGCTCGGCTTCGTGTAAAAAAAAAAAAATTTTTTGACGGGCTAAAAACCTCTCCATCTTGCCACGAACGTTCCGAAACGGACTCCGAGTTCGTCGCACTCATCGAGATATTACTGTACAAAGGTAATAATTCCGTTCAAAATTTTCATATAATAAATTTCGAAAGATATTTAATGCATTATTTGACTTCTAAGGCCTTAATTCGTATATTGTACTAAATGATTTTTTAATATTCCGAATAAACTGTAGAATATCAAATGTCTGAAGACGAAATTGTAAATATTGATTGAAATTCCAATATGAAAATTTCCAGGAAAGTTCTGTAATATAATTTTGAGTCATTGTAACCAAGTCAGAAGTTCTTGAAAATTTAAGAGAACTCGCAGAGTCTTAGAAGTTTTACACTAGCCGGGTTCTATTCCGGTAAGTCGCATGTGGATACAGAGAAGGAACTGCATATGCATCATGCTCAACGGATTCCCGTCGCATAAGGGGAATATGCTACGCCGTTTTCATTACTGTTTGCTATGTACGCGGCAATCCGTTGAGCGCAGTATGCACACTCGGATCGGTAGCAATTATTTTGCGGCAATGTTTGAGCATCAAATGAATTATCAAAATATTTAAAATCCCTAACAGTCTCTAGTTTCGAATGATACCTGAACCGGTTTCTAATTTCCTTCGTATGTAGATATATACTACTGCCTGGAAATACTAAAAATTAGCAAGTCTATAGTAAATTCGACAAAGCATGATACTTTTAACGTAATTCTTCTATGAATATTATTTAAAGAGCAATGCAGTTCAGAAGCAACAACATTCAAGACAATGTGAGAAACTCAACGCAACCCAAATCTGTAATCTATGTGAATTATGACATTTTCTTTGAACAAATAGATGTCCTAACTTAATATAAATCGTCTGTCGAGATTCATTTTTCATATTAAAATTGAAAGAAAACCAATGGATGGTAAAAATGAAGATAGCCTATAAATAAATGATCACAATATCTAAATAGGACCACTCTTCGTCACTTGTACAGAATAAACAGAATACAGTAACTCAATATCAAAACCAATTTTCATCTGCAATGAGCCAGCTGTTCGAAAAAATTAACAACCAATATTTTAACTATACTTTGGTAATAGAATTCTCAAGCCAAAGGTTAAACGAAAATAAACTAAAAAATCCTGGCCTTCGTTAGTTTTTATTTTTCTTCTACGCTTACGTAATTGAACGAGGATTCTATTCCATACATACGTACACATAAGTAAGAACTGACTTCATCTTGAGATCTCACTGTGAGTGTACATATTAAAGTGTTTGACCAATGTTTGACAAATAAACACAATTGCCTTTATTAATCTTCAATCATTGCTCAACTCGACTCTAGTAATTAATCATTGTAATTTATTATGTAATTTTATTTAGTTCCCACCATTTTATCTGGTTTCCTCCATTTTGTCTGGTTCCCGCCATTTTATGTTGGTCCCAGTGGCCGCCATCTTGTCGTGTACACGACGATCCTTTTATTCGCGGCGCCGCGAACAAAATATCCGCGAAACGGTTGCTCCGCGTTTGGGTTACTGGCATCGAATTCCTACAGACTACCTTATCCTGTAATAAACGATACATTCGCGAGAAATCGATGGCCCAGCCAGCTGGCCGGACTGCGATACAGAGAGTGTTTTATCGGTTTCACGATGGAGCAGCGTTGACTGATTCGCCCGCTGGAAACGAAACGGATCTCCGAGCTTTTTCACGGTGTTCTGGTAACTGCATTAGTGAAAAATGCATTCTTAGTCTATATAAAAACTCTTACTTAGCACTGAGCAGTACTGTACAGAAGGTAGAAATCTTTTTTTAATTTCGAAGAGTAATATGATCCCTTGAAGATTCAAGGACGTTCTGAAATTAATAAGTTTCATCTCTAGAAAATTAAAATGTTTCATAAATGAAGAGTAGCATAAGAAAAATTGTGGGTTATAATAGTAATTAATTATTATTAATAATTCTTTGGATATCAGATACTCCAACGGCGACAGATAATAATTTTGGCCCACAGTAAAAGTATTGTTGTACATACAAACAGAGTGTTGATAAGAAGTCAAAATTAAAGTACATTGAACTATATAAACCACGAGTCATTGTTATAAAATGTCCATCACAAATAAAATTTAACGATCGAACGCAATGGGAAAAGACGGTTGCCTTGGGGAATCGAATCGAGAGAAATAGTTTCCCGCTTTCTTTTCAATGATACCGCGTCGAACGACATTATTTCACTTAATTGCCCGTAGGGGATGGGTGTCCGGAATTGCCCCCTAAGAAACTCCCCCCCTTCGATAAGTTCATGCCCCGTAGAACGACGCCGGGACATATCGGGGAAGGAAAGTTACGGTGGATCGCAAGAAAAAGGGGTGGAACGGGGCGTAAAGGCGGAGGAAAATAAGCGTCACGACGCGGAAGAGTAACGAGCTCCGATAAATTAACAAATGGACGGGGTGAACCGGGAATCGTAACTGAACGATAGCTGGCGAAACGTTCTATCCGTAAGTTACATTCACATTAAATAGCTGTGCAGTTGAGTGACGATTAAGGAATATTACTTGAATAAACGTCGACGATTATTAATAATGCAGTTTAAATTCGATACATTTTCCCGCCTTTCGCTCGACAAAATGGTATAGGGTCGGTTTAGACCAATGGGGAATACTATTAAGAGAGCACTTGTGTTTAATTTTCTTGGAGGACATAATTAGACGGTAATAAAAAGAAACATTAGACTGTAATCGATTGATGGTCCTACTAACAGGAATACCGAAAGGTTAATTGACTCGAAAAAAAAGTAAGAAGACTACATTCTAATTTGTATTTAAAATGATTAATGTTTTATTTATTTATAGGACACAAATTTTATTAATATAGATTTTTCCATAGAAAATAGTAAACGAAGGAAAATATTGCAGAACAAAACTCCTTCTTCACTCATTACTATTCATAACTAGAAAAATCAGGGTAGATACTTTCGATCTCGAATATACAGGGTGTCCCAAAATAGTTGTAAGTCCTTGAAAGGGGTCATTCCCGGGGTGATTTGAAATAACTTTTTCCTTAGCAAAAACGTTCTCCGAGGCTTTGTAAACGAGATATTAACGAAAAACACCGACCAATCAGCGCGAGTCTGCCAGCTGAGCGCCCGCGGTAGCGCGTCGCCATCGTTACAACAGTTCAGCCGGCAGACTCGCGCTCTGATTGGTTGTTCTTTTTCCGTTAATATCTCGTAAGCAAAGGCTCGGAGAACTTTTTCGCTAAGGAAAAAGTTGTTCGAAATCGCCCGAGGAATCGTCCCATTCAAGGACTTACACCTATTTTGGGACACCCTGTATATCGCCCCACAATTACAGGAAATACTCGATTACTTATCGGTACACGTACCAGTACTGCAAATACGATCCCATATTAGAACTGGAAGTCCCTCGAACCAGTTCGTTCGGTCTATGCAACCATAACGAGCGTACTCGATCGGATTCGAAGAGGCTTTATCAGCGATCGCTCGGCTCTCTGTGCATGGTCCTGCCACGATAAATAAATTCGAGGATTGATTTCGTAACCGATGGTGTTCTCCAGCGAAACGTTTCTACCTCCTCTCGGCCCGGCGATTTCTCTGCCCCTTTATGCACGGCTCTCGGGCCGAGCCATTTACACGGGGTTCGATGGCACGCGGGCACGTCAGAGACTTTGGTGGCTGCCTTTCAATGGCGGCCACCGGGAGCCCCTTCGAATGGCCTCGAGTGCACCCGCGACGATTGAATGGAGCCCTTGCCACGGGGTGGGGAGGGGAGGGGGGGGGATAAAATGAAAAGCAAGGAGACACTGGGAAAATTAATTTTACTCGGCGGCCGTTTCGATGCCTCGGAATTGAAAGGTTTCCAAGGAAAACGGGAACAATTTAGATATTGAAAAAGGCACCGAGCAAACGATAGGGTCTGAGAGTAGGGGAAGGGGGGATGGTAGTATATAAATTCGCGCGGGATCGCTGACTGTGGAGAAACCGCTGGTAAATTAATGGCAATAACGATATTTCCTTTGTGTGCGATCGAACAGTGATTGAGACGGTGGAATGGCGGAAATATTTCGAGTGTCTTCGTTGGTGCAAATAACGTGGAATAATTGTTGTGGATGGTGAAGTGAACAGTGTTTTCAATGGTAATTTGCATGGACAGTATTTTGAAAGGAACTGCTTCTCTTTTGTAAGTAAGTTTAAAGAATTTTGAATCGGGTGTAAATAATGAAGTGAACAGGACGTTGTAAGAATGCTGCTAATGGTTGAATGTTAACAGAAAGTAATTAATGTTCTAATAATAACAACCCTAATAGAAAATCCCTATCGTTTAACAATATACACTAGTTTAAGATAAATAGCTTCTGATTTGTAAATAATTATTTTAAACAAAGTGTAGATATTGAAATGAAAAGTGTTTAAAGTTTCAAGATATATCAAAATCTTTACAGATATAAAAGTTGTCGATTTAGTATTTCATATTATAGTATTTAGTAGGTATATTTCTTCCAACAAATTTGCATCAGCAATCATCCTAAATTGTTCTAATTATAATTGCGGGGAAAAGAACGCACAGTACGATCAGCGATTAAATAGAAATTTCTATGTTGAAACTTACCTTTATTAATCAAACGTTGTTAATAATGCGGTACACCGGTGACAAGGTAATAAATTCCCTGTAATAAGTACGGGAGAAACACGCTAATGAGTTCATTATATCTTATACACAACATCTAGTGAACAGTTACTAGTAAATTGCTCAACATATACAAAGGGCACTTAAACTATTACTGGTAGATTAGAGCGGTATAGTTAACGGTGCAATGAAATCATTACAAATAAAGCAGTGCAGGAAGTAAAAATGGCATAAAAGGATATTAAAATAATTATTCTCCCGAAGAATTTTCTGAAATATCGATTATCAAATCTAATAAATATATATATGTAGATTACACTATTCAACGAGTCCTAAAATGACGGAACTAATCCTGATTTTGTGTTAATTAAATGTTAGTGTACACAATATTGCTTTCAGTTTTTCTACACGCCACAAAGCCAACCTTTTCAGATATAAAGTTAACACTTTTCAGTTTGATTTACTTCTTAAATTATTCACCCAATACAATTTTTCTGACGTCATTTATATCGTATTTAACGAATAATAATAAAAACACTAGAGTACTTAAATAAAATATAAATATAAGAACCACATGTTTTTTTAACAGCGCAATTATTTACAATTAAATTCTTCTGTATAGGATCCAAAATGGGATTACCATTGTATTCAGTAATTCACAATCAAGTAAATAAAATTAATCTTACTCCTTCATTTTAGAATTTTCATATTCTTTTGTTGAACAATGCCATTAACCCTCATGCACTCGAAGCCAATGTTCTTAATTATACTTTTCATTATTGAAATTTGTAATCTAATTTAACAGCAGTAGCTCACATATACAATATGTATATTATAACCCAGCAATAGGAAAACACAATTCCTTGATTCAATTTTAATTCCGGCCCAATTCAGTTCAATGGAAGTTCAATCGATTCGATGGTTAAGATGGGTGAACACGAAATATTTAGAAAAACATTGTCAACTCTTTAACGACGAATCAAGAATTTTCGACCTCTCATACGTTCAATCTGGATTTTGAAGCTGCCCCACCGCTTTACAGCAAGCTTTTCAGATTTGCATTTCCGGTTGTTACCTTCCGCTCGATTAAATTTCCGTTTTTATCGGATAGTTCTCTCGTTACGCTAAGCTTTCGGATTCCGTCCCTTCATCCCTTGCCTTTTGCAAGATTAATATTTGGATTTTGGATCCCATGTCTACTTGCGCTAAACTTCGAGATTTTATGTCGCCCGCCACCCTTGCAGCCCCCCCGCCCCCTTTCAGGGTCGTATTAAATTTGGATTTCGAAGATCTTTTCTTCGTTATATTAAACTTTCGTATTTGTCTAGTCGGTTCTACATTAAACTCCCTGGGCTCTCGGCTGCCTCGTCTACCGCATTAAGCTTTTAGATTCTCCAGCTTCGCATCCGTTACCCGCCAAATTTATATTTAAAGCGTGTACAGTTACTTTTACTACGTTCAGCCTTCGTATTTCGCGTGTGCAAACTTGTGAAAATTAATTTCTGGATACTTCAGTTTTCTTCGAGACGCATTGTTTCGTTTTGTATTCGTTGTTGGAAAAACTATTATTAAATGACTTATGAAAATTAATTTCTGGATCCGTCAGTTCCCTTGTAAACGCATTGTTTCATTTCATATTCGTTGTTGGAGGAACTGTTATTAAATGGCTTATGAGAATTAATTTCTGGATCTTTCAGTTTCCTTTTAGACGCATTGTTTTGTTTCGTATTCGTTGTTGGAAAAATTGTAATTAAATGGTTTGATACGTATAAGAGACAACATTATTTATATACTGATAATAATCGCTATTGTTGTTACTATATTACGGACGTTTATGTATTTATGCCGTACCTTAACATGGAAAATTAATAACATGTTAAGAAAGTTTCGTACTATTTATGTATTATAATTAACATAGTAAAACTTCTGGTGCAGAATACAAAATTCTGTCCCATTTTAATTATTAACTATTTATTACTTGATGTCTCTTAACAGTATCTAAAATGTTTCATCACAAATTGAGGACCAGCAATTGTTTACTTAACCTCTTTCACCAGTATACCCACGATATAAAATCTCTACTATGATCGCTATCATTTTTACCGCATTTCAAGCAAAATTACCCCTCAAATTTCAGATATCCTCTTAATAATCGGGACTTCCTAAATCTTGAGTACACCATACACTCGCGCGATCGCTTCCGGACACATTATTACCGCCCAATTTCCCTTGGCAATCGGGTCCCTCTTCCCCACGAAAAATAGTGTGTCCGTATCTACGATCCGAATTTTTTTTTCATCGCACGTGTCGCCCTCTTAATAGGATGCCTTCGATATTCTTTATTATTCAAATTCGAGCGGGGTTGCCCCATATCCCGTAGGGGATAGAAAAAGCGTGAACCGTGCACTATCTTGGATAAGACGACGCGCAGAAACGGCGGGCGATGGACTCCTTCCGTTCCGCAAAAAAGAAAAAAGAAAAAAAAAATTTTTTTCATGAATTCCGTGACTGCCTTATTAAACTTTCGCCAGATAAAAGCGAACGGGCACAGGGAACAGGGTTCCTACCGTCTGTGCTTATCAGGGTTTATAAAAATTCATGATTCGCCGGTAGCGACGCACGAACGGACAGACCTGGCGTTCCCTTTCCACTAGCGTGAGCTCGATGCGTGCGGCGCAAACACGTCCGGGGGAAAAGAAACAATTTGTTCTGCTGGCTGATCGGGCAATGGTATTTCTTTTTTCTGGGTAATGAAGTCTGATGTTTGATATGCTTCGAATCCCGTAAATTATTGGGTTGGTGTAACCAAGGCTTGAAAGCTGTTATGATTTCGATTTGGATTCTTGAAGTTATGAAGAGCCTTTATTCTGCATAACTGTTACGACGAATATAAATTGCCGATTATATCAGTTTTAGTTACGGTTACTGTATCAGCTCCCATAATCAGCCCTATAATCGCTTTATAAATTACAAAACAGTTATAAAATTGATTATCGTAACGATTGTACAGAATTCTATAGTAAATGAAATCACAATATATTACAGCTATAGATTATTATTGTACAATCAAAATTTGTTTTAAATTGGTATGAATAAGTAAGTAAATATATATGCACACATTTGTACACATACAATTATTTTGTAACATGAAAAGTGTTCGTTAATGTAAATTTTTAACTGTTTAACAAAGTCTTAGCATACTGACTTGACAAAGTATGCTTATATGTATACAGTGATCTATAAGCGTAATGAATTTAAATGGTTGATAGAACTTCACTTTTATTAAAATATCACAACACTACTACACTTTCATTACAACATTACAAGATTACACAGTACTCAAAAAATCGAACCTAAAAAAATAAAATTCTTTAAAAAATTCTTCTATATTAGGGAAGATGGTAAAATAGTCAGACGCCATTTTTAGACTTGAGTCATCGTGTCAAAGGTTCCAACGCAATCACAAATGACGCGTTGGTGTTAATAATAACGTTTCGTAACACCAACAAAAATAGAAGCTCACGATTATAATATTCTTAACATTCGAAAATCGGTGTTCGAAGTTTGGAACATAGATTGCCCCCGATTAATATAATATTATAATTCTCCTAGGCACAATAGTAAATGGGAAACGATGAATCGAGGGGAGGGGAGGTCCCCTTGGAATCGTCGTTACGATTTCCATTATTCTGTACGCGACTACATTAACGTCGCATTGGAAATATACCGTCTCGTGATGAATTTCCTTTGTCTCCTTTTCGTGCTCCTTTCTGCACCCGCGTGCACCGTCCGTCCACCCGGAAAAATAACGTCGTTTTCGAGCCACCTGACATTCCGTATTATTTACTAGCCCCTCTCGTTCCTTCACTCCTCACTTTTTCTTTATCCCTCTCTCTTTCTATTTCGCTTCGTTTATTATTCTTCGTCCTCACTTGGGTTTTGTTTGGTAGAAAGTGCGGGAGGGAGGGTTCAAGTTTAGCTTCTTTCGCGAAGAACAAATACCTGCATTTTTAATTTTACACTCGCGTAACCAGGGGGACGGGAGGGGTCGAGCTTATCGGAATGTTAAATGTTATAGTTTCCTGCTCCGATTGTCCTGTGAACGTTGAAAACGTGCTCGTAATTCGCCGTCGACATCGTCGGCACCAAGGGGGTGGTTGATTTAATCAGGGTAGGGGATTTATATTAGAGGGATTTATCCTTCGTCGAAGGATTTATGAGTTGTTCGTATAACCTGTTTTAAATGTCCTCGCCCCTTATGGTATTAGAACCCTTCCCTACCCGCCGTCTTCGAGGCGTTGCCAAGTTTACCTATTCTTTATTGATATATGAAAGTCATCTGCAATATTTTAAGATCGGAGGCGTTCGATATTCCATTCTGATATCGAAAACAGCTCCAACCTGTGAATAAAACGCTTTTCCGGCGTATGGATGTACGATGCGCCAGGGTTCGAGGATTTTTCGAGAATAATTTGACAATAAAATCGCCGATTTCAACAATGGTTTACTATAAAGAAACCCTGACAGTGAGTAACTTGGAATATTACGAAGATATTTACATACCGAAAATTAGTCGGTAGTTTTATTAATTTTATTACTGCAGCGTTTGCGGAGTATATTTGCTTTGTATAATGAGTGATTTTTTAATTATTCAACAGTGAATTTGATGCATTTGTAGCATTAAAATGTAAATATTGTACAGGGTGGACCACGAAACGTGATCAGCTTAGACTATTCTGCTGTTAGCTGTTCGATCGACAATATTTTTGCATGCTTAACCAAAATATAGACGTGATAAATAGAATTAAGCAGTCGTTTTTTAAGGGGTTACGTACTTTTGAGCTATTAAAGAAGAAAGAAAATTGAAAAATTTGTTGGTATATTGCAGCCATTTTCTCCTGTTATCATATAGCTCAATTTTTCAGAGATTACTAAGAAAAAAAACATATAATAAGATGTAAATGTTGAATTTTAAAAAAACAATAATTCTGGATATACAAAAAAATTTGTTTATTTTCCCTCTTATTTAACAGCTAAAAGGTATGTAATCCCTTAAACGTTCACGCGAGTGTACTGCAGCTGATGAACCCCACTTTGAACATCGTTTCAATTAAGGTAAATGATATTTTCTTAATATCCCTTTGGTTTGAAAGAAAAAAACTTATTTGCTATAATGTTTGCCAAATTCGTCTCCGTATCCGTTAAAAGATGAGCATAAAAACAATTACAGGTTTGTCTCTAAAAAAAAGCTGAAGGTGAATTAGAAAACTTTGGAAAAAAAGGGTTGATAAACAATTCGGTGCAATCGTTTTAAAGCTCTCCTTGAATCATGTTATATTAACAAAAAATATTTTCGATCGAAAAGCTACCAGTATTGTAATCTAAGCTGATCGCGTTTCATAGTACACCCTGTATATGCAATTAAATGAAAGATATCGAAATAAGAGGATTTTACCCTTAACTACTGTGTCCTGGAATAATCTCAACAGTATAAAAATATCATAATTTCGCTCTTAAGTCACAAATCACGTTAAAGCGTCTCAGTAGTCTTTTATTAGGCGAAGCCTTATAATTTTCCAGTTCCACGTGTTGAACTAATTACACTTAATGACACTTCGGAACACATATCAGAGTTAACGTATTTGCATTTCCCTGTAGCAATTAAAGGTTAATAAAGTTTAACGTAACCTCTAGTTAAAAATCATTCTTCGAGTTAATTAGTTTCTGTTTAATTCCTGTTTCTTTGAAGTACATATCACATTCACAGTTTAATAACCGAATGCATTAATGTAGTCAGTGTCTCCTCGGTCGAGTTCCTATAATTATTTAAATAACACGGTAATTACTGTGTATGTTTAAAACGATTCGTCTAAAATCAGAATTTATAGGTGTATAATGGATATAGCCCACAAACAAAAAGTAACGGGTGTGTTTAACATGAGTGAAGGACAGCTTGAGAAATCGATTGCACGATGCAACTTCCTTAACCGTCGTACGCCGGAAGTCGGTGCTCCTGGTGTCACTGACGAAGATGAATCACGTGTGACAGGGAACGTGACAGGTTATTATTACAACTTTTTAGCGAGTCGACGGCTACTCGATCCAGCCAAGTTGAACGTTATCCGGTAAATATTCCACGATGACAGTGTTCAACGTATTACACCCGAGGCATCGATCTCGAGAAACGATAAGAATTTACAAAGAATTATGACACAGAAACTTACTGTTTCTGTTACATTAATTTTCTTACAATCAGAAGAGTCTACGGAACTCCCCTTCGTTCCTAACTGTATTTGGTGTACCGATAAATAATCCACTGTAATTTATGAAATTTAATAGATAGTTTCGGAAAAACCAGAACTGTTTAAGTGATATCTGTCCTGAATCTTCGATGCTCGCCACCATTTTGAAAGAAGAAAAGGGTATGGATTAGGATAGATACACGTTTAAATTTCCCAAGCATTGTTATTTAAAATTACTATACAACTACTCAGAAGCAATTAACGCGAAGAGTATACACACACACCATGGTACTGTAATCACCGGGAGCTTAGTGTATTTTCAGCCTCGAAGATAATTTCCCGGATTTCCGTAATGTTTTCCTTTAAAGCGATAAAACAGACTGAAAATCATACCTCACTGAAAATTGACCCCCAACGCCGTATTCCCTATCGCGTGGTAACCCTCTATCCCTCCCCCTCTCGCGCTCGTTATTATTTCTTCCGAAGTATATCGGTCGGGTTTACACAATTACGGTTACGTGTTTGCGCACGTGTGCACCACCTCCTCGTCCCGTCCCCGTTTTGTTATCACGCGATTTGCATCCCAGGCCATGGAACGTAGAGGTTTATGCATAAGTACCCGCAATTATTGCGACGCAAAAGGCGTCGCGCGCCGCCTTTAGACGAGAACGGTGTAAACAACATTAGCTATCGCGAGACGGCGACAGAGAGAGGGAGACTCTTTTAAATCTCAAAGAGCCGGTGGAAACGTGTTCCCTCGGTTGGGATTCTATGGAAATTGCTGGGTCGAGGCTAAAGGAGTCTAGGGATACGTCTCGAGAAAGGTAACCGATTACAATGGAGTACCTGAGCGCGTATGAGGCTGGCATAATTGAAGAATTTTCGAGGAACGAGTTTTCCACGGGATAAACCGATTTGTGTAAGGCATTGATGTTTTCGAGGGAGGGGGCTCTCGCAGGTCACTTGAAATTAAATAGACGTTTTATTCTACGAGTTAGTCTGCTTGGAAGTGTCTTTGAGGTTGTTGGTTTTGATATTTCGGTGATCGTGGATGTGTCCGTAGTGCATTTTGAATTCGTGGGAATATGTTTTTGGATCGGAGGGATTAGAGTTTAATTTGAACTGTGTTTTATGAAATTTCGATAATCGTAAGTGTGGCCTTTGCGAGAAGAAACGTGGAATTTAGTCATTCTGACAATAAGTAGAAACGAACTGTAATGAACAGACGAGCTAGCCAACTCCTCGGTAAATGCTCGCTTTATTTGTATCCAGTAAACATTCGATTATCTCGAAAACGAAGCATTATACGAATAAAGTGTATTGCACATTTTCGACTTATCTTTCCATGTATAATCACATTTTATCGGATTGTACCATTTCAAAAGCACATTGTACATATAGAAAATGAAACATCGCCTCTTATAAACAATAATCGAATCCCATGAAGCGAAACTTTTTTACTGGAATTTCACTTGGTTTCGTTGGTACATATTGGACTTGATCCCATCACTATCAAGTCGCATAATAATGCCGTGTCGCCGTCTCCGGTGTCTTTTCTCGTAATCCTACCGAACGGAAGACGCGTGTACGACAATCAGGCGGAGTACTCGCCGCGAATACAGGATAGGAGTCCCTTTGACTGGGACTTCTTTTTGGTACGACGACGGTGGATGGTCTCGCCGACGTGCCTTTCGTGCCTGTTTGCGAGAGGATACTATATTCAGACTTATTGTGCCGCTTGAAAACAATCACTCAGGCGTGGCGATACATGAGAACAGGCCCGAAAACGACTGTTAAGACGTTCTGCTATATCCCAAAAATCGCCATGTTAGAAAAGGTACATATTGGCGAGGACTTCTAACACTTTCGTTTATTTTGTTCTATACTAGGGTAAAAGACCCATTTACTACCACCTAACGAATTACTGTCATCCTAGACTGTTTTATTTAAAATAATAAATAAACGTTGTGAAGTTATACATAAAGAAAATTCTGCATGCAATTAAAACTGTAATTGATGCGATAGAAAGAGCAACGCTTAATTTCCTTTTTCTATTAATTCTTGTACAATGATGATTATGAATCACAATCTATTGTATATAGAACAGGGAGTGAAAAAGGTCACGAAAAATGTTTGTGAACTGTTTACATATTTAGTTTCGATAAAGAGAGATAATTGAGATGAACGAAGTCCTTTCAGTTTATCTACTGAAAAAATGAAATTAACAATATAAATTTCGTTACATACACTATTCCCAAGTCGTATCTTTCAATTTTCGAATATTTTCTCGAATTTTTGTACAGTATAAAGAATCACCTTTGTGAACTCGAATAAAAGAACTTCTGTTATTGCCTGCTTTCACATTCTTCAATTTCATTTTCTTTCAATATTCCCTGCAGCTTCCGGTTCAATTGTTGAATTTAATTATTAAAGCAATGAAATTCGTTCGACTGAAATACAGGACGGAATGAAACGTTACATGAACCGAAACGATTGGGGTGTGCAGAATCGAAAGGAAAACTATTAATTTGCTTTGGTTCTCCAACAGAAAAAAGACACACAGGCACGCAGCACGTGAAACGCCGGGCGGTATTTGTCCAGCGGAAATTCAAATTCTGTACGAATATCCTGGATACCGAGACAAATGATGGATACACGCGTGTAAATCGATATTTAAACAAATAGACACGGAAACCCGCGGAAGAATAACGGAACGAGGTATTCAGTTGGTTCTCACTTTTTACTGCGTACGACCGTGCACACGAGCTTTGTATTTTAGTGAACAGTAACGAAGAATTCCAGCCTTATATAGGGCGATTTGTTAAAAAAAATATAGCTTCTACACCATGAAGGTGAATAAAAATTCATATTGGATCCCTTTTAATTGTATCGAGTGCGATCGTGGTATTGTTTCACTCGCAGCGTACATTTCACAGACTTGTGTAAAACCCGATTTCATTTAATGTAAATGTGTGACATGAAATATTTGACAGTGTTTATTCTGGAAATGTAATATTGGGATATAGTTTAGGAATCAATTAAGTGTTCTGAAATGGAACAGATGTTTATAAAGTCACTGAAGTTCGACTGACAGTTAAGTACCTAAAACTTCATTTGTAAAATAACATGATTATTTCAGTTATATTCAGTCATTCTCCCGTTTACAATGGATCTAAAATTTCGATTTTAAGTTTCTATTGTTGAAAGTGGAAGTATGTACGTGTTAATTTTTACAATAATTATTTAAAGCTTCAGTACGAATTATAGTCGTAAGAATATTACTGTTTCGCGGTAGCATATTTTTTTCCATTTTACTTTACAGTAGAAATTGTATTCTTACTTCATTCTTAATCTGATTTCAAAACCAATTAAGCGGAACCCATCGCCTTGACTCTACACAAATTATATTTACCATAGTTACAATTATTTCTTTATGGTGGAAACATAGAAATAAAAATCGCGCTACGTTATTTAATTGACGACCTAAAGTATTAAGCGTATGAAGAAATAATGGTCATCGAATTTCATTGATATTGTTGTTTTATTTTACGACGAAAAATCCAATGTTTGTCAAAAAACGGTAAAAATTATATAAAAATAACAATTCCCGTCGTTGAAATGGTCATTACTTAATAAACAATACTTTCCGCGACTGTATTTTATTAAAAGAACGCAGAACGTTGAAGAACAATAACAAAAATTACTCAAGAGGCATAAGTTTTTTATTTCCATAAAAATGAAGAGTAATTTACATACTATTTATTGCACATAGAAAGTTAACAAACGAAAACAAAAACGTATCGAATTGTCAATAACCAGTCGGATGTGTAAAATCCCATTCCAAGTGTGATACGACACGTCGAAACGAGAACAGGGGCAAACGATGAGAATTTTAATTGGAGAAGCAGTTAAACGTAAACACACGTAACAAGGGCACTCGACGGTTTTTCACTTCATTGGAACTGCCTGAAAACTACACTTCAATCTCCTTCTAACGAGGCGAAGCTGTTAAGAAACTTTCGGAACGTGCGCACGGCTCGGCGTGCCCTCAAGGTGTACCACCGAGCTTTCGCGTGCTCTCTCCTCCTGTTTTTAACATTCTGCGGTGGCTTGGCACTGTTTCCGCCGACAACGATTCGCCATGCGATTCGCGCGGATTCTCGTGGACAGCGTACCTGCCGAGATTTCGACCGCGATAAACAGAAATAAAATGAATCTCCGTTGTGGTGCACGATCGCGAGGTGCAAACAAACGCCACGGTGAAAACTTTCAGAACGCAGCGAAATAAAAAAAAAATTGTCGGTGAGAAATCTTCGTGTACATAACCTCAAATTTGACCGCTAATCCCCGAATCTAAAGCCCCATTCTCATGTTATGCTGCTCTGTTTATCGCCTCGTTAAATTAGGTCCTTCAAAATTATGTATTTGTAGTAATTTATGAATGGAAAGATACTTTAGTTATTTCTTTAGATTGGATTTATCAAGTTTAATTAGTGATACCGCCCACAGATCAAATGTACCTTTCAAATCATTTTCGTAAAAGTAGAGATTTTCGAAAAAGTAAAGACACGATGGGACAAATTAAAAAGGACTGTAATAGGATTTAGAAATATGTTGGTCGTACTGAATCAAACAAGATCCGATGACGTTTTTCGGAATTTTTTATGCAAAAATAATATTATCATGATACTATGCAGATTTAAATAACTGCCAAAAGAAGGAAATAAGGACAATAAAATTTGTTAAGAAAAAAAAACATTTGTAATTAGAGTATTCTGTTGAAGAGCAGTTTAAAACGCGTTGAAAGAAAGAAAAGTAATTTGCGGTGTGTTAATACTCCGAATGACGCCATGTTCGCGGTTGAAATTCCCTGAACTCCTCCCAAACTTTCTTTTTCTGCTAACTTTTGTTCTAATGACTATTGTTCGTTCTTTTTCTCCAGAAGAAAAAGTTCAGATCCACAGTCTGCTTGAAACGAATACTTTACTGAACTGTTTAAAACCATATTTACATTAAACGAAATGGCTATTGTATATAGGTAGCAATATTTTTTTATACGAATACGCTGCAAAGAATATTTTTAGATGGACCACCCTGTATATCTATTTCTATCGGTCGATAAACATGACAAACTTTCAAAAATTTATAAATTTATAAATTAACTGATATCTTCACAACCGTATCGTAATAGAAAGATCTGAGACGACATATTATTATAACAATTTAATCATCGTTATAGGAGTGTACTGACTGAAGGATCATTTTTACTTGTTTGGTTATTCCAGTGTTAACTAACAACCGTCTATCAACCATTTTATCGGAAATTTCCTTTCATCGACATCACGGATCGCAGTTACCACGGTCTTTCACCGTGGACTGACAATGTCGAACGTAATTAGTTGACATAATAACAGTCCTCCCCCCACCCCTGCCAACAGAGGAATCCATTTCAAAAGTTTCGAAAGTGCTGCCAAATGAAATCCACCCCGTCTGCTGGTTAAATAGAGCTCTCTCTCCGCACGCATCCCACTCGAACTTCTTCTTCCGTGGTCCCCCACCAACCCCCTACCCACTGTCGTCACGTCGACTTCTGACATTTTCCGTCGAACTCCCGGCGAATGGGAATTAACTTCTCTCGCCCCCTCCTGGTTGCTAGCCGGCGCGAAAATTGAGAGGCCTGATAATTGGGAAGGAGATGGTATCGTCGTGGAATTCTGCATTGATAAGGGACGATTAAATACGCACGGAGTAAAAAAAACAGACCAATTAAACGTCGCCCTACCAGCGAATTATCGCGATCGTCGCGGGCGTCTTAATTGTCGCTGACTTTGTCAACCGATGGAAATCTTCGTGCTTGATTGTTTTTTCAAATTGGGACAAGAGAAAGGATAGGAAAGTTTTATAATGTGGAGAATTAATGTACAGGGTGTCCCAGCTAAATTGGGCCACGTAAATACATATCTGTCCTATTTATTATTGTATGAAAAAACTTCTTAAGACAGACTTGAAATAGTACAAGAGGCATATATAATGCTGGAAATAATTTTTTTCAAGGTCATTCCTTTTACAAGCTTTCAAGGTCATCGGTATTTGTTTTAAACGAAATCCTATATTTTTCTCGAAGTCCTTGTACAGTAAATGAAAACAGATGAATGACTGAATAACGACACCTTTCAATTATGTAACAGTTTTTAAATAATTCAGTCTCTTTGTAATGTACGTATCACTTGTATTTGGATGGCGTGGCAATCCATCTATTAAAACGTATTGTCTAATAATTCAAATAATGGATTACTTATTGGTACAGAATTATATTGAGCCCTCCTATTAAAAGTTAGAACATACAGAAGACATTTGTACCAGTACTTACGATTCATGTACACGTGAACAATTATTTATTATTGTGTAACACACGAAACACAAAATATACTGTATAGTTACCTTATCGATTGATAAGATTATTTTTAGAGAGCCAGGAAATGTTAAACTGCTTTTACCATAGATCCATTCAGTTTCCAGTTGTCAGGAGGCAAAAGTAAAAGAAACGTTCCTCGACGACACAGCGAAAAATTTCCTCAAGGATGACTTTACATAAACCGGGGCATAGAATATACATATTTAACTAGTAAGTCGACTATAATATTCATAATCCTTCATAGCACTGTTCCATTACGGGATATCTCCAGAATACGGTTATCGGGATTAATGTACGCGCTAAGCTTTATGCTCGAAAATTTTACGACTAAGAAACTCGGATGAACGAAGATGGCCGGGGCCATCAAGATAAAACAGACACCTTTGTCATGTTTTAGAGAATAACTAAAAGTGCCATTTACGACTTCCAGTTCCCATTTCGTCCGACACTCCAACCTAGCTCGCGGCTTTAGACGTTCCGGAGGAGGGAAGTTTTTAAACTGGATTTCCCGTCTGGTCTCGTGTGCATTGTGTACAAATTAAGTACACCGCCGAGTAATCCGCTATCTCCTTTAATAAACCGACGACCAACAGTGTCAGTTCGAAGTGTTTTTTCGACGATTTGCCTCGACAAAATGGCGCACGGTGTTGGACCAGAGGTACGAGTATTTTTGAAATGGTACAGATTGTCTAGTTTTAGTTCAAATATGTGTGAAATGTGGCAAAAGAAATGGTAAAGTACCCATCAATATACATTACATAGAATTTATTTTCTTGAGACGAAAAGGTCTCATATGAACGTTCGCATTTCGAGTGGAATCCTCGTAATAAATAACTTGACATCATTTTCTGTTAGATATTATACGTCTACGATACTTTTCAAGAAAAATGTAACCCACATTTTACGATACGAAAAGTGTCTTTACGATATCGTCACGATTTCATTGGCTCGCCAGACGGTATCAGCTTGAGTAACAGATCAGATTATGCATGAAAAACGTGTAAATTAACTTATTAAAATAAGGAAACGATTAAATATTAATTTTGTTCAATTCTTCATTTCGTACTCAAACAATTTTCACGCCATTGGTTAGAAATTCCTATTTACTTAATATTGTCCTTCACCGGTGAAATCTATACTTGCCCTTATTTCATTAAAAGTTATTTTTATAATGATATTCAAGCTATCGAAATCGGAAATATGAGAGCAGAACTTTTTTCCAATTACATTTCTCCAATGTTTCAAATTGAAATCTGTACGCTGTAAAAGGTATAGATATTAAAACTGTTAATCTTCATGTGCCAAATATTTATTGATATCAGTATCATTTAAAATTCGGCTTTAATAATTACAAAATCCCTTTAGTGTTAACTTATCACTGCGTTTACCCTCTTCTCAAACTATTCGTTTCTTCATGGTTAAATAACTTGACAGAATTTTCGGTTAAATATTATTCATCGTCCTATATTATTCCTCGATACTTTCCAGAACAAACTGTAACCCACGGTTTAAGACAAGAAAAGTAACTTTACGACGTCGCCGCGATTTCATACACTCGCCACGCGCGGTATCAGCTTCGGTAACAGATCAAAGTCATCAAGACCACTTTTTTTACGGGCAATATATATACACGGAAAGCGAAGCTTCCCGAGCGTGGAAAACTTCTTTGTAACCCCTGATAAAAAACGTACCCCGGGCTTCTTACGAGTTCTCAAACTGCCGCCTCGCGGAAATAACGCGGCGACTCCGCGAATGCCTTCTTTATTTCAGCATTTTTTTTTTATTACTTGCATTCTCTCTTTTCACCACTGGGTTCACCGTGCAAAGTTGTGTTTTGTTTTTTGTTTCTTTTTTTTTCGACGAAGCGCCCGTGTTAATGAGGCTGAAGGCCCGACGTTGAATGCCCTGAATGTTAGCGCAGACTTCATCCCACCCCCATCCACGGTCTCGCTTTTGAAAGTGAGCCCCGGGATCAGTGTGTACAGGGTGTGTTCATTGTAACGATCCGCAGGATTCTCTGGGCGTTCGTCGCGAGCTGATAGAAAAATATCGCGTAGAGAGCTGGTGTCTAGTCTGAAACGAGCTACGGAACGTTCAGTTTTGTGAACTGACGACATTTATAGTGAGGTGAAACGAAATATGGGCGCAGAATTTTTGTTTACTATTTATTGCAGTGATGGGCAACTCAGCGCCCTCCAAACTCACCAGCGGGCAACAACGTGCAGCATGCGGGTATATGGCAGTGGTGGGGGAAATGTGTGAATGAGAGCACGTATCTATCATTTTCTTCACACACAAATATGTCGTGAATCACGACTCGTGACTCGTGATGTGTTCTGCTTCGCAACCTCTCCTTTATACGTCTCATTTATTTTTCGTGAAATCTAATAGTGGGCAAAAGTTGCCTTTTATAATGGTATAGAAGCTGACGAAAACTGACATATGGGGACAGAATTTGTGTTTATTGTTCATTTAAGCTGTCATAGTCTGAACTTAATCAGCAGATTTTTTTAAGGTGAAGCAAACCACTGAAAAATTATTGTTTTAATTGATTTTATAAGTTTCTGGTAACTTTTTCTTAGTAATTTACAGTGATTTACTTTTTACTTTCACCGAGTAAATTTTCTTACTGTGTAACAATAATTTTGGATGAAAGGAATGTATGCCTTCTTTATTTTCTCATTTTTTAACTGTATCTTTACATTAATCATTTTTTCCAACAAGTCTATGGAAATCTTTAACAAATATTTACAAAAAATATATTTTTAAAAAGCCAGAAATCTCTTCCATATTTATTTTTTAATTTTATATTATGAAATATTACTATTTATCCTCCAAGATATATTTCAATTTTTACACAGAGATTAAAACTGTTCCACATTTATTTTATAGTTTGAAAGTCTCGTTCGACATAGTTTCCTAAAATAGCGGAAGACAATACAAAATTCCATTCCTC
Source organism: Dufourea novaeangliae (assembly GCF_001272555.1). NCBI lineage: Eukaryota > Metazoa > Arthropoda > Insecta > Hymenoptera > Halictidae > Dufourea > Dufourea novaeangliae. The sequence continues at coordinate 2,748,172 of NW_015374156.1, read as the reverse complement.
CAGAATTCGCCATAAAACAGTAAACCAATAAATAATTTACCATAAAATACCCAGACCTTCCATCTGTCTTTATACCATTACAATAGTCAACCGTCATTCAATTCCTCCGCAACGAAGAAAACACCAAATTAGATCCACTTCCTTTTCTACCTCGAAAACACATTGCGTGTAAACGAGTTCGTCCGATTCATCGTCGAACGTGATCAAAGAATTACAAGAACACAAACGGTCCCGTGACATCGAACGGTCAAATCGAATCACATGTTCGAACAGTTGAACTGGTTCTCCCCACTTCCGGTTCCCTTTCGTGGCGCCCACGTGACCGCCCTTAGGAAGCCCGCGGCAATTAAAGAAAAATTCGTTATCCGAGCAGCGTGTCCTGTGTTGTGCTCTCGCAACGATACGGAAAACAATCGTTAACTAGAAACATTCCTATTGTTTTCCGTCTGGAAGGTTCTTGTATACACACATTTAATAAAAGAATAATCGTTGTCTCCGGGGGTTTTTAAAACGGAATTTCCCCGATGCAGCCGCTGAAAATATTCGACAGGAGGGGGATTTGCTCTAGAAATTCTGCGATATTATCCACCCATTGTCAACCGAAAGGATTTGTTCGGCGGTGGTGGGTGGGAGGGGGTGGAGGGCTCATTCAAGGAAAGCCATTGTCGGGGACAACCGTGTCGGGCGTTTAACGTAAATTGCTGTGCGTCCGTTAATAAATATCGCGGGCCACAGCCACTTCGCGACCATAAAAGACGCGCAGCTATTTCTGCATTGGTCTGATTTCAAGCGGTTCGAGATTCCGACTTGCAGTTTCGTCTCTTTCCCAGAAGTATCCGCGATGGTAACCGATGTATATTATTCGAGATCTGGAACACAATGGCTGTTGAGAGTTTTAACTTTTGACGTTCGAGGTAGTGTTCTTTCACTCGAAGATACTCGAAGAGGTATAATATTAGATCGTTACACGTGAAATGGCCGATTTTACCGATGAGTAATATTTATGGATGTAAAAACAAACGCCACGTGTCAGAATTTTACAAAATTTGAGTTTATGCATTAATTGAGAATGTAAAATATAGGATTTATGTATTTGTACAGGGGAAAATGCATGAAAACCAAGTTTATATGTTCAAAAGAATAATGTAATTTAACCGAAGTCCAATATCCAATTTTTACGCATTTGGCGAAACAACGTAAGTCCGCGAAATTTTGAGAATAGGACGACGGTATTTTTCTTTTGTAAAAAAGGGACTTATTTTGGAAGTAGAATCTATCAGTTATAAAAATAATTTTTGAAAAAGCGATTTCTTTCTCTCTTTCCAGAATCAAAAACACAGTTTAACTTCCCACATTTTGGAAATCTCAAACAATTACTGAATGTGTCATTCAAAAAACAATTTAATAACTTTGTTGCGTCAGACGCACGATGATCTGTATGGACCAAAACATTTTCCATTTCAATAAAACCGGACTGAGGCAGAGGGATATGTTTTAATGGTTCAAAACACGAACTTATTGTCCTAAGAAGGTGCACACTCAATATTTCCGCAACAATTTTGAAATTAAAATACAAAATTAGCTTGCATTTCAATTGCACCTGTATAAATTGACAATTTCACGATTTCAACTATATTTTCTAAGCTAAGTTTAATTTTGTTTATGTATTTTCAGTAGACAATCGTTAATTCAAAATTATCCAGTGTGATATTACGATTCTATTTCTACACAAGCACAAAACCAACACATTTTTCATATTAGAGGTCTAATGATTTGAGCACCTCTAAAAATACATATATGATTCTCGTAATTCCAACACAATCTGATACTTTCAAATATTTTCAACTTACCATATACACAGAAAACTTACCCTCAACATCCGACCATAACCAAACCTATTCACCAAAACCACCCTAACAGCTATACACCCCAAATCGCAATAAAATGACCACAATAACTAATCGACAACTCCTCGAGCAATCCCCCTGTCCCTCCCACTAAAACAATCACTCCATACATCCTCGAAACAATTTTTCAAGTGTCATTACTACCCCTAAAAACTATCCACAAGAAAACACGTGGTACAAAAAAACAACGAAAAGTGATGGAAGGCAAACCTGTACGCGTCAAACTTGCGCTGGTCGGAACTTCCACAGGCTCCTTTCACCCTGGAAAACAAGTTATTCCCTGACAATCGTCTTATTTCAATGTCGTTTAGAGGGTGGAGGGCGGGAAGAAAGAGAGAGGAAATATGGCGGCCACCGGATGCCCGCCATATCCGCTTGCAAGAAGAAACGACGACGGCCCTCAGAGAAGGGAGGTGAACCTGGAAAGCCGGAAAAGCTACCGCGGCCTAGTTTCTCGGGGGGAGTAAAACCGTTTCGCCCCTGTTTTACACGGTCTAATGTCCGACCACCGCCGCGTGCACTTCTAACGCCCGCTTGTTAATGCGTTACTTGTACCGCCTCGCTCGCTCGCGTGTCTCTGAGTGCACGAGGGAGGGGGGAGGGGAAGGGGGCATGCATTATTCAGGAATACTTTGCATCATTTAGGAGCACGTTCTCTTGCGCCGATTACGGGAGGGCGGCGAAGAGATCTTGTGCCTCAGGAACTGAAGGGGAGGTTGGTAAATTCATTTCCATAGCGTTTTATATCTGTCGGAGGCTTTACTTAATGTCGCGAACTGGCTGTTACGAGTTGCTTTTTGCCGGGCGATTGTCTAACAACGGGAAATTAAGGGCAAACGTAGGATCTGCGAGTTTTATAGGAAATTGGTGGGAATGTGAATGAATTTTTAACTTTGACTTTGTTTTAGGGTGACTGTACGAAAGTCAGAAAATGATCGTTTTCGTTTTTGCAGCTCATTGGCATCTTTTCACGTAAAAATCAACCCTTTTGGAGCGACAAACTTTTGACGAATGGGTGTTGAAAACTGCATTCAAAAATATTGGAACAAGTTCCAAGCTTTTCAAGACATTGCACCCCAAAATACGATATCCCGACACGCTTGCGGCTCAACGGCGTTAACGACCGCCATCTTGGAATCAGTTCGCATAACCTAAAAGACGCCCATGATACGAAACGTGTCGCAGCCGCCGAAACTTTCCCTCGTAACAAAATCAATTCCGACACGGAGACTAACGTTCGATCAACTCCTGTCGATCCAATCAATCGGCTGGACAAACACGAATTCCCATCTCCATCCACGGCGAAGAAAAAAAACGACAAACAGGGGGACCGTTCCTCGAAGGGGCAAAACTCCCGTGACTCCTGACAGAAGGGAAATAATTAACTTTATCCCTCCGCCAATGGAAGATCGCTCCAGAGTGTACGTTCTATCTCTTTTCTTCTCCACGTCGAGCGATTCCCTTCCACCACGCTCGAGCAGTCCGAGAACTTTTCAGACACACTTTGTACACTCGATACCGGTTCGAAATCCCGTGGTGATACAGCATTCCCTCATTCAATTATCGCTAAACCCTGAAACAACTCTGACCCCCCCCCCCTCCTCACCTATTTCGTCCCGGTCCATTCTTCGCGCGTTCACGAACCCTCGGAACGCAATGCGTGAATCTAACTGTCGTTCCCCCTCCCCTTTCCTCATCCGCGCCGCCATTCTCTGTTCCCCGTTTTGTCGACGTCGCTGCAATCCCACGATCCGACGATATTGCTCAACTTCCAGCTCACTGTTCTAGAAAATGTAAAATAGGCGTTTCCCGGCGCGACACGCGCCACGAAATCGCGTTCAATTTTGTTGCGTCTGATAGAGGACAGGTGGATACGAGTTGGGGGGGGGGCGGTACGGGGAAGGGAGTAACGAGAACGGTGGAGGGGGAGGATGGTCGGTTCCGGTAGGAAGGAATGCGAATTGCTTCATCCGCGTTGCGTCTAGTCCCGTACCCAATCTGCGACGCATCTTTTATTCGGGATTATTTTGTTCTCCATGCCGCCGGTCGGGTTTTCACGTGTGGTTCCTCTTCCTTTCGCGCTGTTGCCTTCTCTGTTTTTTTTATTTTTTTTTAATAGAGATTCATTCCTTTTTTTCCCCCAGGATTAAAAAGTTGTGATTGATTGAGACCTCGTTGCGGTCACCGTGACGTATTACTCCGCGCGGAGGGACTGACAAATCGTTTCGTTATGCGTATTTCCGGACGACAATTTCGTGTAAAAATGGATTACACATGCTGAACGACGGACGGAACTTGTTTTTCGGTTTCGTTGTAGTGGACGCGGTGTGGGTTTGTTGAGAATTGGGACAGCTTGTTTTTAGGACATCTGGTCTGTACGAAGAAAATGTGATATTTCGTAAAATTATATATTAGGCCACTTTTATTAGTTCAAAATGTCATAAGCGTTTTCCATCGAGCTTCAGTGTTTCATAAAGTATATTTATTTCAAGATTTTCAGTAATTTCGTAATGGCATATAACATTTACTGCAGATTCGATAAGCGTCATAATACTTACGAACGGGAGTGTATACAGTAGTGGACATATTTGTTGTGTCACCCGAATATTAAACACTTTGTTGCTTATTCCTCCTTTTACATGGAAAATTAATTAAAATTATGACGACCGATCATGCCACAGTGGTTTCATGCGAGTGTCAACTGGTATTTTATAGATATTACGAATTATTGAATGTTTTTATACACATAACAAGAACCATATTTTGTTAATTCTTGACAAAAACAACCGATCATTGGTGAAATTGGCTGGCGAAACTAGCCGGTCGTCCTAGCGTTAAAACATTTTGATTTTTTTATTGGCTCTATCCAGTCTTTCGAAAACCAAGTTTACAGAGTCTTGTAATTACCAGTTTGTTTTTCTCTCTTGCATTTTCCAGCTATATGTTTTATTTTAATTTCATTCTTCGTCCGATTTATATTTATATAAACATGTTAACATTTTTTAATGGGAATTATCCCGTAGAATAAATAAATAAAACAAATATTTATCGCAAAAATACATAGCTATCTTAGCCAAAATAAGTCGAGACTCTAACCACAGTAAAAAAAGAAGTTAATTAATCTCCTTATCGCTGCACACTAATAATTATCCAGTTCACGATCACGAATAATTCTTAAAACTAATTCCAAGAAGAATTCCAGAGATTCCAGGAATAAACGTACAATAAAAAGCAAGTACCTACCATCCTAAAACAAAATGGCGGATATTTTCATCACATCGACTATATATATATACGTACGAAAGTTTAATCTCGAAATTAAATTGAATATCCGCCGCGCGTACTCGTTGTAACACGAGCGCCTTAAGGATAAAGAAACGGAACGTACAACGTATAAAGGTAGTATACGAAGGGGGAAATGTAGTCACGTAAGGAAGGGAGGTGGGACAGGTTGTAGAGAAAACAGTGGGGAGGAACGCAATACCATGGCCCGGATGGGGAGATAGGGGAAGAAATTAGGGAAGGAAAAAGATGCTCCCGTTTAAGTGGCGAAAGCTCACGGACACTGGGGAAACGGAGGGAACACGGTTTAGTAATGCTGTTATCGCGGTGGACAGCGGAGGAAAGTATGGCAGCTATTATTCCGCTGAATACCTTTACCTAGCCCGCCGCCGCGTAATTCTCATGGCGAAGACGCTGTGCTGCGTGCTCCGTGGCCACGGAGGCTTCTTTTCCGCTGACAAGATGGCGGCCGGAACATCCGTCTACGTTCGTTTTTATCTGGCGAAATTGTCGGTTGCCTCGAGAACGGTGCGGATTAGGGGAGAAAAACCGGACCGGGAAGAGAATCTTTATTTTTCCCCGTGGTTTCCTTGCGAAGGACCGCTGCACAGTCTGGGTTTTTTTTTGCACGGACAAGTGTATATCGACCTTACTGTTATCGATACGATCCTCTAACCTCCACCCCCGTCGAGGAATTAGGAGCACGGGATGCGATAAATTTTCGTTGTACCAAGCCTTGAAAAACAGTAATAACCGTTGTTTGTTAGAAGGGGAATAGGGGGTCGACCTGTCGAATTTAAGGAGCGATGGTAAATTCAATGGCCGTTACAAAAGAGATCGATAAATGGTTATGGCCGAGTGAAGGGGACGATGGTTATGGGAACTGGGACATTACTGGTTTAGATATGTATAGGGGATCGATGCGAAGAACACTTGAAGATGGGATTGTGGACCTTCCAATATTCACACTTTGAATTTAATTATATATGAGTTACTTAGATTTTTGGCAGGATAGAAGTGGAAATTGATAATGTAGGATGCATTCTACATGTCGAAGCGGCCCAAAAGTCGAAATTCAAATTTTTCAGAGTTTTGGTGATTTTGAAACTTTGTTTCACATAAACAAAGTTACACCATCGCCATCTGGCTTGGAATTTTTGGAGGTCAACTTGCGATATTTTTCTGGATGATGGATCCACGTGTTGGAAAATATTTCACGTAATAAAATGAAAATTGAAAATTTTTTAATTGTGACACTTTCCTTGTGGGGGTGCGATATGTTTCAATGTTACACTTGAAAGTGCTCATAATGAAACCAAAATTCTTTTTAGCAGCTTTATTTGTTATACGTCTAGAATACAGTAATTTATTCAAAGGGAAGAACATCGTTGAAATTAGAAAAATCGACTGTAGTTCAATTGCATTTTAATGAATATTCAATGATTTACAGTAAATTATTTTATATGAGAATTTTCTATTATAATTATGTTACTCTATATGCAGTGTAAGTTGCTAAAAATAACTCTTCTGGTGTCATTATGACCATTTGTAAGTACAACCATTGGCTGGCACGTCTGTTCATTGCAGGCTGTTTCTACTTATTTCCAGAAAAAATGTTATTCCTCGTTTTCGACTTACCCTCACATATAGAATTGAATTTTAAATCAAATATTCCAAGTCAGCCATTTTAAACACCGCTATGATTAAATAACTCTGCAACCAATACAAGATTAATTCATAATTTCAATCATAAATTTCCTGTTCGTTGTGTAGTCTTTAATTTCCACTCCTATAAAATCTCAATCTTTGAATTGGTATCGATATTTTTCATTCACCGATCTCAGATTAAATCACAGAATCGCGCGAAGTCTAATTATTGCTCGTGTAACGTTCAATTTAATAAAAAGACTCCAACAATAGCAATTTAAAGCTCCCTCCATCGGTGCAAACGAGCACAAATTCTAAATTTAGATCCACAAATACTGAGGCAGTAAAAACCACAGGGGATCCTGAAGCAAGAATAATTAATGTATCTCTATCGAGAACTCGCGATATTCTAATTTAAAACGAAATGCAAAAAAATAAATCACGAGGGTCAGAGTTCGCCTCGGATTATGTCAGGGACCAGGCTTAATTTCCTATTCCCCGTAATACGCGAACCTGTACTACTCGGGTGAAGAATTCCATGGAGGCTAAATCGCAAATCAAAAGCTACTCGTGGCGCGCTGTATCGCTCTGCGGAGCGGTAGCTGCTGGTCGAAAACGTATTTTCCAATATCGATAGCCGGCCCAGTTTCCTCTTCTTCAACGATGCACCCCACGCGAGGCGAACCGATCGAAAAGCACGTTGCATCAGGCGAAATGAAGTGGCAAATAACCGTTACTACGGAGTTTCCTGGTCAATGCGTTTCTGTTCGTTCCTTTTCTTCGGTTTTTCTGCAACAACGTGGCCGGGGATGGGGGAGGCCGAAACACACTGGTCGAGGATAACGTTCCGCCATTTTTCCGAAACCCTCTCCATCGTCGTCTCGTGTTTAACCTGGTGGTTACGATTCGTTGAAATGCTGAGGGACTTTCGTGGGACGGATAGAAATAGTTTCTGCGAAACGAAAATATTCTCGGGACATTAGATATTATGAATTGAAGAAGAATCAATGATTCGAATTATTTATAATTTCTCAGAGGTTTCTTGCATAGACACTTTTGTTTTGTGAATTTGCTGGATAATTTCTCTTACGGCATTGCCTGAAATTGAATTTTGTCTCCGTGACCAAGAAATGGAAAATGGTTTTTAATATTGAAGACTAGTTTCTTTGTTGAATCTGTCAATGTTTAATTATATGTTAACAAATATGACTTAACCCTTTGACGGTATATGACGAGTATACTCGTCACGAGGAAAAAGCCACTTTTTGGATAATGACGAGTATACTTGTCGTGTGAAAGTATAAAATACCTTTTGGTATAGAAATTGAAATTTTAGCAAAAATTGAACCATATATAACTTTCATTAGAATAAAGGAATCAAATGAATTGTGCACACAGATACACATTTCCAAAACAAAATTCTACCGTTAAAGGGTTAAACCTGAATATTCTAGTTAAATAATTTTCCTTCTTTAACTGTCTTTTGTTAGTAAATATGTACTATCTATGCATATTAAAGATTTTTGTATAGATGAAACCGAGTGAAACTAATTTCGCCTAGCTAAACTAAGTTAAAGATTATTTTAGGCATTCGACTATATTTAAGGAACTATCCAAGTGAACATTTAGTGCAGATATTAATAATACCGCGATGTTAGAAATGAAACTATCTCCGCCTACCAGTACAGTTATATAGAAGTATTGATTATTAAAAAAAATAAATTTGAAAAATAAAATTCAAAGTGTTCGCAAGTACGGTACAATGTATTGTAATACCACAGAAGCGTTCCTTTGTATCAGTTTATAATAAATGTAGCGACGCAGAAAAGTTTATGGACAATTACCTTTTTAGCTCGTCCTAAACTGTTCAAACAAGTGTTAATATGCTCGGGTCAGTGAATATACATATAAATAAAAAAGTTCTTCTACCCTTTTAACATCCAAGAATTTTTATAGCACAGATAAAGAGTATTTATAGAAATTACACTACAACCGTTGTAATTTTACAAATAAATTTACTAAGCTTTTATGAAATATTACGATCCCCATATTCAACGCTTATAGGTGTCATCGATACTGAACATGTTAATCTCGTCTATCCCTAGATTTGGAACTACAAGGTGTGATTGAAACACTAAATTCAAATTTAAGTTTTTGAAAGCGTAGCATCTGTTTAACTCTCAAAGTAAAATTTTCAAATGATTTATTATCGAAACATTACTGTCACATCTTGTACATCACATCCGTTCAATCTTCAAAATAGCATTTCTAAACGACTTATTGTTAATATGGAAAGTTTACTGTCACATCTGTTTAATTTTGCAAATAACATTTCTAAATGTCTTATTATCGAAACTTTATTGTCATATCTTGTACATCAAATCTCTTTAATTTTCCAAATTACAATTTTAAATCACTCATTATCGAAACTTTATTCTCACGTCTTGTACATCACATGTATTTAATTTTGAACATGCCATTTTTGAATGTCTTAGTATCAAAACTTTATTGTTACGTCACCTAAATTATCCTGGCCAGTATGTAAAGTAAAATCTGTGCTGTTATTGGTTCGTAGTAATATAAGGTTCGTTCGTTTCTGTTACAGCGCCGCCGCAGAAAGTGGAAATCAACAATCACGCGAACAAGAAAACGATCGAGGTGAAAGTCGGCGAGTCGCGGCTCCTGGAGTGCGTGGTTCGATCGGCGAAACCGGCCGCGACGATCGTCTGGTACCGCGGGAACGTGCAGATCAAAGGGGGCGAGACGAACACCACGCCGATCTCCATCGAGGGCGGTAAGTACAGTAATTACCGCTTAATAGACCCATTTTCCCCCACTTAACACTAGAATCACCAAGCCCGCGAAACTAACAGATTTTAGATTTTTTATTTTACAATCACTAAACTTGTAAAGAAATTCTCGTTACAATTTGCGTTGACTCTCAATATATTATGCACTATAAATTGTATTATGTATTATTAGACTGTGGGTGTTTATGCATTTATAGCATCTTTTAACTTATAATATGGAAAAAATAAAGGTTTTTAATAAAGTTTAATACTATTATGTATTATTACTAACGTAGTAAAGCCTATAGTGGAGAATTCAAAATTCTGCTCAATTTTAATTTTTTTGATATTAGTTCTGTCTGTGAATTTGCATAAACTTCCACGATCTATTGATATTACTGTATTATACAGTTTAATTTAGTATATATTCAATAGTCTGGTACTTCTAGTGTTAATTGATCAACGGAGTCATTTCCTTCAATTTCTAGAACTGTTTCCACGTAGTATCCACGTTATCTGTTCTACGTATATGGTAAAAACAGCTGTTCGAAACTTCTTTTCGATTTCACGTATACTTAATGTTTCTCACTCGTAAATTCGTTGGGGCCCACGTTCTGCCCTTAAAATCGAGGAAGTATTATTACGCGGCTCGAACTTCTTATCCTTGAGATAAGAGTCGACGAGCATCAGGGTCCTTTAAGAGGACAATTTATATCGAGCTTTATTCCCGAAGACTTATTTGCATAAGAAGATGTATCTAGGGCTTTGTCCGGGTACTTTATTTACAGGCTGTTTCGGAAACACTGCGTGTTGAACTTTCGAATATATATGTATATGGCCTATCAGACTAAAAGAAGGAAGTTGCGAACAATGTATAAACTCATTTAGTATGCGATTGATACTATGTTCAAAGTTTCTTTTTTTTAAATCGTTTGATTTTTTTAATATGTATTTATCGTTGCATCAACTACACATACACTACCCTCGAAAAGTTTAGAAGCAGCCATAGTTTTTAGTTAAACAAACGACCCTTTGTCAATACGTTGAAAGTAATCGTCTGTAGAAAAAAGTTTATTGTATATTTCGACCTGCTCACAGAAAAATTTGTTTTCCAAAAATTCTTTATTTTATCGAATGTTGCGTATATACTTACATATTATTTCTGCTTGTGCTACATAACTCTGAAAGTGATTTATAGCAGAATGGGCAAATTTAGATGAAGAATATTTTAAGAAATAAATAAATAAAGTACCCAAAATTTCTTTCGAAGTTATTAAAAATAAAGGTGGTTACTTTATTTGATAAGGGAAAAATTTATTTTTGTTTCTTCCAAATTGGTTTTGTTGTATATAATATAAGAATTCGATTATAATAAAATATCTGTAACTGACTTTTTAAGATTTTATTTAACTGCTTTCAAACGTTTGAACGGTAGTGTACGCGGTTATGTATTTAGAATTTTAGGACGTTCTAGATTTTTCACTAATTTTTCAGTAAAACGTTTGTTCAATCGTTCGAACGATAATTTTATGTTTGTACTAGATATTCAGATTTCGCGCTATGAGGTCGCAGAATTTAACTCCATAATAATCGTCTCAGCTTTTTTTGTGTCATATTTACTGATTAATGATTCTCGCCTGATATAGATTTCACCTTCGTAATTTAAAGTGACTACGTAATTTATCTCATGGTTCATTTAAAGGGACGACGAAAAAAAAGTGGAAGAGTCACGGGACAACAGAGGTAAAAAAGCGCTCGTAATTCAAGTTCGTAAGACTTAATAGGGAAAGGTCGCGACAGACCCGACGAAATAACAAAACGGGGCAAAACTGCTCGGAGCTCGACAAGATAGATCGAGCAGAAATAATTGACACAGACTGACGGTAGGAATGGAACGAATGAGTTTTCTTCCCAAAATTAAGTCCTCTCCCCATTTCCCTTGTACGAGTCTTCGTAAACTATGATTAATCTTTGTTTACGTTGATCATGGATTACAAAAGGAAATTTTACTTTCACCGTGAGGACCCCCGCCGAGTCAATATATCCTCGTTAATCAAATTTAGGCAAATAGAGGGTCGAACCGTTAGAAACATCGCAGTCATCCTTTTAATTTAACGGAAACAAGAGTAATCGAGTTGTAATGAATATTTATCACGTTAACAAAATACTGCAGCTTCACATATATTGGATGGAATATAAACAATTACTGTTGACATTTCAAAAAATTCCAAGATCAATCGGTATTGTGTAAATTAAATATACTCAAGATCATAAGAAAATATTGTGTCACATTTAACAATTTTTTTGTTTTTGATAATAATATATGTTACATAACATGTATGTTTGTATAATTGTAGCAAATCATTCTTTTATAATTTCTTCAGTTTCTACTGATTTTTCAAAACATCTTCAGATAAAAAAACCAACACGTACCACGATTTTGGGAACACCCTGTATTATTACCAACTTATTTTATAGTAATCTCATATTCACGTTTACATTTTTATAGCAATATCATTCCTACAAACTTTCCCATACTAAACACTTTATGATGAAATTTTCCAACAAGTAAATTACTTATTAAAAGATTGTTTATCCAACTAAGAGACCACTTTTGTAATCCTATTACAGTTAACACCGGCAAAAGCACAGTTCCAGCCCGCAAACTTCAAAAGTTCGTTCAACGTGTATCGCATTTTTTTAAACGGTCCCCCAGCAAAAAGGCATCGGGCGGCAGTTTTCTTTTCCGTCGTAGGAACTTCGAATCATTTTTCCGGCCGGTTTAATAATTAAACGACGGCCCCGTTCTACGCGGGCGTTCTTCGCTTTCGAAAGCACACACAAGAGAATAACTTAATAGAGTGTCTTAGTTGCTCCATTATATTCTCTCCAACAATGCACTACGGCTCCCCGCGTTCGCCCCATATTCCCTTCTTTTCGTGCGCTCCTCCAACATAGTTAACGTTTCATGATCTCCGGGGTCGTAACTATGCTTCGCTCGGGCACTTATTCCAGCCGCTTGAAAGTTTTATATATCGCCGTCCCCGTGCAGACCGCGCGAAGATTTTTCCGCCGTGTAATTCAAGCACCTATACCTACTTACTTCGTGCATTACGCCGCGATAAAAATACTTTCTTACACGTTGATGATATTAATTGTAACTGCTTTCCCGGGCTTTTCTTCTTGTGTTTGTTCGCCCTCGAAACGCGAAACACAAACCATTCCCGTCCGTTGTTTTCACAGATAATAAAGACGAAAGTTATTTAAAAATAAAGACATTCATTCGTATATTCTAGAAGCATTTAATTACGTGTGATAAGCACGCCTTTTTTCGAGATATTTAACCCTTTTGTTTATACTGTTGCCATATGGCTATGTATTCGAAATTACGAAATAAAATACTAGTATCATATATTTTTTCATAGATGTGAGTGGGGGAACCTGTTGTACCTTGGGTACAGTTTTAATTTTTAAATTTGATAGTTAAGCTACGCAGATTGTATTTCCTAAAGTCGAGTTCAGCTTCGACCGCAAGTTCAATTCAAGGTAACCTATTATCGAACGAAACGATTTATTAGACAGTGCACAAGGGTTAACCAGCGATTCATCGAAAGACACGTAAGAAGAATAGACTCTAAAATTGACTCTTTTATCCATTCAAGAATAGACTCGATTAATCATTTCCCTCTTGAACGCCCATCGGCCGATCACATTGGCGCGCAGACATAATAAACTCGGCAGCGTTTCCATCAACGACGGATCCCCCCCCCCCCCCCCGTCATAACCTTACAGAGATAAAAATCCTCGAATACAACAATTTGTTGTATAACACTGTTGTGCTATATAGTGTAGACGTAGCTTAATCCTGTTTCTGAATTTTAAAAAAATATAAATTATTTTTTCAGATATCTTTCGAACGCACTTTTGAAACAGACTGTAAAATGAGAGATCGCTAATCACCGTGGGCCGATTTGCATCGATGATCGATAATTACTACCGATAGTCGTCTTTTGATACATATTTATATCCTTCGGTTGGGGGGGGGGGCATTTATACGACCCGATGTCTGAAGTATCGGACGAAACGAAGGGACAAACCGATCTTTCGGGGTTCATTAAGTCGCGCACGGGGACAATTTAAATAAAGTTAACGACCAAGTCTGTTTCATATTCATTAATTATTACTTCGAAACCGACGAAGTAACGGGAGGATGACGGTCGTGCGCGCGCGAAGTCTTTGCTCGTCCGACCATAATGGCCTCCTTTTCCTCCTCCTTTACGTCGCAGTCCTCCTGTGCCTATTACTTCTGCTTCCGCGGCACTCATCTTTTATAACATTTCCCTCTCCCGTGAATGTTTTCCTTTATCTTGAGGCGTGCAGTTCGGCCGGATCAATAGTGCTCCGGGTGAGAGGGGGGAACCGATTTCACTTCTGAAAATTGCTCCTTCATCTCTCTTCCGTTACTACGACCGCTCTGTCTCGCGGCCGCCATCTTCCTTTCCCGGGGTCCTACCTGTTCGTGTTTTTTTTTGTGTCGTAAAAAATAAGTCGAAGGTACAAAATCAAATTTTTTCATTTGTCACTTCCTCTTCGAGAAAATCGACTGTGGAAAATAATCTGGAACGCGTATATTCGTCCGTGGTAATAAGTAGATAATACAGAGTCCTCTCGATTATTGTCCTAAATTCGGGTCCGTGCCGAGACAATAATCTTATAGGGGGAAACGCTTCAGACCATCGTCGATTTGTTTTCTTTTGCCGAAAGCGCGAACCTCGGCAATAAAAGCGGAGAGACAGCAATATAACAACTGAACAATACTCGTTAGAACAAGCCGGACAATAATCGAGAGGAGTCTGTAGTGTGAACTGCTTAGTTGGTTACTACGGCCGCTCTATCTCGCGGCCGCCATCTTTCTTTCCCGGGGTCCTACTTGATCGCGTGTTTTTCGTGCCGAATTGTTGCCCCATCGTTGATGCCTCGGGACTTTAATTGTCGGTAAAAATGGATTAAAGAGGAATTAGGTTCTCAGAGGCGATGGTCTCTGGTTGAATTCCGCGGCCTAGGAATTCACTTTAACCGTTGCTTTTACGTACGATCGATTGACCGATTGATCGATGTTCGCCCCGGGATTAACGTGGTAGAATTTCTGGGACGGGTTTTAGGTGGAAAACGGTGAAATAGTGCCTGTTGGGAGATGGGGCGGTTGTTTGAAATATTAAGGACGAAAGGTAAATTTGGACAGATGGTTTTACAGGCTTCTGTTCTATTTTTATGGTGGCAGTTTAAGTGGCGATTAATAGGGTGGATAATGGGGGATTATTAATTTTCTATAATATTGCAGTTGAATAATAAATGAAATTATTATTACGCGTGTATATTACTGAATTACAATTATATTGTAACTAACAAGGGTGAAAAAACGTATTTTGTTTGATGAAAATAGTTACTAAGAATCACAATTGGGCAATTTGATACATTTCGATTTTATCAAATTGAAATTTTTTTTATTTATTTTGTATGTATTTTCTCATACTTTCCATTACAATGTATAAAGAGATAGGAGAAAAATAAAATGTTTGATGTTAAATATTAAATGTTAAGTAGAATAGGAATGCAATGAACAGACGTGCCAGCCAATTCCTATTCAATTGCACGCGTTGCAGCACATTTTCAAATTCGATTATTTCGAAAACGAAACCTCAGAAACAATTTCGTTATTCTTGAGTGTTATGCTACTTTGGGCCGTACTGTCTCCCTGACCTCATTTATACTACGACTTCAGGCCCATTCTGTATATCATACAATACAATATAATCTAGTATACATTCAACGCGTTAAAAAAGAAAAACAAATTATTCACAGAATTTTTGATTCGCTCTAACATTTTAAACTACAAAATAACAATCAAAGAAAGATGACGAAAAAGTCTCGGTTGAAAAAAGAAGAAAATATTCTGAAAATTGCGTATGCTGGAAGGTAAGCTTTGCAAAAATAAAAAAAAGATCGTATCAACTGACAACTCTGCGCCACGAAATTCTTAAAGAATTCTTTCCAAGGCATGCAAAGAATGGGAGAAGCAAGAGCATCCTGAAACTACCGTGCGTGGAAAAGCATACCGAGGATATCATAAAAGTTTTTGAATAGGCGCCGCGAACACCAAGTGGTCCGACGTTTCTACAAAAGCAACTATTCCGTTGAAAGATGTAACGAGTCGAGGGGAAAACGGAGCGATGACATGGATCTTTTGGCCCGCAGGACATGTTCGTATTCTTTGATAAACCCCCGGCAAAGCAAGTGGCCACTTTGTTAAAAAAAAAAAAAAAAACGCCCCCGTGGAGAAGTCGAATGGGAAAGTTTAAGCGCGGGTCTGCTTTAATTCCGGAATCCCAGTCGCGACCTGAATTTCGCCTCAGACTTTTGTTCTGGATGAACCAACCGGTATTTGTTGTAGGGCCGTAAAATTGAACGGAACCGCCAGTGGTTTGCCTCCTTTCAATTTGTCCCTGGGCTCGAATGATCAGCGAGACTAATAATTGTTATTGCGAGCATTAATAATTTTCTTATACCTTTCAAAATAGTGAATCGATAAGAAATGTTTCTTTGCATAATATTACACTTTTATTGTCAATTTGTTCAATAGTTTTTCTATCGTTTTTCGATAATCACTATGAATAGTGTTTGGTTTGTAAGACAAAGAAGAGTTTACGCTGATTTTGTAAATAATCTCATATTATTTTATTAATTCGCTCAGAAAGGATTTGTATTAATTAAATTTTGTTTAAATGCTCATATCATGACAAATTTATCACGTTAATGGTATATACAATATTGAGTGTATCTCGGAATATAAAAAGTTTTTGAAATATTTTCAAAGTAACGAAATATTTTCAGCAGTTTATACGATCGTATTGAAGTCAATTTGATTCGCGAAGTTAATTGCGAATTTCAGGCAGAAATGTTTTGTACAATCTCTTGGAGAAGAAACATTTTTGATAATTGTATCTCCAATTTTCCAACCGTCAGTAAATTCATTTCCACACAACTAATGCGTTACCATGGTCGTGAAACCATTTCAACGCGAGAGCTCTCGTAATGGTAATATAAAAATATAAAATTATCAAATCCAACATACAGCAATTATCTTCTTCTTTGTCGTTCTAATTATTTTCGTAATTTCGGTGAAATATGAAGACTGAACATTTTTTATCATTGTAACTCGAATAAGGGAGCGAAGACGCTATTTTTACGCTATTACAAGAGAGTAGATCAATAATACACGCAGACGGAACAGAAGGCGGTTTGACAAATATTCGCTCGTAAATAATCGCGAGATAACAAGATTTTTGCATTTCGCCGTATTACAACGCTGAGACCGACCGCGTGATTTATTAACAAGAGGAATTAAATGAAGAGGGACGAGCGGAAACGTTATTACTACGTGTAACAGGGGAAATTATTTCGTCCACGCCAAAATGGAAAATAAATTTCGCGGATGAAGAAAATTGGCCGGACCGGGAAATGTCTGCTCAAGGGAGACTGAGTCGAATGAATCCTTGAAAAATTAAAAATCAAACTGTCATCATGGCAAACAAGGGGCTGGCAATGATTTGCTTTTTGTGTCTATACATTGGATCCAACAAAATGGAAATCAAATTCATGCAATGAAAATTCTTGAATTTCCAAGGTGGAATGAACAATTTGACGGTACGAAATGAATATATTCAAAATTATGCAATGAATGACAGACAAGGTAGGGTAATAATGGTATAATTCAATGTAATCTCTGTATGTATAATTCCAATATGGTGGGTCGTGCACTTTTGCATGTGCTCAAAATGGCGTAGAATATTAGAGAACAATGACGTGTATAACGATGGGAGCTTCTGATTATTTGGAACACAAATATTAAACTTGATGAAAAATAATGAATTACTCATGAATATACCTACTACAATTTATCGAAAATTGATTCCAATACGAATATACAAACAGAATTAGGTTAGAATGCCCTGAAACACCTTAAATTTGTATGTAAACATTTCCGTTAAGTAAAATGTTACAAGAACTATACATGTATTTACCAACGTTACAAAATTATCGAACATAATACAGCGGAGGCTCCCATATCCGAACAATCATTATCAGAATACCCTAATATCCGAATGTTCTACTATGCGAACGTTCTGTTATCCAAACAAACTGTCTCCTAGCAACAGATGCATCCTTCTGTTATAAATACAATCTAGTGCTTACATACAATGTACAGACTCCTCTCGATTATCGTCGTGAACTCGGCTCCGCGCCGGGACAATAATCGTATAGGGAGAAATGCTTCAGACCCTCATAAATTCGTTTTTTGCCCGAAACCCAAGCCTCGGCAACAAAGTATGCGCTTGACAAGTTCCACTCCCCTCCAGTAGTGGGGATAACGTCTGGACAATAATCGTGTAGGACAAGTCAGATGATAATCGAGAGGAGTCTCTATATATGTTCCCCTGTTCAATCGAAAGTAATTCTGTCTAAATATCCGAATATTCCCTTATCCAAACACTTATGCCTTCCCATTAAATTCGGATACTAGAGGCTCCACATGATTCATTTAAAATCGTTTCGTTAATTATCCAATTTATTTAAAACCGTCACACGCGTAATTTAATCCAGCAAAGGGGCGTGTCTTGAGGACTTCGTGGAATTAAACCGTTCCGTGAAGCTCCCGCGCGGAGATCCGCCGCAGAAAATTCAATGTGCCATGAACTCGTTCGCTAATTTTGCGAAACTCCGAGAGCACGTCGACGCACACGACGGGATGGTAAAATTGTTTAAAACCCTGGCTTGAACTAGTTTCGATCTTGTCTCCGGCGCCCGGAACTTACTCTCGCCGCCGAGCTCTTCTGGAAATGAAAGACGTATTCGAACCAAGGGGTGGGGAAAGGGGGCACGTCCGTGCGTACCGACAGTCCGCCAATCGGATTTCACACTTCGCGGCAAAATTTCGGCGGTTTACTACTAGTTTACAACTAAGTCCTCCCACTGAGTTAGTTTACTTCTAACCGTGCACACGCACAACTTCCTCCCTGTCGTTCTCACGCCCCCTCCCCCCTTCCCCTTGTGGATTCTGAGACTAATCGTTTTCCAAGCTCATACGAGCTTCTGGCTGTGACTGTATCCACGTTGTCTACGTTGATCCGCAATTTAGTCGAGCAACTTCGAGCTCTACCTGTTTCTATACATATAGTCGCGATTATGAATTATGGTAAATATTTACAATAAGGGAGCAGGGACTTCTACCGCAACGTAAAATACCGGTATTTTCGGTTGAACCTTCGTAGTATATAACCCTATACATATAAGCCCTACCTTTATAGAAATCGAAAAAATACCAGTATTTATTTCGGTTTTCGGTAATATCTCGGTTTCGGTATACATAGCTTTGATGGCATAATACCGATATCAAAATCATACCGGTTTATGTCCCTGTGAAGGAGCCAGCTCCGATTTCGATGAGTTTTCAATACGTTATCAAGATCACCCTGAATGGTGTGAAGGTTTCAGTCAAGGGTCACCGTTTGTAAAAAAGTTATTATCAAAAAGAATTTAGGTTTATATGTAGATGACACAGTTCAATAAATGTTAACTTTTCCGCGGACTTTTAACATTCAAAAGCCCTTTCTTATAGATTTTTGTGCACTGAATACGAATCTGCAAACGGTTTTTCGCCAGCATCCTTAGTTTTCGAGAAATTTCATTTTTTTTTATAGTAACTTGTTTACAAACGGCGACCTCAAATTAAAACCTTCACAGTACTACTCAAAATTATAACCATGACAACATATTAAAACATCATCGAAATCAAAGGTTGCTCATTTATTGTAAATACGTACCTAAATTATTCCGTAGCGGAAGGCTCATATAATTAACGTTGGAAAACATATAAGGCAACGATTCTTTGATTGACAGTGGCCGAAATCACCGTTAATTTCGTGAAAGCGCGTATCAATAAACCCCGAACGGCGATATCGTTAAAATTAATTAATACCAGATAGTTAACTTCGGAGTCTCTCAAGAGCTTCCCAAAATAATTAATGAACATTACGAGGGTCTCGGTGCGAATGTATTTTCAGTTGGGTCTTTCTGAAATATTGATCTTTTCACTCTTGATTAAAGGCTAGAAATATAAGGTCAGGGTGGACGAAAGAAAAGAAAGAACGGGATGTTCCTCTTTCATCGGAGAACCCTATCTCCTTTTTAAGAGATTCTACTTCCCCGAGGCTTCGAACCTAAACTCCCGTAATCGTCAAAGAATGAGGGGAATGTATTCCAAATCCCTTTGCTTGATCGAATGATCCTCATTTCGCTGGAAACTCGGATCTGAAAGTACGTTCCTCGAGGAACATTCTCGTCAGAATGTTCTCATCTCCCTAGTTTCAATTTTTCAAATACTCTCACTGGTTACATGGCAATAAATTTCGTATATATATAAAATAAATTCAACTCATTAATCAGGTTAGTAATACGTTCGCGACCGCCATATTGGTTCGAAACCGTTTTTCGTTAGGTAAACGGACACATAAATTTATATATCTCCAGCAAGAAAAGTGTCACAAGCCAATTTTCATTTTATCGCGTAAAATATCTTCCAATACGTAGTTTGACCATCCAGAAAAATGTCACAAATTGAAGTTAAATGCGTCAAGCGACATGGCGCTAGTGTCACTTTGTTTAATATATGAAATAATACGGGAATGAATCAGTTTCTTTTCGCTCTCCTGAAAAATTATACATTCTACACTTGTGACACTTTTCTTGCATAGGGTGCAATATGTGAATTTAGCGAAATACATTCTGCTATTAACTAATAAAGTAGCGACCGTAAATTGGAGTAACTTTGAACTGTCAGGTTAACTTTGTACAAGGTCAAAAAATGATCATCTTCGATTTTGCACATCTGTAAACAGTTAAATTAAATTGATTTTCTCGTAAAAATATCTGCAAAATTGAAAATGATCATTTTCTGAATCTGGAACAAAGTTACCCCTGGCTGATTCAAAAGTTACCCCATCTGAAGGTACGCTGACATTTTTTGGCTTTTTCACGTAAACTGCGAAACTGTAATAGCACGTGTCACCTGGTAGCCAACCTGTGTTACATTATTCTTTGTTTTATTTCAGTCTTTTTTCTATTATCTTTATTAACAAACGCACCACACTGTGATCATCTTTGAACCCATACAAAGAAGGTAATTCATTATTTCCGAACAAGAATTATTAATCTTCTCGAATACTTCCATCAAGAATCGTCTTCGTTCCACCGCGTTCAGTATTCACCAATTCCAACTGCACAATAATTCCATAATATTCCAGAATCGGTGAAAAATCCACTTAAATACGCGTCGGAACATCGCGTTAATACGACGTACCGACGTCAGTCACGGAATTTTTCAACAGGATCCGATTGCATATCCGGCGTCAGATCGCGCAAAATTTATATCCAACCGTGTTCGACCCGCAATTAAAATCCTCCTGGACGTATTAATTAAATTTCAGGTTACGAACGGTGTTTCAGCGGTTACGCAGCCGTGCCGGACTATTAATGCGAAATCAATTGCGAGCGTTTCCCTGCGTGTAATTTTCGATGGACAAAGAGAAGGAAAACACAAAATCGAATGAAAAGGAAATGCTGCGGAACTTATCGTTTGAGGGATGATTCGTGGGGGTGGTTAGCTCGTTCCCAAAAGGTAATTGGACGTGATACCGGTATTCGTCTGGAGGATGAAAACGATGCGAACCGATTGCGCGAATTCGAGCTTTGAGAGGGAGCTGGTTGGGTGGCCAGAAAAAACCCCTTTTTCCTGAACGGAAAAATGTGGCTTTTGCCCCACCATACAAGACAAAAATTGGATTTTGCCCCACTCCCTCCCTTCCTAAAGTAACAAAATTTTTGCGTATTTTTTTTTGCATTAACATTAATATTGCTGTATAATTTAAAACACGACCAACAACCTCTATTAACAAAACGCATATATTTTCAACGATTTATGACTTTAAAAATAAAATAAAGCGTGTCTGGCTACGTACGGCCTTTTTCACTGTGGCAGAAGATGTGTTAATATTTTTGCCCCCATGATAACCTGGCTACGCCCATGGACGTTTTTAAGCGTTTCCGCTTAATGGCGACGGTAACTGACATCGTTGCGGAAGTCGCGACTTCTGGAAAATGAAATAAAGAGGCATCGCTACTTTAGGTAAAAGCCTGTCCGGCCTTGTTTGACGACGATTTAACGGTTTAACGCCACAGCCACACCGGCCCCGATAGAGCGCGCAACCTAAATAAATATCACCGAAACATCGTGACATCTCGTCGCTGTCGAACATCTTTAAATCGTCCGGATTTATCGATGGAGACGTCGTTCTATGGAAAATATTGGGTTGTCCGGGGATATTTTTGTCGAGTTTTGGGATGAATCGGTGTAAAGTCCATATTTTCATCCATTAACACTTTAAGGGGGTAGCCAACAGCTAAGAATGAACGAATTTTTGGGAATTTATTGCGAAGAAGGTACTAAACCAATCTGTTTGAAACTTTGAGAATTCTTTATTGTACAATTAAACTGAATATAAAATTCTTATTTTCACGACAAATTTATAAATATTATTATAGTTATGAGGACTTATGTGTAGTTCGTGAGCAGAAAAGGTGTTCCACTTAATGGAATTAGGCGAATCGAAGTTGTCATATTTTTATCAATATTGTGTTCGTTAGACCAGTGTAAAATACACCTGGTTTCCTAATTACACGGAAAAGAATTTTTCATATGCTTATGCTTGATGAAACTGTAAATTAATATTAAAATAATATAAAAGTTGATATTGATTTTGATAAGAAATTATGTATTGGTAAGATTAATAATTTCATTGAAAGCAATAAATTTACAGACTAAATTCTATTTATAATCATTCTACTGGTACAGGTGTTCAATAGTAAATTAATTTTTGAGATATAAATATCGTGAAAGAAATTGTATAAATTATTGAAGAAAATAAATAATCGTATAAATGAATACTTTTACAAAATGAATACTCTTGTTAATACAATCTGTAAGTAACAACTGAATCAGTAATTGTCCGTTGCAGGTATTAATAGCGTTTAATTCTTAAGGAAGAACTCTAGGGAATGCCTTTATCCAGAAGGTATCTTTGTCTTCATAATTTAATATCTATTCCATCTGAAGAGGAGTTAAACGACTGAAGTATATTAAGAGGGGATAGCATAATCAATAGTCTGTTAATGAAGTCTAGTCTGTATTATGCATGAACTACACTTCAATTTTGGGCAGGAACACCTGGCTAGACAGGAAAACGATTAATTTGCGGAAGAAGACATTGGAGGATCGATTCAACATACCAAACTGATAATTTGATATCTTGTATAATTAACAATAATACGTTTCCTTCTTTATAATCCCACATAGAACGATTAAATACGTTCCTCAAAAAATCTTATCAAGTATAGAATTATTCTAAAGGTACGCATTAACAAAAAATGTATTCAATTAATTTATTATTCGAAAGTAAGTACCCTTATAATAATTCTAATTCTACAATAAATATTTAAACTCGAATTTACGATCACATACAGTTAGAACCAAAAGTGAATACGTTCTGTGCTTATAATATTGAGATTTATTAGATCCCAAATTTAAAAAAAAAAGTCACAAATTTAGTATAACATTTTTCGACGAAGCATTTAATTTTCGACCAAGTCGAGTTTCAAAATTCATATATGTACTTACATACATAGAATCAGCCTGCTAGCATATTCCTGGTACAGTGTCTGACTACTACTCGATATTTCTACTTAAAGCGAACGTCGATCATGTTTCGTGAATTGTGCTCCATCGATCTCATTACCATCTATCAGTTTATATTCTCATTATCATGACAAACAAATAGTACAGGATCAATGACATTGTTTATAAACGTTAACACAAGCGGAAATAACCATGAATGACCAGACACAAAAGCTAAATATAGTACTGAAGTGCTCTTATGTAATTATAAATTTTCAACATCCATTTAATCGAAAACGAAATCTCGTAAAACAAATTTATTTTGCACACTACACTCACTTTTTCTTATAAAATTACATCATTCCATATTATTCATGCCTATTCCATGGTTTACATGCAATCTACACTTCTTTTTTGATTAGTATTCATTTGAACACATCCTGAAACATTCTCTTCTTGGACATTTCAGACAAAGACATGCAGAAGCCTGGCGATAATAAGAAGAAATTGTTCAAATACGACACTCACGGTTCAATTACGATTGTTCCCACCGCGGATGACAACGATATGGATTACACCTGCGAGGCGAACCATCCAGCCATACCAATCGACATGCCCTTAAGAGCCACCGTCAAACTCTCCGTTTTTTGTAAGTACCATACATTCGAATATCTTTTAACGCACTATGAAAAAAAAATCATTTATATCCCAAAATGGTAATTTTGGAAACGTGTTATTCATTAGAAATCCCTTGATCCCTATACATATATGAAGTAACCTATACAAAACATAACCTCAAATCGAACTATATTTCGTTCAAAATTCTTCGTATGAATTCACTCTAGTACAAATATTTACCCTCCATATCGAAGAAAGATTTACTCGTCTTCATTTTACATTTAACTTGGGAAATTTTCGTGGGATAGTTCTTTCAAAAAATTCGATAACCTTTTCCATTAAAGCGAGTCTAATAACATTGTTCAACGAAATTTTGATAATTCTAAACTGATAGAGTGAAAATAGTTGTATTTACTTAATTTTGAATTGCTGAATACAGTGATAACCTCACTTTTGACCCTATAAGGATTTTTTTTGTGGAACGTTATTGCAGGATCTCAGCCGGCAGACTCACGCTCTGATTGGTCGGGGTTTCTCGATTAATATCTCGTTAACAAAGCGTCGGGGAACTTTTCCACTAAGAAAAAAATTGTTTCAAATCACCCCAGGAATCACCCCTTTCAAGCATTTACACCTATTTTGGAACACCCTGTATATTACACGTATTAATATATTACACAATTTAACTTAGCATACATTTAATGCTGGTAGATCTAGTGTTAAATATCAATTACTAAAATCGCGACAGAATTGCAGGATCGGTTGTTCCACGGATTAAATAGGTTAGTTAGTCGTCACCCGTTAATCCGTCCGTCATTCCAAGTGCATACATATTAATCATCCGCAAGAGCGCGGGATTTCTCGTAACGCTCCGCAGAACCGGGCGAACTTTTATTAAGAAACTTTTTCCATTACTAGAAGAATAGCCGTGACCGGAGAATTTTCAGGACTCGCATGATTGAATAATTTTAAGATCCGCCTGGTATGCCGTACATCGAGGGATACACCGAGGGCGAGACGGTGAAGCGTGGACAACAGCTGGAGCTAACTTGTCGATCGCGGGGCGGGAATCCGCCAGCGCAGATCGTCTGGTACAGAAAGAACGAGCAGATCACCACGGTGTACCGTACCGAAGGCAGTTTCTCCGAGAGTGTGTTGTCTATCATCGCTAAAGCACAGGACAACAACGCCACGTACAGATGCGAGGTCTCCAATATCATGAGCATCGAGCCCATGAAAGTGAACGTCGATCTCACCGTACTTTGTAAGTATTGGTGCACTTGTAAACCATCGATTAGCAGTAATATTTCGATCTATCGACAGACTTCTACATTATATGTATACTAGCATGGGCATAGCCAGGGAGCAGGGGGCAGGGCATTTGTCCCTCGTGGACGGGAAAAAGTGGCTTTTGCCCCACCCTACAAGAAAAAAATTCGATTTTGCCCCCTCCTCCCTTCTCAGAGTTACAAAATTTTTGCATAATATTTAATATTACAATCTAATTGGAAATAGTAACTCTAACCTGTAATTCAAACCTTTCTTACTTGATCCCACACACTTCTATATTCTATACTAGATGTCTGCGCGTACGTGTGAGTTCGTGTAACTGTTAGTATGTCGGGAATGGAACTTCAGATTACAAAATAAAGGAGTGTCCCATCTCTTTAGGACACCCTGTATATGAGTTTTTAAACACATTTTCATATATCTCTTTAGTATTTCTTGCTATATAAACGTTTTTTGTTCAATCTTTTTATTAAGATTAATCTAATATTTATCTAAGAAGAAATTTCCAAGTCTCCAATTTTATAGATTAAATGATCAATTATACGTAAAATTGGAATTCTAAATACAGTGGACTCTAACTATATTGCCATGGTCGGGGCTGTAGGGGAGTAAAATGGCAATAAGTTCAGAGCCCCCTCCATGCTAAGCTCTGTCGTCATAGCCTCGATCTCAGCGCCTGCGCAAAAGTTGGATCGTACTGGTGCGCCAGCGTACGCAATGTGGTGGGAGAGCGAATTTCTGTGCTAAGAAGTCCTTGAGAAGGGGAAGTGCCTCTCGCGGCAATATGTTTAGTGGCAATATAGTTAGAGTCCACTGTACACTACTCCTTCCATAACATTGCGTGGTTCAGATTAATTCAAACAAAAATCTGCCCATCTCAGGAAAACCTAAATGTTACATAAAACATTTTCCCCAAGAAATTTGCTAAACAATTTTATACGTATCGGATAAATACGAGGAAAAATCTTCGGGTCTCGATTTTTATATTTGAAATCGAAGGGGACGGGGATCGTTCACCAAATCGCGTATCGTTTCAGTCGCTCCATCCGGCGTGACGATCACGGGACCGACGGAAGCGAAGGCGGACGAGCAAGTGGTGATCACCTGCACAACGGAGAACTCGAATCCTCCGGCGGACATAAAATGGACGGTCGACGGTCACAATTTCGAGAGCAACGCCTCGAGGACCGAGCCGGCGCCGCAGGGCGGTTGGATCACCACGTCGAACGTCACGTTCAACATCAATCGGACCAGCCGCAGCATCGTCGTGATCTGCGACGCGTCGAACGTCAAGCTAACGGAGAACGTCGTACGGACGCACACCATAAACGTGATTTGTGAGTAACTACCTACCATCTAGCGACGGATTAATACGAAGCTAATCCCGGGGTGAACCTTACGACTTTACATTGTATCTTGTCCGTTTATCCTGGATCCGTGAATTTGGCCCCGTCTTAACTCGGATATACCCGCTGACTCTGGATGCAATTCAAACTTGCGTGAAAATTTATTCTGCTCCAGAAATGGAAGACGCTTCAATACGTGTAGTGTTCACTATTCTGCCCTTCTTAGTTAAAACGTTCTAACTACAATTTTTTCATTTTTCGTGATATTTTGAAATATTTGTAGATATGTTTTCTACCTTTTCGGCTGGGTTAGTAAAACAGTTTAATTGATTTGTCCTGACTGCTGTACTGAGGTTATAGTATTTTGATGATCCTCATTCGTAGATCCACCGTCCAAACTCACTATCACCGGATACGAGGAGGGCACCACGATCGACGCTGGTACCGTGCTGAGATTGATGTGCACTGCCACCTCCGGAAACCCATTGGCTACCTTGACTTGGTACAAGAACGACAGGCAGGTGAGTGGATGGGAATATTTTTGTAATATTAAAATTATTCAGCAAATATGATAAAGGATCGTGTCAATTAAGTGGACATTGAATTGATAAATATTTTGCTGGTATGTGTAAAGAAAAATATAGAAGAGACACAACATTAACTATCCTTTCATCAGAAAAACGAGCTTGAAAATTGCAGTTAATTTCAAATTTTTTAAATAACCTGAATTTTTTTATTGAAAAATTCTTGTGTATACTGACATATGGACATATTGAAATTTTAAACAAAAATTTGTAAAGGTTTCTTTACTTTATATAGTAACGCATACAATAATATAGATTTGAGTAAACAATAAACCGTAAAATCAAAATCATGTATTAAATGTTTCGAACCAGCAAAATGCTTCTTCTCAAGCATCGACAAAATATGACTGCTTTCTTAAAATTTATACCTCTACCATTTTTCTAGGACAATTAGCAATTTCATTAACATCTCAAAACTACCAATAATTGACTGTTATACCTTTTATTTCTCTTTATTTTTAGCACTTATAACCGAAGAAGGCAAGTCCAAGCTGAAATTCCAGAAAAATAGACTATATATTTATTTAATTCTGTGCTTTCTATGGTAGATACCCGGGAGCACCAGAACACGTGACCACGCGGTGTCCAGCGAGCTGACGATGCTCGTAAACGCATCGGACAACAACGCGCGTATACGCTGCGAAGGGTCAAATTCTGCAACGGAAATCCCTCTAATGAAAATCCTCGCCTTAAAAGTTAACTGTAAGTTACAATGAAACCCCTACGATCTTAAAAATTACAACAAACATCCATTCGTAACTCATTTTTAAAGAATGTTGCACAAAAACCAGAATCCAGTAACAATTTATCTTGTCCACAAAGGACTTCATTATAACTTATATATTTAGTACATGACAAAAATATTCATTAACGTTAGAACTATGGGTGAATATTATATTGAATTTTATAATATATTAATACACAAGGTGTTAATAAAAACGTGGGACTCTTTCACAAAGTGGATTCTATAAACATGCCATATCAAGAATGGCAAAATTGCACTTGGGGCTTCGTTCCTGTGTTATTAATGGTTGAAAATACAGGCAAAATACGCTTAAAATACATCTGGCGCAGTGGATATAAAGCACGAACTGCCGTTTCCCAGCTGATACACGTGATCGAACGATGAATTAGTGAAACTAATGAATGAAATAAAATGGAATGAATAAAACCAACTCGTAAAACAGTCGAAGAACGCGCCTCTCAAGTAGAATAACCCGTCACGTCAGACGTATTTTACGCGTATTTCGCCTATATTTTCAACAATTACGAACTGGGAAACGGAGCCTCGATCGCAATTTCTTTATTCTTGATGTTTGTCTCAGTTAGCCATCTAGAATCCACCCTGTGACAATGTCCCATTATTTATTAACAATTAACACCCTTGTATAATATGATATAACGTAATACAGTATAATATAAAATTTACATTCAACTAAAAGTCAACATAAATCCCGACAAAGCACTTTTATGATTTCAAGAATTGTAAAACAAAAAATTTGGAGACCTTCATTTCGACAGATTTGGTTGTTATTGTTAGTGGTTAACCCTCGTATACTGTTCAGACCAATTTGACCAGAAGCCAATGTTTGATTCTCAACCGCATTTATCATTCCAGAAATTTATAAATTAATTTAACATCAATAGACCGCATACAATTTATCTATCTATAGGCAAATACATTTCCTTAACTCTTAGAATACGGTGGCCGGGTCCGTTTGGGCCGAATGTTTAAAAACCGTATCTAACTCATCGATTTGTAAATGTAATTTAAACCAGGATTTGTTCATATTTAGCCACGTAAAAAGGCATTTGTTTTTTAATAACCGTGTTCGAAACTATATTTAAAAAGAAGGGTTTCAAACAGACCCAGACAGCACTGTCTCTACGAGCGTTAAAAACGTCCGTACTCCCATGACCAATTCCATTTTATTTCAGGCTCAACTTAATACAAGAAACGCAATACTTTATGGAACAGTGTACGTGGGTTAATCTCTGTGAAACTTTTCCTTCCAATTGTGTTTCACATAAATTCCTAAAGACCAAAAAAAGATGATACGAAGTGGATAAGACGAAAGATAATATCCTCCAGAAAAACAGGGATGTTCTATTAACATGAAACCCAGAAGTTCTTTCGATATAAACGAACACTCATCCATGTATAAAGTTAACTTTTCGATTTTATCGCGGGGGAATTTTCTCTCTCATGCCCGACGATTCTTCTCCCCGTTAATCGACTTACGATTCGACCCCCGTTTCGTCTGTTCCCAGTCCCGCCCGATAAAATTAAGATCACTCACGAGCCCCAGGATTTGCACGCGGGCGAGGAGGGCCGTATCATTTGCGAATCGAGCAGCAGCAATCCGCCGGCCGAGGTGTCATGGTGGAGGGGCGGTACACCGGTGCTGGGCACGAAAAATGGCACTAAACCGGGCTTACACGGTGGTTTCCTGTCGTTCGTCGAGCTCGCGTTGGACGTCACCGAGGAAATGAACCGCGAGGTGTACACGTGTCAGGCGAGGAACAATCAAATGGAGAGGTCCATTCACGACGCAACGACCCTCGATGTCTTGTGTGAGTACCAACCGGAATTTATGGTCGAATTAACGGAAGCCCCGTTAAGATCGCATAGCAAAATTGGCGTACGCGAAGAAAAGTCTCGTAAAGTTGTAATCGCAACGCCGAATAATTTACGACCGGTTCCCCGGGGGAATTTTATGCGTTTTCAGCGTGTTCGAATGTTAAAAGTAAACGTGACAGATATGTTAAAGTTCTGATTGTACTTTTTGTGCAATGGAAGTCTCGATTAACATTTAGACTTTTGGATTTTTTTGATACAGGGAGTGATTTTTTGGTGCAATAATGTATGTACATGTGTAGGGTGGATGTACTATTAGTAAATGAAAACGTACTAGTGAATGAACATTATACAGGGTGAGTCAATAAGAAGTACTATCTAAAATAACTCGTTATTTATGATAATGTTCGTTTACTTAATATTGTTTATTCACTGGTAAAATCTGTATTTTGTCTTTTTAATTTAATTAATTCCATTTTTCCAATTTTTGAAATTGATATCTATAGATTTTAAAAGAAGGTATAGAAATTGAAAAATCTAATTTTCACGTGTCAAATATTTATCAATATTATGCATCATTTAAAATTTTACTGTAATAGTTACAAACTCTCTTAAGTATTAATTCATTGGTGCGTTTACCCTATAATAACATATGCACTGAATTTCGAGTTCTGTCAATGTCACAAAATGGTAATAAAATTTAAAATTCTTCAATATCTGGTTTAAAGTATTTCCGGGGAGTTTTCGATATCGCATATTACGATTTTAAAGTCAGATTTAAAAATTGTTTAGATACTACAAAGCTGTCTTGTTATAAAAAAACATGCGAAATTTTCTTTGATTCGCAGACAAGCCGATATTCTCACCGATAGTACCTGACGAATTGATCGGTATGGAAAGTGAACCGTTTGTGGTTTCTGTCTTCGCAAGGGGAAATCCAAACGACATAAAATACACGTGGACAAGGGACGGTTTGCCGTTGGTCAGCAACAGCAAGAGGATATTCGTTCGAGGATCCACGTTGAACATTACCAAACTGGATCGTCACGATGCTGGAACTTACATATGCGAGGCGACCAATGAAGAGGGGTCAACGTTTTACGCGTTGAACCTGACTGTACAATGTAAATAGAAATTAACAATAAGATTATTGTCTTTCCTTATTCTAATTCATAAAACATTTATTTTTCCATTCTAAGAAGCCATCTATTTTCCTTGTTCTTCTGATCATATAGTCCTATAATAGACCTTCTTTTAATCATCTTGTTCTGTAATAGATCTCCTTGTTCTTCTCATCGTTTAGTCCAATAATAGATCTCCTTCTTCTGATCATCTCGTTCTGTAATAGATCTTGTTGTTATTCTGATCTTGTTCTATAATAGATCTTCTTGTTATTCTGATCGTCTTGTTCTCCTGATCATCTTGCTCCGTAATAGATCTCTTGTTCTTCTTATCATCTATGTCTGTAAAGCTTCTTTTAGTATAATTATTATGCTACACTTTCTTATCCATCAAAATGTGGCTTATTGTTTTTCGTTTTATATGACACAGATAGTTTGTATTGTCCGCAAAATGTTTGATATTCAATCCCGAACTCCGTATCTTCCAGACTCGGCGAAAATTAAACGCACATCGGCGTCGGGGATAGTGTATCCTCCAGGTATCGAAGCAAAATTGTTCTGCGAAGTGGACGGCAGCCCCATGGGAGACGAGTACGTCACGTGGCAGAAAGTTGGCTCGAACTCGGAGCTATCCGGCCGATATTCAACCTCTTTTATCAACAAAACTTCTTATCTACACATCGAAAATCCTGATCAAGAGGACGTCGGAGAATACCAGTGCAAAGTCAATAACGGAATCGGGAACGTTACATCCGAGCCCATTCTCTTTGTCACGAACTGTACGTATATTAATTTATTCGGTTCGTTATTCGACTAATCGAACGTGAAAAATTTTTCAAACTCGTGCAAACGTTTGTAATCACTTTTACTCGACAAATTTAGTACATAGTACATTTTAAAAACTTAACAATTTGTAATACTTTATAATCATTTCTCGAACATCCTACGCAATTTTTATTCAATGAATGGTCGGAAAGTATTTTTTAAAGAAAAATATATTACCTTGTGATTACAAAAAAAAATGGTGGATTACCTATCGGTGAACCTAATACAATTATATTTATGGTTGATAATATATTTTGTTAGTGTAAGATATGTTTTGTATCCCCGTTACAGTTAAACCACAAATGATAAACACACCCCTGACAAGAAAAGCAGCCGCGAACAAAGGGATAAACGTGCAGCTGTTTTGCAAAGCGCGGGGCTCGCCATTGCCACGGTTCTCGTGGACGTTTGCCGGAAAAACCTTGTTGCCGAACGTCACCGAGCATAAATACAGCATCACGCACACGGATGTGAGTTAATATTAATATTATACAAAAAAGCGTGACACCGAGCTCTAGAAGTTATCTATATTGAAACACTATTCAAAATGACTGATTAACTAAAATTCATCAAAACTTGACTTACGACCATTAAAGTTTTCATGGGTTCCAAATCTTAACCTGTCGACCGGCACAATTTTTCGATCGAAAGCGCCCCCTAGTTCATAAGTATTGGGACACTTATCGAATATAAAATACCCTTACGAACAAACTCAATGAGTTAAATATTATTTAGGGGATATTAAAGCTCAATGGATAACACTTACGTTAATCTACAGTAATGAAACTGGCCCAAAATTCATAATTTTTATAAAACACCACATTTTCGTCATATAGCCCAGGTGTCCTAATACTTACGAATTGCAGTGTACATTCTTTCGTAACTGGCACAATTCATTAATATTAACAACAAAGTCACACATCTTGCCCAGTAAAGCACTTTCAAAACGAACGAATCAATTCGTCTTCGTCGATTAACAGGTGAACCCTTTCTTTACTGCAGAGTTAGCCACAGTCTACATTTTGCCTCGAACAGTATAACGATCTGCTTAATTAATACATCTAATTAGAGAAACTAATTAAATTGGCTTAGATTCACGACAAATTTAAAGTTCCAACGGGTGACCATAGTCACCTGTAGGAGACAAGAAGCATCCAGTGGTGGTTAACTATAGTCATCTTTAGTATACAGCGAGCGCTAGACCAATGGGTGGCTATAGTCACCTTCGATAATAAAAGGGTTAAAAGATAAAAAGATAACGTGTATGTCGATCAGTACAATCTAAGGAATCAATCAGAACTCTCACAGTCTTCTTAACCATTTTCCGTTTTCCCACCATAGTTAAGCGAGTTGGTCTCGGAGTCGACGCTGACCATTTTCCGCGTAAGATCCCACGATTACGGTAAATACGAGTGCCGTGCGACGAACAAGATGGGACACTCGACGGACACGATAGATCTGGACATCACGTCGCCGCCGGACCAACCGACCGATCTCGAGGTCTACAACGTCACCCACGAGTCCGTCACGCTAACGTGGAAACGAGGATTCGACGGCGGGTTGCCGACCTCCTATCAAGTACGATGGCGAGAGGCGCTCGACTACGAGGATCGATACCATTATCTGGACGTCTCGCCAGGGGAATATAAAACCACGATAACCGGGCTGTCCCTCGGGACCCAATATGTCTTCAGTGTGAAGGCCATTAACGAGAAAGGGGACAGCGGCTTTCTGCCAGACCTGGTCAAAGTCCAGACGCTTCGTAAGTATTGGAATTGAGTTCACGTACTTACCTGTAACCCGCTGTGTGCCGTAACCAATTGCTTTTTAGTTTGCGAACAGTAGCTGCGCCATCTCTCAAATTACCATTTTTTCTCGCGCCCTTAACCCTTTCTCGGACTTATAATTCGGACTTAAAATTATTCTTGGTATTTTGTTTTGGTCTTGCATAAATATCATATAATTTAACTGTATTTTAATATATTGATTTGATAATGTAGGGCAAGGTTGCCATTTGGACCATCGCTTAGGTTGGACCACTACTGAACTTGCCAGGTGTAAGCAATTTACGCCGTATGATAGACAATATTTGTTGCTTATATACTAGGTTAGTTAATAAAATCACTACTGTCATACACGTATGCCCAATCATACGGTGAAAATTGCTGATAGATAACACGTTACAGGTACTGGTTTAACCTAGGCAATGGTCCAAGTGGCAATCTTCCCTCATCCATAAAATTTAAAAAGTATTCAGATTGTCTTTACGTACAATGCAGATAGAATTTCACTAAATATACCAGAGACTACTACTGTACGGAGTGATTGCACTAAAATTGAATGTCAACTCAGTCTTGACAGGACCGCAAAGGGTTAAACGTCAGAGTGGGTTTCGTTGCCACGGCAACTTAACACATACCCGTTCACTTAACAAATATTCAGTCGAACACATACCCTTAATCCGCCGGATTCGCATCATCCATATCGTATTCCGTTTATTATGCGATCAGTATAATAATTAGTTGTCGATACGTAGTACTGCTTAATAGGGTGATAGCCATTTCCGTATGAAGTTCGGTGGTCGTAGTCGGCAATTAATCCTGCGTGCTTTGGTGGTGAAATATTTAAGGATTTTACGCGAGAGAATCGCGTGAATTGTTACCAATCCAGTATCTTAATAATCGGTGAAGGTTTGATGAGAATTCTTGTTGGTTTGATGGGTAAAAGAAGGTGCATTGTGAATGTTAGGATTTGAAATTAAAATACGAGATTGTTAGTCGAAAGCATCACATCGACAGATATGTGAACTTTTGCGTCCTCAACTTCAGATATCGTCGCGGAACGCAACGTTACGTTTCAGATGGCGCCACTGAAGACTGACAGACCAGACATCTCATGCATTTTTATTAAACTGAATATGAATGGACAGAAACGAAACTAACTGACATTAGTGTAGTTGACATCAACTATGAAATATCCTTTTATTTTATGTTTCGTACTGGGTACAAGGAATGCCATAAAATACTTTATGCTTGGTAGAAATCATGACGCCATTTTGAAGATATCGTATGTTCACAAGTCACCCTTTCTATTGCCATTATTAGAGAATTCTTGTGACACTTCCATTCAGTGCTAACATACAGGGTGTCTCATTTCAGTGTGATCCCCGAATACCTTTTTCAATGTGAAAACGCAAAAAAGTATTTTATGCGTAATTCCAATGGTATTAAGTAATCGGTATCCTGCATGCGTTGTTTTCTTCTCGAAGTTTTCAAGGTTATAAATGTTTTTTCAAATAACTACATATTTGTTCAAAGTCACATCAAGGTCGCTACATATATGAATGTATTTTTTCATGAGCTACGCAATGCAATAAGAAAAAAATATGTAATTACTTGAAAAACAACATCGACGACCTAGAAAACTTCGAGAAAATACAACATTTGAAAAAAACAACGCCTGCAGGATACTGACGACATAATACCATTCAAATTGCATATGAAATATTTTGTTGCATTTTCACAATTAAAAAAGTTATTCGGGGGTGTCACTTAAACTAGACGCCCTGTATAAACTATTTTAAAGTGATCATTACGTTTCAAGTATCATAGAGAATGGTAGCTTAAACGGCATAACATCGACATTTAACATTTCGACGACATTACCGTACCATGATAAGTAGACTGCGGATTTCATACATTTATAGAGCTCTGTGAAATACAATAAAAAGCAAAACTTTCATCGGATCCAACGAGGTTTCTATTTTATTCTGAACCCAATAAGATACTTAAGAGGGAAAATAAATTTCTACTCCTGTCTTTATAAATTACTTTAGAAACTTTTATTTTGCATAAAAATCCGCAGTCTAATGATAAGCTTTAAACCATCGCATCTTGGTTTCTTTCCCGCCAAATTCGGTAGATCTGCGGAACGAAAACGTACGCAGAACGAGTCTAACAGAGAGTAAAATTGATCGTTTGTCGTTCCTAATGAACGGGGGGTTGGGGGGAGGATTTGCCGTTTAAACTGACCACGGTACACGGTCCGTTTAACGGTAACCGTGGCCTAATCACGGAGTCAAAGGAAAGATTACCATTGCTGATGGACTTAGATGCTCGCTAACGGAACCCCGGTCGCCGCCAAAAACGTTTAATAATCGATCGTGCGCGCGACGCTTGCCTAAATTGTAACTAACATACGCGGGTTATACCGTCGTTTTGCATGAATAACAAAACCGGTGATGGGTGCGTTGGCTTGGCTTACAGGGGAGGCACCACCTACCGACGTGACATCAAGCGAGATTAATTCTTCCTACATCATCGTCATTATCATCACTGTTTCCGCCTCTGTATGCCTACTCATTGCTGCGCCCATAGTCTTTGCTACATTAAAATCGAAAAAGAAGGCTCAACGTTCCGGTAAATATTAATCACTATCACGTATTTTTTCTTTTTGTTTCTGCTGATCCTCTAGGGCCGAATAACGCTGAGAATCTGCCGGACGTTCTCTTGGAGAAGGGGGATTTTGCAATGAATTATATCTATACGTTCGCAGCAACCTCCCTCATCTTTTTTATCATAAATGTGCTCATCGTCGTGTTGTGGTACATTATGAGAAAACGAAATAAAGATCGTAAGTGAACCATCATCGTCTTGAACGGGAGGGGCGTGTGTACGATACGCGCCTCGCCGGTTCTCAGTAAATCGATAGAGAACATAAATTGGAAATTATTAAACGACAGGCAACGACGACATTGGAGCAAGGTTTTCTGATCC
Organism: Dufourea novaeangliae; assembly: GCF_001272555.1. NCBI lineage: Eukaryota > Metazoa > Arthropoda > Insecta > Hymenoptera > Halictidae > Dufourea > Dufourea novaeangliae. The sequence continues at coordinate 2,711,624 of NW_015374156.1, read as the reverse complement.
GATGAATTTTTTGTTTGTTTGTTATTTATCCAGGAATCAACAAGTCCCAGACAGCCGATATGTACGCACCGTCGACCGTCAACGGGGACACAATGACCGGTGAATTAAGTTCCGTGTCGGACGAGAAGAGCGACGTTAACTTCGACACTAACGATTACGTGGTCAGTGCGATCAGTCAGTATGTTCTTAGTAACAAGTAATGCCGGAGGGTAGGTTTGAGTTCTATTAACACATTTCTGTTTCGTTTTTACTTCCGTTTAGAGAACGCACACCTTTCACTTCTGCACTTCCCTGTCGCATCACGAGTCGGACACCACTTATTGACTTCCCGTTTCTCCTCTGTTGCATCCGTATTTTCACCCTGTATTAATTGTTATCCGATAACGACACCCTCGTCGTGCCTTGATCAGTAGCGTGTATCGATCTGTTGATTTCATTTTCATTTTCGGTTCGTTCGTGTTCACGTGTATTCTGTCTTCGTTTCTTGCAGTATCCTTTTGAGCGTAGGAAGGTTTTGGGGTGGATCTTTTTAGACCTATATCCCTGTGCACATGTAGGCGCCCCCGGGCATTCTCGTAATGTATCAGAATGATTAAAATGTAAATGTCGAAAGTGAAGACGTGAAGTGTTGCTTCGTTGCATGTGAAGCCGGCAATGTATTTGGACTTCATACTGATACGATACGAACTGAAGGGAGAAACTTAAAGGCTCTCCGAGTTTAGTCGACTTGGTAGTGGCGATGATTGACCGTTTAATAGACACGTTGCAGGTTTGTCGCTTCGATCAGCAGCGATTTAAAAGGATACGTTCTTTCTATGTAACAAAACAGGACGAGGGACGAAAGACAGCGGCAAGCACGTATTTAATAGATCAGACTATGCAAGATTATGGGAAGGGGAACTTGGAAATGCAAGTACATCATCAGGGAACGCTTGGTCGTCGTGGCAACCACATTCAACCGCCTATTATGGATTCGCCGCCACAGCGAACAACAGCCAGTGGAACGCTTTCTGGTACGTCTATTGGAAATGAATATTTGCACAACAAATATTTCCCATTGTTAAAGTTTGAAAAATGTCTACTAGTAAAGTAAATAACGGAAGAAAGATGGCCAACGTTCGTGCAGTTGCTGCTGGTGCGTTAAATTGCTGACTAAGGAATTAAATCTCGGGGAAAATAATAATTGTGTCAGAGAAGTTGGCCCTATAGAACGAACAGTATACCATAAACCAATCAGACCCACAATCATTGCGCTAGAGTACCAGCGAGATATAAGAATAGACATTTCATCCAATGTATTTCTTCGGCCCACTTTTCTCGGGTAGGTAACTTTGTCCCATTTCCATGTTAATGTCATTACCCTCCGTACATTCATCGTTCTCACATTCTAGAAGTTACTAAAACCACAGGCTGTTTAAAGTGTCGGTGGTACAGTTTAGGTCTGCCACTAACTCCCATAAGATGAAAGGTCTATTCTTATACCTCGTCGGTGGCTAGAGCCAACTTTTCATCTCTGCAAAGTAGTCGTACAACAATAAACCAAATACTCAATGTTAGAGGATGAATCATACCAGTAACGCGAGTTTCGCACCGAAATTCCAGTGTCGAAATCGAGTTACATCGGTAACCCAAGTCCAGCCCCGCCGAACGACGTGAACTTCTACAGCGTGGAGATCGACAACGGCCGTTACATGGGATACGAGACGAACCACAGCCCGGTGGTAGGCGAACCGGGCTCGGGCACGTACTATCCATCCATGAGCCCGACGGGTCACCTCGTGACCAGTCATCTGACCAGCGGAACGGGAACGTTGACACGCAGCAGAACCCTGCCGCGTCCAGTCCCGCCACCAGATGTCACCGTGATGACAGCCGGTTCGAAATCGCCGATCCCGCCATCGGTACCACCGCCGCCGACCACGTTCGCCCGTTCAGTGCCCGGTAACGCGCACATCCACGGCCACTCGTTGTCGACCTTCACGCCCACGCCGGCCTATTCCGACATCGACGGCCATCTTGTCTGAGGATCACCGATATTCGGCCCCAGTTCGGTGCGTGGCAAGTACCGCGCCGTGCCGAGGGACGAGACTATCACCGTCACGGAAAGAACCACACGGCTTTAATCGAACAATTCGCGGGTGGACGCACATTCGCGGACGCTGTCGTCGGCCACGTTTTCTACTCGCCAGGGGGCGACACGGCCGATCAGCGAGAACATTACTAGAGGGGGCTACATGTCCTTTTGTGGGGGAGTTTCCTGTGTGGGTGCGTCGACGACCGTTAATCCTCTTTGAACACGAAAGAAAGTAAAGAAGCGTGTAAATAAACAGAGACACCATACACCGCCGTTGTGTATGGTTTTATTAAACGTAATTTTTCAAATAAGCACCGCGGATATACATGTAAACTGTATTCTTTGCGCTGGGTTCACGTTCATTTCGCGGGCGGCTAAGGTGCGTCACCGACAGCCTTATTGACTGCGCGCGCATGCTCACCCTCGTTAGTTACGTTTCACGCATATCACGTGGCGGCTTCAGTGTGGAGAGAGGGAAGACACGCGAAACGATGCGCGGGAAGAACCGGGAAGGCATCGTTTCGCCGCTTGCTCAATTCCCGTTTTACGTTGCCGCTCAAGCCCTGCTGCACATACACACACATACACATACCCGTCCTGTGGACGAGGTTCGGGTTTTCTTTTCTCGTGCGCGTCCGACTTCATAGTGAAACAGAGAAACGTTTTCGACCGTGTGTGATCTACCTAAGTGAACGAAACTCGAATGAACGCGCGCAGGGGGGGGGGGAGGAAACGTTTGGAGACGCGACTGTGTCCCGTATACATACTCGGGGGGAGCGCAAAAGGTATAGTATGGATTTTACGATCACGTTTATGCCTTACTACTCTTATCTTGGAATAAGTTACTCGTAGTTCGTACCCATCGACCCGACAGAACTCATGCGATCCAACGGTGAAACCAAACCTGAAGAGTGAACGAAAGATCAATGATCCATAGTACATGTACTTTCTAGATTCGTAGGATTGATATTGGCGCGGCTGTTACGATTTTGTTATCGTGTTCTGTTCCCTGCTACTCGTTAAGTGCTCACGGTCTACTAGGCGAGGTACCCTTACCAGCAAACTCGGCTTCCGCTAGGGGAAAAAGGCAGCGATTGGGGAAAGGACCTTTTACAGTTTGTGCATTTATTTCAAGTACTGAAATAAATATTCAAGCCAATGTTAATTTGACAAACATTTCAGCAATTCCAGAGATCAAGTAATAGGAGGCCCTTTCCTTACACCACTTTTTCCCCTAATGGAAACTAAGTTTGCTCGTGGGTACTCTAGTCGGTGTCTCTCGAGAGAGACAACACCGATCTTTCTGAAAGTAATCCCGACCCAACGATCGGGCAATTAGAGCCACCCAACAGATACGCAGCCGGGAGTGTCACATTTTCGTGACTCAGATGGTCTCAGAGTCGCATGATCTTGGTGTCATCGTGAAGTCGCGTAGTCGCGCGTTTTCCTCGTTTCATAATGATGTACGTACCGACCGTCCATGAGTTCGTTTACGATTTTTTTGAAGAAAAATGAAAGAGAAAGTTAGGTCCAGCCCCGGATATTGGCACGACTCCTTGGTTGAGATTCGAATGGAACGAGACAATCGTTTTACACAGGGAAACAATTGACGGACTGTTTGCAATCGGTAACGAACCGATTGATTTCCTTCTTCCCTTTCCCTCCAGCTCGTTGATCGCGACGCGTTCGCTGTTAGATCGAACGGATCTTGCTTGTTACGGAAACGAAAATGATGACGAGCGTTGAAACGAGCGGAAAGCTGGTGCGAATTGAACTTGATGAGCTCGATAGGTATTGATTAGGCGATGTTTTAGATTTTAGATGTTGCAAAATTTCAAGGGAAAGCTACGCTGCTTCGACCCTCTCCAGCTTAAATGCTAATACGGTGGATCCAGAGAGAAATTTTTTGGGTTTCTTTCGTCGGTGGGATTTTTCTACGGTATACACTTGACTCGAAGCTTCCGAACGGTATTCCATTTCTTCTTGTTTCACGAATAAATTGCTCCATACAAAAATATGCGCAGAATATTCAAAGTATCGTTGTCCAATGTTTATTTCATAAGTGTCTGACCTGAAGAAAAGCGAAAGGAAAAGAAGGATTCTGTGGTTTTATGGGAAATATAACAACTTCGTGAGTTATTAGAAAATTTTGGAAAAATGTTAAAGCCTGGAATTGATCATAATGGTCCTTGTATCTGGTCATATCACGTAAGACTCAATAAATTAATTAGTAACTCAAGGTCTCACGTAGTTGAACATGAAAAACTTCACGACACTTTAAGTTCTTTTTCGGACATTCATTTCCAAGTGATATGATTAAGTCTTGTAACTTCTTCATATTCATACGGCCCTCCTAAAAATGCAGAAATTATTTTCCATTTTTTTTTCATTAATATCATTTATTCCTAAAGGAAATGCTTGACAATGATAATCTACACATTCTGTGCATATATAGTAGCTCTTTTTTATCCACGTTGACTTTGAACGATACGGTAAAGTTGTTATTTTAGTTGACAAAAGAGGATTCTTTGACATAGAGTCATAGAAAATTCAATTTTTTTCACTGCCGAGTCCTGATGTCAATACCACGGATGGTTCAATCGACAAAATGATAGACTACACGCCTAATACATGATCCACCGTCGTGAGAGCTATAACGCGCGAAACAAAATGGCGGACGCCACATTCGACATCGTTACTGTATAATTGTATACATGATCGTTAAGATCAGTCTTTTTGTTTGTTAACGGTGTGATTGTTAATATTCCATTTATTCGGTTATCGAGCTAATATAATATGTTATAATAATGCAGCACAAAGATAAACGATGAAACCATGACACTAAAATTAGGAGAATACATATGTTATAGAACGAACCGTTTTCACGTGAGCAAGAACGCGGTGCTGATTTTGTTTGCACTTTAGTGGCGTTGTTCATGGACGATTTAGTTATTTCGGTTAACAAAATCAGCATACCTTCTAGGGATAGGGGTTCTTTTTGATACTTTTATTACGATACGCGGTGCGGTTAATGATATTTTGTTATTAAACTTATGGAAAAAGTTGCCAAATACTTGCAAATATTGTCAATTGATTGACGAACGATGATAGTTGCGACATAGTTCATAAGTGATTTTCTTTTTATTAACCTGCCCGGTGTGAACTCGTTCAACGAACGTTTAACGGACACTGTTTTGGGGGTTAATAATTATCGACTGATAGACGGCATTTTGTATATGTAATGGAGGTTCGATTGCTTTCACTGCCTAATTTTTATTCCCGTTACGTCGATATTTAATACTCTTCATACTTAATTGACATAAGATAACAATTGTCACGTGAAAGCGGTTGACTCGGCCGGCAAAAGCTACAAGTATTTTCCTGAGGGGGCGATATCTTTGAGAGCCACTTATTCTATATCTTGCCAGAGAAAACCACAAAACGTATAATATCGCAACGAAACGAATACACGCGAGATTGAACATTCACGGAAACCAGAGAGAAAAAAGAAACGAGACGAATATAATCAGCGAATTCTGTACGGAAACAAATGAACAGGGAAAAAAATTTGACTAACAGAGAAATTAGGAAAGGAAGTAAAAGTGAGTGTCTTGGAGTAGTGATATCTTCAAAAAGACAATAGTACATAAGTTTAATTAAATACGAGTATGAGTTTAGTTAAGAGTATAAACAATTTCCCTGGCACAGCCAAGTTAGAAGTCGCAATTTTTCATAAGTGTCCCTACGCAAACGGTAAGGACGAGAACAAACAAACAAAAAAATAAAAAGAAAAGAAATGAATAAAAGACGTAGTTCAACTAAATGTTTATACATATATATTTTTGCATTTATTTCCAATTAAAAGATTGATTGTCCTTGTAAATAGCGCTAATATGTCTCAGCGTGTCACACCACTCCAGAAAAAAAAGTAATTAACGGAAAAAAAAAACATGGATCATATGAGGGTCTCACTTTACCTAAGCTATAATGAAATATTGTATAGGATTATTACGCTAGGCCAGAAATTATATCTGAGAAAGAGAGAAAGAGAGAGAAAGAAAGGGGAAATATTCCAGTTATCGGACGAGACAACGTCTTTCCGTTTATCGAAAGCCTAAGTAGTCGACACATATATTTTTGAAGAAAACAAAAAAGAAAGCGAGAAACGAAAGAAACGATAACGAAAAGACCGCACGCACCGTTTGGCCTACTGTAAGGTGAAGTCCCGCGCGAACACACGATGACGCGTAAAAAAAAAAAAAATGGCCGCCAACGGCGAAAATATTATACATACATACTTACTCGTGGTGAGTCAGTCGCGAAGTGTAAGTTTCGTTCAATTTTTCCATGAAAGATCACGATCGATGCAGGCCCCAATATCCACGTTGAACGAATGTAAGAAAAATGGGTTAACGACGAGAAGACGAAAAGAAAAACACTGTTCACGTTTCGATGTTCTCTGTGGTACTCATCGAAGAATCATTATGTCGAGAGATCCGCGCACACGTCGCCGCTTCTAATTTGGCTCGTTACGGATAGAAGAAATTGTAAGGAGGTACGTGCGTAAGGCGGGCTCGCTCGAAGGATGCTGATAGAATGGGTTGCAACTCGCGGGTGTATCCATCGCACCATTCACAAACGAACGTGACGCGACATCATACGCCAAAAGATGATGCATCCTCCGAGCAATCCCCTTCTTACTGTTCTTGGTGTTTCGAGAACCATCCGCTGCGAAACGATACACCGGCGATGAAATCGATCGCGTCGTAAGCTATTTTCACTTCTTCGTTCTAACTCGCGATCGGTCGAATGGTCGTCGATTCGCAACGGGAGTCGATCGAGGCGCCATCTGTTATATCCCCGAGCGTAGTGTAAGATGATACGAGAGGGACGCGAGGGGGGAATCAAATTGCACGCGGCAAAAATAAAATCGGAAAAGGGTGTCTCGTTCACGAGCACCGATATATCTATAATACAATACTTTTTCCGCGCCGTTTGTCATGTGTGTGTTTTAAAGCTTGAAAAGAACATGTTTGAAAGTTTTACGGATAACGTTTTCGTAGCATGCGCTATTGTTATTTCATTACCCGGGGGGATGGGAGGGAGGGAAGGGGGGGAGACACTGATTTGTTGATGTAGATTCTACGAAGCTTAAAGAAGATTAAAGAAAAAAAAAACATAATGTGTATTGTTAACCGCTGCTGTTGTGTATGGAGCCGCACCGTTCGGCTTAGACTGATGATATAAGAAGAAAAAAAAATTCACGTATGCTCAATTAGAGAACATGTTTGCGCATAATTAAGAATTCTATTTACATATACATGTTTTATATTTGTAATTAATAACAAGGAAAAAAAAATCATCTATACATAATTATTACCTGATATTATTAGATTATGTAATCTCCAAAGTATTTGCTCATCAAAGTGCTAGGCATGTTAGACGGACCGATATTCGTCCAAAATGGTACCTTGGAGATGGACATACCATCTAACACAGTACGATATTTCATATTTTACACAATAATTAAATAAAATTCCGTTGATTATTCTAAGGCATAGTCAATCCTAATTATACAATCATTAAGGTACGAAGGATAAATTAAACGTTTTACATTTGTATATAATGTACATAAAACAACTTAGATAGACACTGAAAAATGAAATGCATAACGAATTAAATATCAAATTAAGAGGGAAACGATCGAGAGCTTTCGTAATAAATAGTACGTAAAATGTATTCGTATCACTTTTGATGCTTTTTTTTTCCTCTTGGTATTCGATTTTTTTTCTATTCTTATGTACCACCGAACTTTTTAACGAGACGAAAAACACAGCCGAGAAACCGATACTCGCCGACGCGACGCGTCGATCCAAAATGACGCCGGCCGACACACCGAACCAAGTCGCGCGCTCAGCGTGAAACCGAGCGAGTCTCGAAATCGCCGAAAGTGACGTGACGAATATTATCGTAACAAAAAAACTTATCCGTTCCAAAATTACCATTTCCACAAGAGGTGAAGACTGGATTGTGAGCCGTTTAATCGTTTTTTATGATGTTTCGAACGACTCGATTTTATATTCCGCTCGATTTCTCGCACGTACGAGTACGAGTCACCGGAAACTTTCGATTATAGTAACGTTATACTTTGATCTCGACAAAGGGATCCTTGCGTTTCACGCGGAAATCGACGGCGAGAAGTCTTCGTTTTCGAAATAGGAAACAATACACCCGATTTGGGAAACCTCTCTCGAAAAAAAAAAAAACGTAATAGGACACGAGAACTTTTAGAAATTTGTATTCGATACACCACACAAAGAAACGCTCACGGAAAGTGTATTCGAGAATAATTACCGATAACGTTATGTGAATTTAGTTCTACTTGATCGGAGAGTCGACGTGTGTACATTCCGAGATCGTGGATCGGTTGTATTAAACGCAAAATTTTGAACGAACCTGAACACGGTGATTCGTTTTGGGGTAACCTCAAAGCTGATTTCTTGGCCGTCTGTGGGAACCACTTGATCGCATATATCGAGCGATACAAAGGAAAGAAAGAAATAAACGAGATTAATCGTAATATCGTTAAGCGTATCATCGGATATATGTTGCTTCCGTTTGTGTGCCAACCAAAAAAAAAAAAAAACAGTAAATAAATCGACGATTCTCGATGTATAAATATACATAAAGGCAGGACGATGTATGCTGTTACGCGAGCCGCGCGCCGTCACGGCTGGGATTTCCGCGATCGGAATCTATGATACGATGTAAAATTCATTGGAGCAATCATCGCTGTTATTTAAGTACAACCGATAATACCGAACAAAAAAAATGTACGGAACAAAAAAGCTCTCCGTTTACGAAAGAAAAAAAAAGTAAAAATTCAAAGACAGAGCGAAAGAGAGAGAGCGAAAGTGCGAGAGAGAAAGAGAGAGAGAGAGAGAGAGAGAGAAAGATGATACCGTGTAATATAAAACTAAGGATACCAACACACAAAAATTGGTAACATTTAATTACTTGTATATATACATAGTATTTTTACATTCTAATTCTAAATTACATTTCCAATTCTAAATGGTATACATTACTCTGTGAGCTTCGCTTGTCATCTGTGTAAATCATCGATAACGTTCTGACGTTTGTTCACTTTGGAAAATTAGCCTCAGAGAGGGTTTCTATTGCGAGCACGGCAGCGATGCTCGGCAAAAATTAAGCCCCTACCCCTCACCACCATCACACACCCTCTTGTGCACGGTGTCATTGCACCCACCGCACAA
>NW_015374156.1:2531563-2702256 GCF_001272555.1 Dufourea novaeangliae | reverse complement strand
GGAATGCAATCGCATACGACACGCGATTAGTCCCGGGGAAAGTATGATATCCCGGCGTCATCCAGAAGTCATACTGTCGTGATCCTAAAATTTTTGGGATCCATTGATTTTACACTTCCTAACCTAAAAAATTTGCAATAACAGACGTTCGAGTCAGCGTTGTTGAGCTAAGGCTGCGGTCATAATATGTAGAACGCGATAATTTCAAAGGAAAAAATTATTTTCACGGGAGGTGAGATATTTCCCACTTCCAGCCTACGTTTGTATATTGTGAAAACAGAGGAAGAAGGTGGTGAAGGTGTTTGCTTCCCAGAACGGGTCTAAATAGTCTGATCGTAAGATACATCCGACAGATGACGATTATACGATATGATTGAGATGATTAGCCTGGAACGGAGAAATTTTTTAGCAAAAGAGTTTTTAAATTTGTTATCTTGGTTCACAAAATTCACTCATGTCCGTGTAGGTTTGTTTTGGTTGCCCTGTATAGGCGCGTGCAAATGCACCGTGTGCGAGCGTACAACTTGTGAGGGAAGAAATGGGAATGGATATTTCGTTATATACGTTGGTCGTGTCACTGTGTTATTCGATGTTTGTACGCGTAATTTAACACATATTGAACCGTGCTCATAGCGGATGTGATTGCATTCTCCGATGAATAATCTCGCTGACGTGTAAGAGCAAGGTAAAGATGCTCACTGATGCGTTCGATGATCTTTTCAGTTTACTCGCAACATTGCTTCACCACGTCTTTACGTATCGATGTTCAATTTTGTTTTTGTTTTATTTTTGTTCTTTTGCATGAAGACGAACCGACAGAGGGTTCTGCTTTTCGTTCTTCTTCGTATTCTTATTTTCTTTTACACATAGAGACAGAGCGAAGCTCAACATACTAGTCCTTACTTTAAAACCAAAGTAAAGAGAAAAAACATTGTGTAGCTTTTAAGAATCTCCATTACGTATTCACACCTGTGTGTCTATACAGAAGACATAATTATAATTAATAATTCAATCATCGTAATTAGGTAAAGGACTAACCGATAAGCGAATAGATAAAAGGAATAAACCCGCTCGTTAAGTGTATCGTTTTACTTTTAATTCATTTTTTACGATTAACATTTTATCTAGCAACTTTTGTCGGCTAGGAATGTAAATTCTGTATCTGTACATTGTTTTCCTATTTCAACTATTAAAAGTGATCGTCAACTAATCGCTCCTCTTGTCATTTTACTGTAAATGATTCGACAATCCTTCCATTTCCAAAAGCTTAATATAAAACACAGGAAACTGGTGTCTCAGGATCTCTTAAAGATCGAATATATTATTCATTATAATCGGTATATATTATTCATTAACAAAATTTACCAAGCAATTAAAGAAATGGTATTATTTACGTAAATATGTGGGAATACTACCGTCTTATGTCTTCGAAGAACAACAAAACATAATACCTTCTAACTTTTAAATATTTTAAACATTAAATCTAATCCATAACATATTGTTTATTAAACATGAAGGTACCAGTGAATAAAGATATCGTATAAATTATAATTATATTTAACCAAATTTATTCACATTTTTATATTTTTGTTGCATAAATTATATTTGAAATTAATTAAATGCACTTAATACGCTGATAATGGTGGAGGTATAAAACAAATATTTAATCCTTGAAACACTAGATATAAACAATAACAATTTTATGTTGTAAGAAATCAAGACAAAATATAGTCATTGCAAATTCTATTGTATGTACAAAAAAATACTTCTGATACATATTTTCTCAAGCTTGACGTGTCTTCAAGTTTCTTTCACCTTCGTTTTCCATATCAAAGTAATGGCTAGTGATAATGACCGGCATATTTTTCACACTTTTCTTAATGTCTGAAACATCATTGCAAACACGATTCGTAATTCATTGAAAAAAAAACCATCAATCACTATTAAATATACTTACTCTTTATGAGATCAAATTTTCACCAACAACTTCGGAACATCAACACGGGTTTTCAATCGGAATAAATTTCGTTCGTAATGAATGCGCTGGACGTATCACTAAATCGGTGTTAATACAGACATCCTTCAGGTAGTCGACAGGTTCAAAATGGAAATTATATAATAAATATGCTAGTACTGTTTTTAATTCCATCATGGCGAATCGTTGTCCTGGAAATTGATAAACAAAACAAATATATAAAATTCCTCAAATATTAGCAAATATTTTGAAATTATTTTGTGCTACTTAAATATTATTTGAATCCGCCAATTTATATACAGCTGCAATAAAAAGAAAAAGGTAAAGTGTTTTTTATAACGAATTACAGTTACGAAATAGGACTTCCGGTGTGGGCTCTTTTAAATCTCAAAAAGTATAATCAAGTAATGCAATTTTATGGATCTGTTTTATACTTCTAAATTCATCCTAATATTCTTTCATATGACAAAACCATATATTCGTTTAAGATAAATAAAAAGATGTATCTCTAGCCTCCTAATAGTCAAAAAGATATTGGCAGCTACTTCAAGATGGAAGACAAGAGCTGTGCACTATGAAGTTCAACTATCCAAGCTTTCATAAAATGAATCATTAATTGTTAATCATTATGTGCAAAATTTACAGTACCTATGTCTATTTTGTCGTCACTACAGAATCACGGCAAAAGTAGCAAAGTATCATGAATAATAAATGCCAGTAAAGAGCCTTGGTAACAGGTAAATAGTGAAGACAACACAAAGAAATTCATAATACCAGTCTGCCCTTATCCTACCATAAATCTTGCACACAATGGATCGAAACGTCAAAGAAACCTTTCCTCGACTCGTTTCAATTCCCCTACTCTTTCGAAATATTTGGAATTTTTGGGGAAATCCTCGACCTTCCGGTGTCGTGCAGTCAGTTTCATTTCTAACACGGTTGAAGCACAAACGGTTCACGCGATTCCACGATACTTAGACTGAGGATGTCTATCGAAGTTTGAATTTTTCCATATGATGTCATAAAAAGTGAGATTAAACGATAATTTCTTTTCATCATTAATCGAGCCGTTCGCAGATCAAAGTGACTAACTTGATTTTTAGTACTTTCGGAAATTTTAGAACCGAAGCACTTGATTGAGTATAAATATAAAATATAATAATATAAATTTTTAATATGAATTTTCTACAGTTAATCGTATTGTCAAGTGAACGGCATAATAACTCGAGAACTTGCAAATAAAATTCTTATTTTATGGTGTTTTATTCAGAATCTAGTGATAACTATTTAAGTGAATTTTAATTCTTATAAGTTAATTTTCGAAAGTAAAATTTCCAGAAACATCCTGTTATTAGATACAATACTACTATGTGTACTAGCCTATGAAAGGTCATTTAAATATTTATGCTTTTGTCTTCTGAATATTTAATTAATCCATAAAACCATAAAATCTGCAGTCTAATTATGAATGTACATTAAGTGGTTAACTTTGATTAAAATTAGTGCAGTGTGCGTAAATATGTGTAAACGTATCTCTGTTGTGTGTATAACTATGCGATATTAAGAATTCAAATTACGCGCTCCGGAAGTTGGTACCACAGGGAAGAATTTCTGACTTGCAAAACGGTAAGCACTGTTTCAACTTTTCTTCTTCTATTCGCGAAACTTGCATGTTTTCGGTATCCTTCGCCTCGTGAAATTCATATTTTCCTCACCTATACAATTCCTGGGACCAGCGCTGAAAGGCACATAACAATAAGGATGACGTCCTTGAATGTTGTTGGGCAGAAATCTATCCGGATCGAAAGCATCCGGATTCGGCCAGTACTTTGGATCCCTGTGGACGTCCATTATATGGATGTTAACTATCGAATTGGCCGGCACCAAAAAATTACCTGGAAACGGGAAACTCTCGTTACCAGAAGATCGGTTCACCCTCGCGAAAATAAAAGGTTCAGCCAATCCATTTGAGTCTTTGCGTATTTTATTTTTATAAAAAAAAAAAAAATATAGTATTTCAGAACCCACTTTTTAGTGTCAGAAAATTCAAGCTAGAAATATAAATTATAGTAAATAGACAGAAATAACGCCTGGGTCCTCACGAACCCGTAACAGTTACAATTCTATGACCATTTCAGTCCAGTTTTTTTTTTGTTAGTACAACAACTAATTTCGTCTAATTACTGTAGTATCGAGTGATTGCTCTGTCGATACGCTGATTTTGAATGTCATCGAATAAGAAAATAAATACCCACGCGGTGTTTAGATTAATTTTATAATTCCAGATTAACCCTCATCCGTCCCTTGTGTTAATTTAACACATTTTTCTCCCAAGAAATTATGTTATTCTATCAGATATAATTTATTAATTTATTTTATATTAATTTTCTGCCACTGTGTCAATTTGACACCGAGGGACAAATTAAGTTGGGAAAATCAGGTACGAATGAGGGTGACGCAGTTCGAATACTTTTCAATTGATAAACGTGTTGTTACTTAAAAATCGATGATATTTCAGGTGTCGTTTGATAGTTACTTAATGTTATGTCAGTCTCTGGTGAACGCGAGATGAACGGCACACTCGGATACAGTCGAAGGGACTCTTTGATGCATCGTTCCAGGTACGGAAGGTTTGCCATAGCGGCCATGGTCATTTTGCCATCGTTTTCGTTCATAATCGCGGTCACTTCGTATCTTGCACGTTCCTGAAAACAGTCGCTAGACGGAATTATCTTAAATAATTATTCTATCGCTTGGCTTAGTAAATTTCTTATAACGTCGTCATTTTTCATACGTAAAATACATTTTTCTTACGAGATAGATAATACAAGTGTAGGAAACATTTAGTATGATATTCTTTAAGTTGTAAATTGAAAGACAACATTTTTTATAGGTACATTAGCAAAAAATTTTCGTAATACTCTTAGTTGGCTTTGGAAAATTTCTTTTCTCAATTTCCATCTTACGTATATAATTTACAATTTGCATTAGTCTATAATGTCTTGTGCATAATCGTTTGCGTACAGATTTCATTTAGTTTATTAGTTAATGGATATACCTATGTGATGAAAAAATCTATTTTTTCAGGAATTTAATTATGACTCGATTCAATAGGATCCATCATGTTTTAATAGACAAATTTATCCTTCAAAAAGACTAAATTGACGACAAAATATGACGTTGTTAGTAATTTTCGATAATATCTTGTTTTGTGCAGAGAATTCTAATTATTCGTAATACCGATGGAATTAATAAAAAGTGATATCTGTAGTGAATAAATTACCTGTATATCCTTATGTTCAGCTAGAAGCATAATCGTGAAACAAATAGACATCGCAGTAGTATCGTGTCCCTGTCATAAGAAGAATAATTTGTTTATTTTATACCCGTAAAATTAAGTGTTTGCTTTTTGTAAAAAGAGCAAGATAGAATTAGAAAACATACCCTGAACATAAAGGTGTCCACTTCTTCTCTGATACCTTCATCATCTATCTGATTGTTTCGATGCGCTGCTATCAGAAGATCCAACATGGCCAGTCTCCTTTTGCGGACTGTAAATAGGTAGAATTGTTTTAAAACCTTAAAGTTTAGAGTTATTTAATTAACAATTAAATATGTCCAATTATACTATGTTAATCGATTAGAATTCGGATAAAAACGTTGCTATTATAAATGTAAGAAGAACTTACTTCCAAAATACATATCATCTTTCTTTTGACCTTGATTGTCTGCAATGTGTGATAAATAAGCACCATTCGTCTGCTCGTGATATTCCTTTCTCTCTTTGATGATCTATAACACAGTGTAATTTACAGAAGAAATAGTAATAAGCTGATCCTTTTCTCAAGTGAAAATAAAATAGATCCTTCCAGTACAGCAATATTGGAAAGTGAATTATGATTGCTAGGTAAACAAATTTGTCTTTCTTTTATTAGTAAATACATTTTTTGTATCGTTGTAGAATCCATTTTTCCTCGTGTTTTACCTGCTTAGTGAATCCGTGTAGTATTCCAAGCAATTTACTTTGACGCCAACCTTCCGGAAAGAATTTGAAGAGAAAGTCGTTTTGGACCCATGGTCTTAGGAACCTACAAAAACGATATAACTTCGTTATCAATTAATTTCATTATTAATGATATTCATTATGCCATATATTAATAGTAAATAATCGAATTTCCGTAAATTAGTATTCAGAAACAAGATTTTCTTCTCTCCATTGGGACTTTCATTAGACTAAAACTTAATTATTTTTGTCATTTCATTATTTATCGGTTATATTTTTCATGCAAAATAGGATATATGTAATCATAATAGGGCCAATCAAGCGATGGCCCTCTACATAGACAAAAAAATTATATATGGACTACAAATATTTCTAAAAATCCATCTTGAAAGAAATCGACTGAAAGTTTATCAGACCCACTTACTAACTTTAACTATAGTATTCCCTCTCTATAATTGTGTTATGTCAATCTTTTTAGAATCAAAGAGCAAAAAAAATTGGCGAATAAAAGAGCAGGTAATAGACAAAAAAAGGAAAAACGATAGAAGCAATTCGCCAGTCAATGAAACAATTGCAAAATGATGTCTATTGGTCTCTATGATCGCATTGCCTATCAAAAACGATGCGTCTATAGGGAGGGACCATATTTTACACGTATAAAGACATTACAGACCATCGTGAAATGAAACCGCAAATGTTAAAAAACACTATACCATTACTCCCAGATAGCACACGACGCCTTGAAGACGCCCATTTTGCGGCTATTTTAAATCTAAGGCGCCTTTAAGCCGTCTTCAAGACGTCATGTTCTATTTCGGCTTAGTTACCTGTACACTAAAAGCTGGCCCATATGGTATACGGCGTTCCGATATTTCGTCTGAAATGCACCCTTATCCTTCAACGAAGTTCCCATCGCGGTCTCTGGAAACATTTATTCATGCATTCAGAAATTACCAAGTTGCAAGCTGCTAATTATTATACCGCGAATCTTTACGCGGACTGAAAGCTTTCTTTATTTCAAAGCTTTCTTAATCAAGCAGGACTATTTTTTGCTTCCATTAAAAGTTTCGAGCGATTGTAAACGAGTTAAAGATCTTGTTGAATCTTTATTGGGTGCATAGAGATCGCAGACTTTCTTTTGCAAATACTAACAAATCTTCAAATGCAAATACTATACTTAAACGTCTTAAAATCTCAGATTCTGTTCGATAATTTTGACTAGATCTTCCTGCAGATCCGAGAAGTTCCTTAACCCTCTCGTTCCCATAGATGCCATATGACTATATACTACAAACTATGAAATAAAATATTAGCATCGTATCTTTCTTCATATCTGTGAGTAAATAATAGTTTCTTCTAGTCTTATACAGCAGGACACAACTTTGAATATGCATTTGAAAGCTTATCGGTAAACATCGACATTATTATCCTCAGCTGCTTTCATTCATTAGAATTCACTGTTGAGCATCGTTAATAATAGAGTAAAAACTTACAAAGTCTTAGTTTCTTTCAAATATTTCGAGAGGATTTACTCATCAAAATTAAGAAAAAATTTGGTTTCATTACGTACAATAATTATCTAGAGTATATTATTTCACAGAACTGTGATAAAAGAAAAAGTTTCTAAATGGCAACGAATGAAAAACATCAATTAACACTTTCAGAATGTTAAAATGTTCTTGTGAACAATTTATATGTCATGCAATATAGACAGAAATAAAAGAGAATATTTTTTTTTCGTAATTGTTAAGTAATCTGGGAATGAAAGGGTTAAACGAAGTCTCCGGCGGAAATAATTTAAATGCGTAGGAACACATGTAACTAATCGATACATAAAACAAACAGCTTGTAAAAAAAAAACTTTACACGATGAAATCGACGTGTTTCATAATTTACCGCATATCACGTTCAATGTGTGCTCGCTAATGAGCGGCAACAGATCTTTGACGACCGGTCCCCCCTCGCTCTTCAGGCTTTTGCTCACACGTTCAGAGTCCTCGATAAAAATGTCGGCGAATTGTTGCAGCACGTTGAAATGAAAGGCAGGCGTCAATATCTTCCTGCGTTCTTGCCACTTTCGACCTGCGATGAATTTATTAATTGCATACAAAGAAACGATAAAACCGAGAACCACATCTGCCATCGACGCATTAACGTTTACGTTTGTTCATTGACACTCTGTATCAGTTTCGTATCTGGTTTCTCATTGCTAGACTGCGGAAGTTTATGCAAATATAGAATTTTATGAATTAATTTCTCGAAACTGAACGCAAGGAAAATTTTATTTGGCCTGTTTAATGGTTCTGGTATGTACGAAATAAAATAAAAACCTGGATACGCCTTCTAAAACTTTACATTGTTTTGAATTTTACAAATGCATTATAAATGAATTTTATAAATCAATTTTATGCAAGTATTCTATTAATGCATAAAATCTGCAATCTACTCATTACGTGTATTTTCTGCTTTTATTTTCAATTAATTAACCCTACAATTGTGATCCAATATGGACAATTTTGTTAATTCTTATCTCTATTGGCATAAACATATGGTTCCAAGAATTTTTGAGAAAAACATATTATTATGAATAATGGATTAAACTAGAGTTCCTAGCGGAGATTTTGTGAACTAAAGTTTTGAAATAGATACTTAAATTGCTTATTAGGGATGCATTAGATTATTGATTTAAAAATAACACCGATGTGGAATTTTTTTTGTAAAAATGAAAACTTAATAAGAACAATTCTTGAACGATTCTTATTAATAAAATCCGTTTTATCGTCCCTCGCAAAGAGATTGTTCTTCAAATTCGGCGTACAAAATTATTACAGTCCAGTTTATCGAAAGTTTAATGTTTCACAAGATATTTTGGTCTTCGAGTAATAACTGAAATGAATAAAATAAAATTAGCAAATTAATGAAACTTGAATTAACAAACACGCTTGCATCATCACTCTCTTCTTTGCGAAATGAAATCATTAATAAAAGAATTAAGTTTTTATCCGATCCACAGTCATGAAAATAAATGTTTAGAATTTGATTTTTGCATAAGCATTCGCAGTCTAGTTATTAGAAAGGAAATACACATAACGATAGTGATTCTACGTGAAAAGATGAATTGAAAATATGGAATATAAATTCCTCGTGACTCGCTTGGTTTTCAAATTAATCAAATCTGCATTATGACAGTATGTGAAACGAGTTTCCAAAATGTTTCGTAAATATTAATTGAAACCCGGAAAACTGTTACCTGCGCTGGTAAGAAGTCCAGTGTTAAACCAAGGCAGCAGAAGGTTGTAAATGGAGCTTTTCTGGGTAGATTTTGGATTTCCGAGGATTTTCTGCATAAATTACAAACGTTCAATGAAAATAGTATTTTTTGATACAAATTATTTTCAATTATTTACGCAAAAGTAATGACCGTCGTATTTAAGACAGTAATATGATTTTATTTCATTTCATCGATAGGGAATGCAATTTTCTTCAGAAAAGTGAAGCAAAAATTGTTGAAAATTGAGGGAACTATTTCAAGTAAGAGAAGCTGTCGCAATTGTTCTATGTTAACAAAGATTTTTGGAACAAAAAATTGGCACTACTTTTACATAAGCTTAACCTTGAGGACCGGCACTGTTTATATTTTGCTTTTTATAATTGCAAATTTAAGTATACATGATCATTATATAATTATTTTATCTTTCTGGGCATAATAATTTTTTTTAATACGAGATATGTATCAATACAGAAAATATAGTGATGCTTTTTTGTGAAATTTTTTTGAATTACCTCGAGATCATCCGGATGACGAATATTGAGAAACGGCTCCGTAAAGCCCCACAGCCTAAAAATCGGGTAATAGGTACGGTTCATTTCCCGTACCATGTTCCAAAGTTCCGCTGAAACATCAAAATTCCAGTTTCTTAGAAATAATTTCCAACTGTTTTTTAATCATTCACTGTAAATGAGTCGAAGAAACAATCCGTTTGTAATTTTTTACGTAAATTCTGAATCATTTTTATTGTTCGAGCATTACGTAGATGAATAAAATTTTTATTCTCCTAATTCAGATAGCAATAGGTATAATTGATTTTCTCGAAAATAAGCACTGACAAATAATGCAACGGAAAATATTGAGTAACTCGTTGATGCATATAATTAAAATGGTAACTTTGTGCTTTTAGCTCTTACTCGAAAAAACTTTTGAATGTATATAAGTTATTCCACGGTAGTTCTAGTGACAAGGAATTGTATCTCCTTGATTTTCTCGAAAACAAGCAATGGCAAATAATGCAATGAAAAATATTCAGCAACTCGTTGATGCACTTATATAAAAATGGTAACTTTGTGCTTTTGACTCTCACCAGAGGAAACTTGAAATGCGATCAAGTTCCCAAAGATCGGCATCACCTGTGGTCCTGGTATATTGTTCACCATCCTTCCGAATCTTCTATAATGGAGGATGAAGAAGTGCGACAGCACGCCCAAAACAATAAAGAGTAATATTCCGATGATCATTTTTGTAGATCGTTGACGTTGACAGTAGTTTAAGAGTATTCTTCTATGTAGCCTTCATTGGGTTCCAATAAATTTGCTGTAACATCAAAGTGTTCTGTTATTTTACGAATTTCTTCCACTGCAATTATTATGATCCATAGATTATAAAGAATAAACAATGACGATTTCGAAATTAAATTATATTGTAGTAACCGATGCTTATTACCTACTAGACGGCTTTTATACGCTTGTAACATACATAGTTAAATATACAAAGCAGAATGAATCAAAAACTTTAGTGGTATTTAATACAATTTTTATTTTATTCCTGGCCGATTAAAATTATAAGTAAAACGATCGAAATGCGAATTCACATAAACATCACATATTAATCAATTTTGATATGTGTGTTAAATACATTTCAATCTGTGGTGAATTAAGCTTTATTTCTGTAATACTTAGAGAATGTTTAAAGAAATAATCCAGAAAAGAATAGAAAAAGAATCTAATATTTAATAAAGTAACATAATTTCACAATTTCAATCTAATTATTCCGTTTCATTCTCCCGCCATTGTCTAAAAATATATTTCGAAGTACCATTCAGTTCACGAAAAATCTTCAAAATGCTGTAAAATATAAACTATATGTAATAACATTTAAAAACTTGATGTTCTTTTCAATTCGATACGGCCTTTAAATCACGAAACAATATTCTATTTCGGTTAATTTATCTACATATAGCCATCGCCAGATCGAGTCACGATTAAATAACAAAATATAAATCTAATCTGAACATGATAAATACTGTAATCCGTATCGTTACCGGTTAATCGCATTGTACTTACAAATACATTAATCAAGATGTTCAATTTCGTATTGTTTGAATTTAGAAATTTTATTTAAATATGACACGATACTTAAATATAACAATGAACGTTTATCTTTCAATTACACTGGCAGAATATTTTATTCCTCTGTTAACATACAAATCAATAGTACAAAATGGCTCGTCGTTATTTGTGTTACAAAATATAAACCGGATATGACCGAACATTGACAAATTTCTGTTTGTTTTTTTTTCACTCACTGCCGTTCTTTTTGCCAGCACCGACAGACCGTCTCGTTCGATCGCGAGGCGTCGGTCTCCGAAACTATCGATCTTATTAACGAAGATTAAGTCTCTTAGTCACGGTTGTGCAGTCAATGGTCAATTAAAAAATCAATCGGCGCAATTAAACATTGACTTTACACATGGCCACGGTTAAACTGTATTAATATTCAATGTGTCCGGCTCATTTTTTAAATAATGCATAAATAAGCCGTTACGTTTTTTTCAAATAAAGCAATAATGTTCTGAATCTGTCACAGATTTAACATTTGCGTAGCTCAGTTTTTAAGGGACGATCATCGTCATCATTGACCAAAGTTCGTTAAAAATAATTGGTAATATAAACCGATTAAGATTGTCATTCTATTATATGTACTAATAAATATTTTAGTAGGTACAATCTACTATTTTTTAGTACATTCTGTACTTGTCTCAAAAACACTCACGCTGCGTTAATAATATGTGCTATTCTGAATTTAAATTGGATCACAAACTTGCAAACACAATTACTTATTGGTACATTTAATAATTATGTATAACTCATGATAATAAGAAATTTAATGAATTTTTTATTTTCGTAGTCTCCCTCATTAAAAAGTCCGCGTTACGCCTGGAGGAGTCTTCGAACATTCATTGAGGATTTACTATATTTATATAGTATTTGGTAAAAAAAGATAAATATGGGTCACGACTCCCTAGGCGGTCGCGAGGAAAAATCTCGTCCAAAAAGGGGTCGTGCCTTCAAAAATTTTGGGAACCACTGGTCTAAAGAATGTTGCAGCTTAATAGTTAATTTATTCACTAACATGAAGTCGTAAACGTGATGTAATATGCGCTATCTGTATGTTATACACAGTGTGTCCCACCCAAGATCGAACACCTAAATTATTTCTTTAATTTCAACTTTATAAGAAATATTTCAAAAAGAGGAATATCGTATACGGAACATTTTTTTTGTGGTCACTTTTTTTCGAATTTTTTTAGATCCATATATTTTTCCAGAGAGCATGTGCATTTTTTTTATAGCATTATGTAGCACGTGTCAAGATACATTCAAATATGTCTAACTGATGATCTTAAGGTGAACCTGAACATTAAAAAAATAATGAAATAACGAAATGAGCAATGTAAAAAGATCACAAAATTCTAAATACGTCCAACACAATTATTTCGAAATTGAATGTTTCGCGAAAGTTGCAATAAGTAACTTAACGTAATTTGGCGTTACTGTTGTGAAAATAGTGCGCCACTCACTGTCATTGGAAGGTATTCAAACACTAGAACATACTCTATTAACTTGTGATGGTGCACCAATAGTGTTAATCGATAAACATTATCTATTTATCTACAGACACGATGCATTACGTTCCGAATGTCGTCCAGAATCGAAATTTTTACCAGCAAAATTTGGAAACTTATAAATTTTATTCAAATAAGAGTGGATAAATGAATAAATTTTTATCAATTGTACGAATCCTCTTTGATTATCATCCACTAACAATATTCTCAACGTGTTCATGAAAGTCTGAAATTTTAAGGAATTTCTATTTTTTTAATTTTAACTGAAATTGATGATACAAAAAGGATCTGAGAAGAACAAGAATGCATAAAACAAATCGTCCACGGTTCATAATATTATAAGTAGACAGTGAGATTTATTGGAAGAAGAAAGAAATTTGTTTTTGACCCTTTGAAGTACTAAATCTCGATTCTTGACCACTGTGCGACGCGTTCGATCGACTTTCGATCACAAGGACCTATCGTTTCTCGAGGATCACACCGGTGTTGATTCAATTCGGACCACTGAAATCCTCTTCTGAGTCGGGGCATCCGACGTAATTTTTAAATGCACTGTATCGCGCGTTATATTTGAAAAAAAGATCTCCTCGAAGCAACGGGGGGCGTCAGATAGAACGGTTTTTACGATTTCGCGACGTACAATTGATAGATTTAACGAAAATAAAACATACGTTCGCTAGAGAGAAGAGAACAACAACGATAAACGCGTAAACATGACAATCACTGACCCCTGTTGTTTTCTTCACGTGAGTACATATTTACTACGTTTAAATGTCTCGAATCTATACATATATTACAGCTGCGGTTCCTACATAATTACCCGAATTCACAAACATTGATAATTTGTACGGATAAGTTTATCGCGGGAAATGAGAGTAACGTTTGAGATTGGGCGAGTTCGTTCAATTACGGTGACTCGATATTAATTTCATGTGTCAAGTATTATTTTGTAAACAATGTGAGAGGACACGAAATGTAGGAAAACGAAGGTGAATTTCGAAATTCTACGATACTGGGTGTAATGAGTTAGTATAGAGAACTGAAGATATGTAGTAGTAAGTAGAAACAAATGAGGATTATTCGAAAAAGTGAGAATTCTGAACAATGGTGGCTTGAAAACAATGCATTGTAAAGAGTACTGTCTTGATAATAAGAATTCTGAGACACGAGAGTTCAAATCAATGGAAGACCTAATCTACGAGAGCTGTAATAGACGAAAGTCCTAATTCACTGGAATTGTAATCGACGAACGTTCTAATCGTCCTGGGTTCTAATCGTCCAAGGTTCTAATCGTCCTGGGTTGTAATCATCCTGGGTTTTAATCGTCCTGGGTTCTAATCGTCCAGAGTTATAATTTATACGATTTCTGAACTACCAGAATTCTAGTCTACCCGAATTCTAGTCCACCCGAATTCAAATCCACCCGAATTCTAATTCACCCGAATTTCAATGCACCAGAATTCGAATTTACTGGAATTCTAATCTACTCGAACTCGTATCTACTCGAATTCTAATCTACCCAAATCCTAATCTACCCAAATTCTAATTCACCCGAATTCTACTCTACTCAAATTCTAATTTACTGGAATTCCAATTCACCCCAATTCTAATTTATTAGAATTCTAATCCACCCCAATTCTAATCTTGCCCGAGATCAAATCCACAAAATTTCTAAACAAAACCGAAACATATCCTTTCCATAGACTCCAAGTAAAAGGATCCACAACGAAATCCCATTGACCACTCACCCTATTAATCGTTCCAGGCCCCAGCCACGTGTGAACACAACCCCAAACCAAATGAAAGTTTCCGGAAGCCCGCCCTGATATTGAGAAAATTCGGTTCGCACACTTGTCTCGGGACTCGGTGGACTGCCTGTGGCAATAGCTTATGAGGAACTGTCAACGCGGATAAATACTCGTTACGGGCTACGTAGTCATTCCCACTACGATACAAACGCAGACGAAAAAAAAAAACGCATCAATCACGAGATATGTTTACCGAAACCGAAATGTACGATTATTATCGGCAGGCAATGACGCGGTCGCGGCAATTGTGAAACATCGCGACGGACCAGATTTTTTTCACCTTTCACCCCCTTTTCCATCGCATCCTCGCCGCACTCGGACCCGCGTATCAAACGTGTCTCCCGCCGCGATTGGTCGCTCCTTGGAGGATGTAAACGGAAGAACGAGAGATGAAACGAAAACAATATCTCCTCCTGTACATAATGTCGCCAACGGACGACAACTTTTTACGTATTCTGACAATCAAAACAACCATTCGACAGAGATATTTATCGAGCCAATCTGAATCTACTGGCGAACGTACGCCGCTGTGTCGGGTGCATGTCCCTCTTTCTTTTGCGACGTTTTTCCTTGCCTAATGAACGGTGTAGGATCGCGAAATTATGAATGAATTTTATTATAAATTATTTGAGGATTATTATCATGACGAAGAAATAATTTTCTAAATCATACTGTTGGTGTTAGTATATAGGGTGATGAAAAAAATAGGGTTAATAACTTGTAGGGTAGATAGTACTCAATAAATTATGAAAGAAAGTTCTAATAAAAAGTAATATTCTCGAAGTTGTAGGCAATTTTTTGTTTCGGTTGTATCGTGTGGAAACAATGGAGAAAATTGTAAAAAATCTTCTCGGGAAGCATGAAGACTGTATTTTTTCAGTACTTTTATAAAAACGGTGGAAAGAGCATTATTATCCTTTATACGTTTCCTATGCTGTCTATTTGAACCCATGAACGGTGTTTGAAAAGTATACTCGTCATGTGAAAAAATAAAATACCTTCTGCTATAAAAAGTGGAGTTTTATTAAAAATTGAGAAATATATTTCTTTTATTAAAATAAAGTAATCCAATTAATTATGCATACAGCTACACGTTTCCAAAACAAAACTCCACCGTTAAAGGGTTAATGAGGGACAACGTGCAACAGCTTCGAACATTCAGATTGGTTCAAGTATCGGGTTAATAACTAAAATAGTAGAAGAGTTTATGGAAACTAACGAAAAGACGAACAATACAAAAGTGTTAAGTGTCAAGCATAGAATGGTCCCGAAATTTTTTTATTCGCTAAATAATAATTAATAAAGTTTCTCTATTTGGTCCATGCAGGAAAAATTACTTCTTTCTGCGAGACACCCTGCATGTATCTACGCGGAAGATTTATCAAAACCTAATAGATCAAATTAAATGGAATATCTATAAGTAAATATTTCGTCCTTTTCGGATTTTTTCTTGTGTCCTTTAAATCATTAACACTAAAACTACCAAACCCTTCAGAAAGGTGGGAATTAGTACGCCAAAACCGGTCATTGTCACCGGTCGTGTTAGGTTTAGTGTTAACTTACTCTAGATAATCACCTATCCATTGCTTAATACTCGTTATCCACGCGTACTGTATTCATCGATTTCTTTAAAAAAATCACCCTTGCCCGATACTTCATACATTAATCAATTGTTAATCTGTGAATGATATCAGAATTACAGAACGCCTACCCCGGATAAGATAAAAATTGATGAAAATCTTATCTAATCCGCGAATTCAATGCAAACAAGTGGATGTTAGCGTTAGTTGAAGATTAGCGTTGATGTTGTTTATAATAATACCAGCTGCATAACAATGTGTTATCCTTAGTTCTGTGAAATATATGTTTCTTTAACGAAGCAAGTCTTTCTTGTACGCAAATGATAGTACATGATATAACGTTCATGACGAATTTTAGTTAGGTTAAAACATCTAAGAAAAACAGGAACAAAAAGGTTGTATTAATGACTTGATCGAGTTCACTGAGCGTTAATTAAACATTCTTGGGGAATTATTGAAGAAATCAACTACGTCATATGTGTCCGATCATAAAGCAGAAATTAATTATAAATTAAATAAAAAAAGATAGCCGTACACGGTTCCCGTATCGAAATGTTAGGCTGAGTTATAAATAAATAACTTTCGTTCACATTTCGTAAATTCATGTCGATCCACGACATTTCTACAGTTAATGTCAAATCGTGATTTTACATGTTCTAAAATTGCACACGATATACATATGTATGTTAGAAACATTAATCCGATGCCTTTGATTTTTATTGTCACTGATTAATATCTAACTTTCGTTAGTAAGGATTTATAATATTACGGACAGTAAAGTAGATCTCAGTGTTTTCGGTTGGAAAATTTACATATTCCCTCCAAAATCAACTAAAAAATACCAAAAAGTAGGTCGGTTCCATATCGATATTTTCGACTACAAAATAACAAGATAAAACATTTGTATCAGTCTTCTAGTTTTTATATAAAAAACGAAAATACATATTTGTAGAGTGTTCTTTGGAGAGAATATCTCTCCAAAATTTTAGTAGAAACAAAAAATTGATGTTGTGGTACCAGATATATATCTGCTACCAAACTGTCACTAGAAATAAAAAAAAAAAACAGAAATATTTCATTAAGCTAGGTGAAGAAAACTGGTACTTGTTACAGCCGATTTTGAAAATATGAGTTTTTCGAAAAATGATAGCACGTATTGCAAAGCCTTGTCAGGAATTCTCCAAGAGTCAACGAGCAACAGGCCATCCGCCTTAAACTCCACTTAAATAACGTTTACGCTAACACAGATGTGCAAACATACATTACATACGCAATAAATGTAAATTTATGGAATATTAGCAACTTTACTGCTCTTATTTATCACAATTTCTCATACAATATATATGTAACAATAGTTTTTTCTTTCAAAACAGTATTCTACAATTACTCGTGGATATACGTATGTAAATACATACATTGCATACACATTACATGTACATTTATGGAATATTAAGAACTCTATCACTCTTACTTATCATAATTTGTGATACGATATACAGTGTGTCCAGTTTGTATACCCGTTATTATATCTGTAACTATTGAAAATGTAACAAATATTTCGTATAAATCTTCTTTGATTTCGTAGAGTAAATCTGATAGTATTATTTTTTTAAATTGTTGTTTACAGAGATTTTACAAAAATATTTAATTTTTTATCATGAAACCACGTATTTTTATTATTGTCGTGTTGTTAAGCAATTTCAAGGTGAATGCGACGACATATTTGAACATGCTGTTTCAACAATAATTTCTCGGTTAACTGTATGAATACTGGTGCCAATTTCATTGTTGCTTGTCTACCGGACCACACGGTATAGATAAAATACGCTAACCGAATTTGACATTTATCCGAGGAAAGGAATTTTTTGCCCCAAAAAGAATCGTCCTACATCAACAAGATATTATCGGGACATATTAAAATTTACTCCAATCTTATGCCGGAACCACTTCTGGTCCTTTGATGGATGTACCGTACAAAATTTGATCAATTTCTGATAGTGTTATCGTAACCAGGATTTTTCTGTATAACACGCGATTAGATTTCTCTCTGATTTGTTTCTCCAAAACTACCGGGTATGTTTTTCATTGTTTCAATATGCAATTACTTTTATATAGGAATTTTTCTACTTTCTAAATTTCTGCATATTAACTGAAAGAATTCCTAACTGAACTAGAATTGTATACTGAATCGTGATGTGAAATTTCCGTTTTGAAATTTTTCGGTATATTTCGATGTTTTAAGAAAATTTCATCAAACATCGCAAAGGCAATTTCATAGCTACCATTTCTTGATACAAATCGGTATAAAATTGACTCCTGTTTGAATGTTGGCTAGTACTTGTACTTACTTTCAAATTATTAGACTACTGCACATTTCTCCTGTGAGCAACAATATTTGCAAATTGAGCTAACTGTAATTTTCTATTACTGGAAAGCTGTTTATAGCGAGCTTTGCAATTAACAATATCTCTCTCAACCGTGCAATTTATATCCGCTGTTTCAATTATCCATTTAGAAGTATTAAGATTAAGAGTCAATCTGTTGCCAGTGATTTAAGAGTTGATTTTGAATAATTTAGTGTTCCTGCTCCTGAAGATGCCATTATTTTCTCTTGATTGACTCTAGTTTTGAAGATACGCAGATGTCTTAAATATTTATGCAAAATAAAGAAAAAACATGAAACGTAGCAATTTCTATGACGTTAAATTAATTTTATTTATAAAACGCTATAAATAGAGACAGGATAATTACATAGAAAGTATTAGAAAGTTACGAAAAAAAAATACAAAGAAATACACAATCACTTCCATAAAATTCACCTCTGAAACAAAATGAAATCACTTATTTTATTCTTGTCTTTGAAAATCACTAACCCGAAAGTGAACAAATTTCAGAAGTGGAGTTTGAGAAGAGGTATCAAAAAAGCAAAAGTGGTAGATACTTCAAATCGACACGAACGTTAAATTTCAACAGTTTCGATTGTGTATTCTAAAAATCACAGCGAAAATGTAATGCTCAATCAAGATTCTCCAATAAATATACTGTGAAACTGATGTTAAATCCCTGACAGTATGAACAAAATTTGTCGTTGTAGGCATCGTATAGCAATTAATCAAACACTCTTGATATATTGCCCAAAGCACTTCGAAGATGATGGAATTAAACTAACATTTCAACGTTTGTATGTGTATTGCTCTACAAACAGCAACATTGTTTACATTTCTGAAGATAATACCGAATTCAAATTACACCGAACAGACTTACTATAAACTGATCATACGACAGTTGTAATATTAAAATGTGACACGTTCAGATCATAATTTATGATTTGTAAACTGTAGCGAAGAAAATGTTTTCGCAAGAAACGTATAATAAATATGTAGAAATACGTAACATATTTATTCATCTGTCATTTATGGAAAACATGCAAACACATGCGACATGAAATATCTTCATTACCATTAAACATAGCAACTGATATCCAATTTAATTATTCTTACTGTCGTTTCTATTCAATTACTAATATTTAGCAATTTTTTAGTGTCAATGACGACAGTTAGTTGTGACTCAGTAATGCCATACATCATTGATCTAACCGAATAGGACAAGAACTAAATCTATAGCTTGCACGATCCTGTAACCATAATAACGTGTCGTACTTTCCTTCGGACGTGTATCCATGCATTCTTTATCGTCGGTTCGATATTGATAAAAGAAATTACGCCAATTAACGACGGGGAGAAAACAGATTATGAATCGCTTATCGAATTGGTGCAATGGCATCGAGGAAGTATGTTATCGTTAATACATGATTAAAGTTTCATACTTTGAGTTCGGCGTGGCAAACAACTTCTACACCAGAGAAACAAAAGTAACACATGTATGTAAATTCTTTGTTTCTATTCTAATAATCTCTAATCTTCGGATTGAAAGAGCAAACAAGAAAATGTAAAAAGCATTGAATTGTACTTCCGGCAGTGCATTTGAATCTAATAACGTGAAGTTCAACGTGGTAATGTAATTTGTACAGTAATAATTTACACGGTTATGTAATACTATAGTATTTAATGTTGAAGTATAATTGGTAATAAAATACACCATTGCTTTGATGGAGATTATTCTATAAATAAATTGAATTTGATTTGTCGGTTTTTTGAGCTATTATCGGTGATATTTAAATAGGCAGTCCAAAGTTACACAACGTAACAAAAATACATGATGATAAAAAGCCTTCTATGTGTCACTATTGATTACTTAAAATAAAATTAATTAGTGGAAGAAAGATAATGAACGTGTATTATGTACTGTAGACGCAAGGATACATATGTATGTACATATAGAATAGATTTATCATCTTATGAGATCTTCCTGTTTCATGTTCTGAAATACCGATCGTGCAAAAAATCAGAGATTTTGTGTTACCATCTATGTTTTAGGACGGTGAATTTAAGAATTAGATTCAATCCCCTCGAGCTCAACTAATCAAACTTCTACAGTAGGCGCCTCCACCGAGGGCTGTATGACCCCGCGTTGTCGTCACACGGTGTCGCTGGCGCCCTCCATCGGGGGCTCCATGAACCCGCGTTCTCGGCACACGGGGTCTCGGACGCCTCCACCGAGGGCTCTATGACCCCGCGTTGTCGGTACACGGGGTCTCTGGCGCCTCCACCAGGGGCTCCATGACCCCGTGTTCATGCCACACGGAGTCACTGGCGCCTCCACCGAGGGCTCTATGACCCCACGTTATAGATACAATATTTATAAGTTACAATATTTTATACGCCTGAATAATATCTAAGCCTACTTTTTCTGAATTTATATAAATATCATTACAAATATATTGTAAAATCATATAGATAAGTAGGATTTAAGTAAAATAAGTATCTAAGGACACTTTTATTGAATTTATACAAATATTATTATAAATATATTGTAAAATCATGTATATAAGTAGAACTTAAGGCAATTGTTGTTAAATTTATGGAAATAGTTCTGAAATAGTACTGAATAGTAGAGTGCTGCTGAAAGAAGAGTTTTGAAACGTGATCCTCTACCGCTGTTGCTCGTACAAGTCTCGAGCTCGGTCTAATATTGCTCGTGCTACTGTCGAAATCTGACTGACACTTGTATGTGCTTTCGTGAGCAAATTATATAGTAACCCCAGCAACCATGGCATTTCTGCAGATACTACTACAGCCCAGGTTTAAAAGACGTAGGCAGTAGTTCGTTTCTGTAGTAACCTGTTGAACCGGACAACTATAATTAGTATAGGATTGTACAATATTTATACAGTTATATTTAAGACAATTCGATGAAATGAAGCTTATATTACCTGACGTATGTTTATTGGAATATACATGTATGTATACAGTGGGCTGGATATGCGTACTTTACGGTTACATTAATTATCTCCGTTATTTTTAGATATACCAGAAAAGTTTATTCCCAGAAGTTGTTCAGTATGAAGGGGGCTATTACTTAGCAGTAACAAGTTTTTCGTAGGTGGAGTGTCTTCTAAGTTTTCAAAGTTAATTATAATATTTTTATTAATGATATTGAAATATTATGAAATAAAATACTTTTATTACATAAATCGATTCTTCCAAACATTCTGCGTAATAAAATATTAAGGTATTATGTGAAAAAGGTAATAACTCGTGACATACTGTAGTGGCAAATGTCTAGCTTGGTTAGCATCTTTTACCCATTACGTGTGATCCGCAACACAAGAAGCAATCAAATTGCCACCAATATTCATTGCACCAATAAAAACATTATTAAAACAGTATTATGTACACTGCACCTTCCGTGATGAGATAGGCGAGTTAAACGCGACACCGTATGTGTAACCACCGTGTTACTTATCAAGTCCACTCGCAGTTTTTGCTAGAATTAGTGAAGAGTGAACAGTTTTATTATTTGAAATATCCCTCACTCTTCTTAATAAATGCTCCTCATATTGCAAAAATGCTTGTTAGTGATAACACTGCTAAAATTTATATCATGTATTTTATTAACTCTTGGGTGTTTACAGTTCCAAATTTCAAGTAACAGTGTTTATAAATAGATAATACAGTAGTGCCTCCTTAAGCGTCTAGGCCTCAGGTACTTATCTGAACGCTTATCTGGGCGACATATTTCCGCGAATTCGACTGAGCGAGAGAGAAATAACGAGAGTGAGCGAGAGATGTACCGAAAATGCGAAACAAGCAAGTTTCCGTAACGTAGATCATAGATCATAGATCGAAGGACTGGTTTGGATAGGAACGAACACTAAAGTGGGCAAAAATGTGGACGCTTAAGCGTGCACCACTGTATAGCGCATTAGTCATAAAATATTAATAATAAGTTTCACTGAAACATTCGGAACCGTAACTCTATGCACAGAAGAATTGTTATTTCACTGTATAAAATTAAAGTGTAACAAAATAATCCGACATTCCGACAATTGTGAAATTATGCTCTAAGTAAAGCAGATGTATATACATTAAAAAATATTTACAAGGCAATAATAATGTGAGTTATTTATAACTAAACAAACTGTCGGTTGAATTAATTTTTTTAAAGTAAATAAACGACAGGCGACTTTAATTAAAGTTTTCTGTTTTATATATATATATATATATTTTTTTTTATATATATATATAAATGAACACTTTCGTATGAAATATTTTCGGTTACATAGAGGTGATTCCTACTTATTTGCGAAAATGATTTTGTTTCACATTTTGGAAGTGTGTCTCCCTCAAGATATTCGTACAGTACATTATAGTAAATTTTGTTCACGGAATCTTCGTATTGTTTACTTTTAGGTCGAAACATACTTCGAGCCTTGATTTTCTTAACGCGAGTGTAAAAGTTAATTTATTTGTATAATCACGTCTGCATCGTTTTCCCTCCTGCAAATACATGTAAGTTACTACTTCGATTGATCGTCTTTGAAAGAATGATGAAAAAATAGTTGGAAGACTAATATGGGAAGCATGCGTTTTTATGAAAACATTAAAAGTCAGAAGTGTTGCTTACGGTACTAGTGTCTGAATTCTTTATATTAACCTTGTTTGAATTTCTTTCGCATCGGCAGTGTTACCTTGCGAAGAAAATATTTTACCGATATATTATTCTAACTTCCATATTAAAATAATGAAATAAATACGTGTACTGAATACATAACTAAGAAGTTGGTAATCATCTTTATTGAAAATCATTAAAAAACTTAGTTAAATGATCGACATAAAATGAAAACGAATCTAACAGTCAAATAAGAGACGAACAATCGAAATGTTTTTCAAAGAAAACGGTTTGCACAAACAACTTGCCTCAGAAATTCCGTTAGAAAGTGTAATTGAACAGACAAAAAATTAACTTGCAATTAGAACTACACGAAAGCAACAATGGCAAAGTTATTGTAAATGTGACTAAAAAGGTTTAAACTACAACTAACATGTAAGAAATTCGTTTCTAAAAGTTGTCTTGTTCTTTCTTTTCCATATGTCAAACAGAAATTTATTAGATTTCGGATGTTTACGAAAATGTTAATTGGATGTTCATATTTTATTACCGACAGTCTCTTCGATGACGATTACCTTGTTAAATTTAAAAATATATTTTAAATAAGCAAACGTAATAATTTATTTGTATGAAATTAGGAATCTTATTCCTTCAATGTTTCCTTACAGGAGATTAATAAAAATGACCAAGACAGCTTTTTCAATAGGATCTCTTATGTATAACATTGGATACAAATAGTAAAAGTCTTGATGCAAGAAAGTCTACACAGTAAATCGATTTCATACGCTTAGAATCTGTAGATGTGCACTTAGAAGGAGAGTGTACAACGCGACTGCCGGCGCGAGGAATTATATTGTTCCAGTAAAAGTTTTTCCAGTCAAATGTATTGCGTCACACAACTTCTTTTGCTAAAGACATAAACACTGTCCTTATAAAAAATACTATAATAGTAAATGCATAACAAAAGCAGTGATATATATTAATGATAATATCTTTGGTTTTCAATTCGCCATTATGTAGAAATCACTCAAAGAGAGAAGAACGAAATTTCCATAAGAATATTTTCTGTAAAAAACATTTGTTAGAAAATTTCCTTAAACTTGTCGACCATAACAAAACAAAAATAACGTTAGTCGTCCATGATTTTCGATTTCGTTCAATGTCCATTCCCTTTATTTATAACAACTTTTTCCTTAACACTCGCACGACCATCGATGAAAAACTTACACGAACAGCAATCACTGAATTATTTTAGATCCTTCTGTCTTGTAACATTCATATTCAGAACATGTTTCTTTAGTTTAATAATGTTCGATAATTATTTTAGGATACACTTCGACACGTGTTCAATAAAAAAAAAGAATTAGTTTCTCAAGAATACCAATCACAACCGTCATATACCCAAGTTTTGAAAAACCCCATTGACGGTCGTGCGAGTCTTAATCTATATTCTCACCCGATGACAACTGTTCAACAAAGAAAACAAGAGCTAAAGATCTTCACGATATCTACAACGTTATTAAACCTCTCAAAAACCTTGCGAACGTTCGCAATCGAAATTACCCTAAATTCGCTATCGATATGCTGTAATTAACTCAATCCCCGTCTGACAATGAGGAAAGGGGGAGCAATAAGTGACGTTAGTCAGGACAATAATACTTCGATACAATAATATAACTCAAATGAACATCAAAAATCGCAATAATTATAGCAATGATCGATAAGAATCCAAGTGGTGAGGAGGGTAGCAATATATTATAATAATTCCTAATACGCTTGCGTGTCCGTGGCGGGCAATAAAGGCATCGCAGCGAAAAATTCAGCAATTCCTGCATAAACAATCAGTCGTCGTCGCGGGTGTTTCTTCCTACGATTCTCTATCTTTCCTTTCGTCGAAGGTATTTCTTTTTTTTTTTATTTTTTTTTTTTTTTTATTTTTTATTTGCAGAAGTCGGCAGTTTTCCGGGCAGTATTTAAACTCGGTTCGAAAGACGCGTTTTCTGATCCACCACCCAGCCCGTGATAGCTTGGTTCACGTGGAAACTCGAGGATGTCTTCTTCAACGTGTCCTCGTGGTGATACATATACGCGATGCATCACACCGTACAGGTTCTGGAAGAGTAGCAACCAGCTGTCTCAGCTTCTGATACAGCAGCCGCGTTGCTTCGGTAATCATGCGGCCAGCAGGTTCTTTATATTTTTCGGCGTGTTCTCCTCGTTCAGGTGTTTGGTTGTATAACGAAGAGCGTTCAAAAGACCTTCGCTCTTGCAAGGCGGTTGATCTTTCAGTAATTTCACACACCCTTTAACCTATCAATTGAATAATACAATTATTAATGATTTATGATAGAAATGAATAACATTTTTGTGAACAGACTATCGGGAAAATCGATTAAACAGCTTATAGAATTCATGAAATCGAAATAGAGTGTTCCATAAGAAGTCAGAAAAATTGATCTGAAATATCTGAGATTGCAGATACGTATACGATTTTAGTATTCCTTTAGAGAAGTTAATTATTGTGTTTTAAACGAAAAATTATTTAGAACATTTGGGAAGGAAATAGAATTATTAACTATTAATCAGACATATTTTAGTACTTCCATAATGGGTTTAATTAAACTAATCTTTCTAGTGCTAACTGTTAATGAAACATTTTTTTAGTACTTCTGTAATGGTTCTAATCAAAGTAATCTCATAGAGGGAATTTTATAAAGTAATATGTATTAACTCTGGCCATTCTGTGAAGCCAAAATAATATTATATTACAAAAACGAACAAAAATAGGAACTTAGTTCTTTTGTAATTAACTAAAATAGTCATCTATTAGTTTACTTATTTTAGTATCACTCGCATAAAATCGTAAATGTCAGTAGACATAATATTGCCCACTATTATTTTTATCTTGATATAAATATTTATAGCTTGCAGTATGATATTCTGGTTCAATCGTTCGCCCTATTTCGATGCTAAAAGTATTTTTACATTTCCTCCGTGTAACTAGAATAATGTCGTCCGTACTTACGTCAACATTTGAACCCTTAACAAAGGCACCTTGAGGATGAACGTGATCATAAAGGATCACCAACCCAACCATTACTCTTAAAACAAAGAGTTGAGTCTCCTCTCGTTGGAACTGCGCCAGAAGATTACTAAAAACAAAATGGTATATTACATTTTAAGCTGCAACTTCCTATCTCTCGAAACTTTTTGTTCCATTCATGTAACTGGAGCGCTTGAATTATTGATTAATAATTTACTCACGGATTTTCTAACATGCGTAAGCAAACTTTGGCCATGGTGCCAAGTGTTTCCGTGATATTTTCGCGTGCTACATCTTCGTTCTAAAACAATAAATTCGCCATATTATTCATTTAATTTCATTACTACATACATATGATAACACACATTTCTCGATACAAGAAAGCAGTCAAAATATTGCAAAATGAGATGATCGATTAGAAATGTCGATTTTATTTTCAAGAAAAATTATTTTCTATGTATTATTTATTTATTATTTAGAAAGTAAGGTATACATTTAAAGTTCAATTGCACATAATTTATTCTTTAATTAATAGAATTTATTCTTGTATGTGCAGCCTTCAGATATTAAAAATATAGCATGAAACCGATTTCCTTGAAAAGTACTCGACAAGCAAACTTTAATTCGAAGGACACATGTTCCAATTACTTTCTAGATTACCCCACTGAAAACTGTATCTGCGCAACTTAACCGGATCGGCTATTACGCTGTTAAATGTTCCGAGAACGGTTGTAGTCTGAATCATTTCATACAATGGATTTTAATTTTCTACTTCAACGCATTTCACTACTTATATCACACTGTTTTTTTTTTGTTTATCATTATAGCACAGTTCTGTCTCTTAATCCATGCTCGTGGCGTGACATTTGCACAAAGTGAACGAAATAATTTTTTGCTCCGATCGAAATAAAAAATATAATACGTTCACATTATCATTACGAAATATTAATTAACGTGTTTTCTTAATTGTCTTCGTAATTGGGCAGCAGAAGGAGCTGGGTCAATTTTCTCATCTACACAGTCGTAAATTAAACTCTTCTGTCATGTTTTTATTTCAGAATTTCAACTTTATGTTCCACTTATTTTAAAAAAATTATGTCAATTGTTAGCGGAAAAAAATATGCATGTATGTATACGAATTAGAAACAAACGATTCATTTATACAAATGTATGTATGATTCACTTACAACGATACATGAAATATGAGTGTAGAAAAATGTAGTAAGATACATTATATACATGGTGTTTTTTAACATACGGATCGCATTTGAGCGGTGGACAGAGAATACAAGAACAATGAAACAAGTTCGTATAAGCACGTGCCCTACTTGACCTTGTTCCCGAGTTGTAGCCATTTTTGTGCTACAGTGATGTGCAACTGCTTACCTTTATAAGAAGTGTTCGAAACGGCCGCCTTTGGTTTGAATGTAAAGCTGCGGTCCCAGTGTCATGGAGTTTCTGAATCTTTTAAAAATTTGTTTAAAAAAAAGATTATCGAGCATTGTACACAAACAGTTCAGCAGAATCAGTTATACTACGTTGGTCAGTTTGTCATTAAGAATTATTTGAATACAAAAATGGCTATAACTCGGGAACAAGGTCAAATAATAGGGCACATGTATATGTGAAGTTTTTTCATTGTTTATGTGAAATTTTTCACATGTCAAACACCCTGTATATACTACTTGTTATTATTATTTATTTGCTGTTTCTTTGCTTTAGCTAGTCATGGCAGATGTATGATGAATGAACCTTTATAATATTAGTACTTTGCTATATAATAGTGTGCGTTAAAATTGACCCAGCTCCGCCCGAGGACGGTTAAGACGAATGAAAAGCACAGTTGACGTATACGTTTGCATGAAGAATAGGCTCCGTGACAATGCTGTCCCGTTCGATATCAGGGAAGCACGGAAATTCATTTGAATTCCAACTTAAAAGATTTTCCATTCGTCCATTTTTCGTAAAAATAAACCTAACTTTGATGAAAATAATCGTATTGCTTTGTAAATTTTAAAGCATCATCAGTCAAATGTTATGCGTGTAATTCTCGAATACAACTAATATTTATGAATCATAGAGATTAAACGTTCACATTCTATATTTTAAACTCTGTTGAATTATTTGCTGAAAGTGTAACTTGTATACTATCGAAGTACAATAATTTTTTAATTTCTGAATTCAGAATCCTCCTTCTTACTTATTTTCTTTTAGAAAGACCAGAAGTATACAATATGTAGTTTACATGATATGTTAGTTTATAATATAGAGTAATTCAGATAGAAATGGACCACGGGGCGAGACGGACCAATTAAATAGGTCTCAAACTATCCATTAAATGCGCAATGTGATAGTGTTATTTTTGTTAAATTATACATCGTAGTTTGTCATAGTATTGACGAAAATCGACATTTTAATTTCTAGCAAAAAATTGTTCATGCTGTCACAAGAATTAGTATCACTCTGTTGTTTAAGGAGACGTTTACATTATTTATAAATGTTTAGTAGTTAACATTTTTTTGTTTAATAAAACAATTTCTTCGATAAAAATAATTTCTACAAATCAATTTAACCAACGAACATAACTTTTATTGAAGTAGTCCATCTCGCCCGTAATAGTAAGGGAGAGATGGATCAGAATCGCAAATTTAATTTACTTATTTCTTTAATAAGATACTGCTTTATAATAGTTACTTATTCTAAAGATGATAGTTACAAACTGGCAAATATAATATTCAGTACTGTTATAACATTTAAGTTTGAATAGTTTTTAATAACGTAGGTCCATCTCTATCAAAATTACCCTAGTTTAGAAGCAATGATTGGTAGCGAACGACTCGGATGGATATTAGAAATGTGAATGTGTTCCTCGTGGAGGACGCTTCGGAATTCAGATAATGAGTATGCAGTCTAACATGAGTTGGCGTCTAGTCAGATCAATAATTGTCAGCGACAGAGAAAAGACAGGAAAGCACACAGAAGAGAAGCGGTACCACTTACGTCCATCAAGAAAGTAATGGTCGCGTGACTCAGAACGCGAAGCATGGGTGTCGCGTGGGCGTAGAACAAGGACATTCGATTGGCGAGCTCGTTTCCGACCACGAGATCCTTTTCAGCGGTGTCCTGCCTTGTCAATGATGCCCTAGTCAGCGTTCTCCGATAGTAACTGAAATCGTTCTGAATGGCGGGCGTCTTCATTTTATGCTCGTCGAATTTTAAAACGAATTCCAAGATTTCGGCTAGCTGTTTCACCAATGCTTGTTGGGTCTCGAGATGCTGGGTCGGGGAGAGATTCCCTGAACACAGCTGACCGAGAATTTTCGGTACCACCCTTTCTGAAAACCAGAAAATTTTCATGGGTAAATATAAATTGTTTAATTCCAACAGTGGTTTTATCCTGCATATTTCTTTTTATGCAGGATGTTTCATTTAATTCGACCACTGACGTAATATTGGTCGAAGACGTCATACAATATACGGTATAGTTTTTTTTTTTAGTCAATATAAAAATGCATTAGTTATTAATGTTCTTTTCTATTTTGTTCTGGTGGAGATAAATGAAACAACGTGTATATTACATTATTCCAACGAAGTAAGATTTCACGCAAATAAATTATTAGATCGGAATGTTGGTTTCACTGATTAATTTGTTCGAATGAATTTTCATGAATAAAAATTATTAACAATTTTTTTCATGAGATATCTGTTTCAACAATGAAGTTACTTAAGGATTTCGTAAAATGAATTAACCCCTTGCACTCGATTGTCCTCTCCGAAGGGACATAATGTATGGGGAATTAGGAAATACCAGGTGCAAAGGGTTAAAACAGAATGATGAATTGATTTTAAATTCATCTAAAATTCATACTTGAGAATATTAAATTAAACTCTTAGAATGTCTTTAAAAGTTTACTTTCGGTAAAGACTATGTTCCAAACATTTTTTAACGAGCAGTAAACCAAAATTATTTTTTTCATATACGTACATAGAATAACCATAACAAGTGTTCCGTTTTATAACTTTCTCTTCGCGTCAGGACTTTTTAAAAGAAGTTTTACCAATACATCCGTTTTTTTGTACTAATTTATAGTCTGTCTAATAAGGTTACCCTGCTTCGGTAGCTTCAACGTTATTTCAAATAAAGGCAATAAATTCTTCGGAATTTTGTGAACCATTAAAAGTTTCGCTTTTGTCGATGGAGCGATATTGGATTTTCGATCACCGGCGTACACGGAATTATTCGGGCTAAACAATTGCAAGCAGTAGCAGTTGCCAAAAGCAATATCGACATTTATGTCCGTACGTTTTTATCAGTAAATGAGAAAGAAATTGAAGCGACCAACGGATACATCCACTTGGAAACGTAAAAACTTTATTTCGAGATTTCAATCCAACATTCCATTCGTTAAAATCACTGTGAATCTATAGGAATTTGAATTCAGTAAAACTATTAGCTGTAAATTCCAACAGTAATCTCATATCTACTTAAATGAACATTTAAAGTAGATATTTGTGGTCAATTTAAACAGTGAAAGAATTTTAATAATTTTCATAATGTTTCATAATATAATAAATTCCGTTTTTATTGTTATCAGAATGAACATATGTCACTCACCGAGTTCCAACGAAAATTCATAGAATTTTTTCAACTTTGCAACAAGAGGAGCAACGGTCAGATAGGCTTTTCGCTGACACTCTTCCGTAGGCGCCGAAATCGCCTCTCTGATTTCTTTCCCAGCCCCTTTGTAGCACTGAATCTCCTCCAAGATAGATTCTGAATTTTTCAGAACCCTTTGCACCGCTTCAAAAGTGTCTCGTTCTATGTCAGAAGGTTGTGCGTCTAAAAAATTCGATACGAAACACCGATATTATTTAGTTATTCTTCACTATCATAAAAACAAAAGTTAACAAAACCGTGTCACTTTAAAGATTTTATTTAACGTATAAAGTTCATTCACCGTAAAAAGTTTGGCTAACGAATAAAACGTGATTCACGATCTACTACAGATGTGTATGCTTGTCAGACTTACTTTCAAAATCCAGAAAGACGTCATATTTTTGAGCGGTGCAACAGGTAGACTCATCTCGAGCCAGAAGACTTAAAAGCTTTCCCATCTTCGATCTGAGGCTCTCTTCGCTCGAGCGTTACTTACAACATGAAAGGCATCTAGAATAAAAGGGAAACGTATTTATATACACATTCTGTTGGGTAAATACTTAAATAAGACAAATACTGTAGCGTGACGTTAAATCGTATCACAAGATATGCTACTCGCAAGATTTACTTCAGAGAAAATATAACAAAGTATACGATGAAAATGAATTATTAACGGACTGAAAGTGTAACATCGATGATCCGATTGTTATAAAAAAAAAAAATTAAAATATCGATTCCGTAAATGCACCGATTTAATCGTGAAAACTACTTGCAAAATTTCCGCTCGAACGGACTTCGACTTCGATTTCACGATAGGAGCTTGCGTCGTTCCTAGTCGGAGTCGAAACGGAATTTGAATTTCTGG
This sequence comes from Dufourea novaeangliae, assembly GCF_001272555.1. Classification (NCBI taxonomy): domain Eukaryota; kingdom Metazoa; phylum Arthropoda; class Insecta; order Hymenoptera; family Halictidae; genus Dufourea; species Dufourea novaeangliae. Next base: position 2,670,415 of record NW_015374156.1, on the reverse strand, counting down.
CCCGATCCCTAAGCCGATCCGCGCGTATATACGTGTCGAAGTGTTAATTCCAGACAAACGACGAGTATACGTGTTAACGTGTGCATGTGTGCACCGCTCGGAAACTCTGCGCGTGTATATGTAGAACGAATGAATTCTGTGAACTCGTGAACGAGGGACGAACCTTCTGTTAATTCCACTCTTCAGCGTCAATGTATGCTGACCTCACCTGAAACGACAAAGTATTCCGAGGACTAACATCCTCAACGTGTATCGAATCCAATTAAAGTTTCGATACGTTTCTCGATTTTCATTCACGGAAATTCGTTGGTGAAATCGAATAAATTTATAAATATAGTTATCGAGCCACGGACCGTCCTAACGTATTATTAGTTGATAGAAATTTGGGATCTACACCGAATTTCCACTGGTAATAAAAGCGATGATCTTCGGAAATTTTATTCAGTGTGCTTGTAATAAAGTGGTGGACGAAGCTGATTTTATTCTTATCAATCTTCTTCGTCAACTTTCAATGATAAAATTGAAAATGTTATTATCGTTATTATTATAACCCTAAGCGAAAGTTGTGACGCTTTGTTTTACAATACTTTACGATGCAACCAAGCGTTAGCGATAACGATGGTAAATGAATTTTTCGAAAGAATTTATCAGACAGTAGATAAAGCGATAAAACTACGTTATACGGAGACATTTACGGAAACCCCGTCACAAACGAAAGGACAACGATCAGGTTTACTAGATCTAAAATTGTGCACCAAGAAATTCCAATGTACCGGTGAATGTCTCCGTTATTTTTAGCGGAGAAGTGTATGTCCCGCTAACGAACTTCTCTCGTCACTTTAAAACCCACAGATTTATAACATAGTTGTACCGTTTTTTACGAGGTAATTCAGTAACATTTAGAACATCGTTAAGAAGAAACGAAATAATTGAAAGTTCGAGCAAATTCACCATTCCAACTTGAACCTAATACTGTCCAAAGAAAGCGGACCGTAATTATTATGAATTCAGAATACCAATTGCACTTTTATTCCCGCCCATTAAACGCAGTCAGAAATAACAGCATACACCACATAAAGACAGAATAAATATTTACACTCGAAATTCCAGCAACGATTCGAAGCAGAACCGCACGCCGAATCTGCACAGTGTCTTCATAGCGATGCCAAAAGGAGCCTTCTCCGCCTCCAACTAGGAAAGGATAACGAGCCAGCTCCTCCATCGAAGCAAGGATGCACCAAACGCGTGATCAATCACATAAACAAACTTCGATCTGAACCCCTAGTACGTATCACTTTCAGAACGTTCGAATCGAGGATACCATAATTTTCACAATGGATGAAAATCGAATGCGACCAGGTTTGAAGAGTTACAGCAGCAACGAAAGAAAAACGTAACAGCCCTGGGGTCAGCGAATTGTTTACGGCTAAGGTCGAAGAAGAGGGTAGCAATTGAGAATGGTGGCACTGCATGATTTTTCGCCGGGTCGCTTTCGTGATTCGACGGTACGAACTCACCGTGGCGAAGAGTTGCCGTATACGCGACCGACGACGCCAATGCATGATGCTGACAGGTGCAGGTCCCGAGCCCAGGGGGATGGTCAACAAGTACGCGGCAGCGAGGAGAGTGCAACAACTGTCATTCAACGGACGGCCATGTTGCTGCTCGCTGGGGGTTAACGTTGAGTAGTGGCGCGAGGGTTCGAGGCCTCTCCTTATATGGTAAAACGACACTGGCGGCGGTACGCTCGCGCGAAAAATCAATGGGGGGTTAGTTCGCCTCTTTACCCTCGGGGTGACGCTGCTGACTACTATTCGTAGTCGCTCCGGGTTTCGAGAAGCTTTTATATTCGACGGGCGGGCTCGATTATTGGAATCAACGTCAGAGAAATCGTTTATTCAAAGCTTATTCCAGTTCGATGAATGTTCGATAAATATATTGGGTTTCTCGGAACTAGAATTGGCGGAAATGGTACTCAAAATGGCGCTTGTTTGGCGGCATTCGATGTGGAAATATTAAAGACACTTGGAAACTGGAATCGTTTTTCGTTGTTTGAACGTAAATTTGGAGAATATGATTGGTATTACACAGATATTTGTTTGGTATTATTAATACATTATTTAATGGGGTGAATTTGAATGGAAGAAAAACCCTTTCTATAATCAATTTAGAATTGTTTGTCGTGTTGGAGCATTTCGTGGTTGAATTCTGTAAGTTTAAAAGTAATATTATACAGGGTGATAGAAAATAAGGGAAAGGTTTTAGAGGCTTATAGTACTCACAGAGGGGATTAAAAAATGTCTAATTAATATAGAACTTAAAATCAACCCTCTCGGTCTAAAATTAACTATTATATTTACGAGACTAATGTCTTAGACCTTGTTTTTATCGCCCTATATAGTATAGAATAGAAAACTCCGCTTCTAACGGGTTTATTTTTTGACATAATGTTATAGAATCTGTGTTTAAACTTTTGTACGTAAAACAAATTGTTAGTCTGGAGCATGGAAATAATTGTAGAGAGTGTGTATTTTGAGCGACGAATATTGGACGAGGATTTACTGCCATCGTAAATAGTCTATTAATGAAGGCGAAAATATTCGTATCGAACAGTTCAGTATCCAACAGATTATGTTAATTCGAAGAGAAGATAGTTTTATTTCCTTATAATTCTTGCAATCACTGTATGTATTACTCAAATTGCCCTATTTTATTTAATTAAAACACAAATACTTGGTCTCTTAACTATTAGAAAATACGCGAATAAAGGATGTTAATTTTTGTTAAGTTGTTTGTTTATAAGAATGATAGAATGAATTACAAAATTGAATATACATATATAAGTGATTCAAGTATTGCAATTTTTTTAAAACAGAAGTGAAATATAATAACTAGTTTTAGCATAACAATTTTTAAAAAGATGTAATTTTAACATTTTTTGAGAAGATTAAACTCGTTAAGACAAATTGCTTCATTTAAAACAAAAGTATTTCATTAATAATAATATTAATTATCAAAGTTAAGTAAAAGAGATAAGGTTTTTACACGTTCTTTTGCAAACATGTATCTGTGCCGGCTAAATTTGTATATTTGCGTTGTCGTGCCGCTGTATGTTGCACTTCAAAATACGATTACAAAATTAGAACTTCGGAGGAACCTCGTGGCTAACTCATCCATGAGGGGGTACACTCCTTTTTTTTTTGTAGACCAACGGATAGACGGTAACCGTCAAAATGAAACTTGAAAGGGTGAACAATATCGTTCGGGTTGACCGAGTTACAGAGTATTAATCGTATTAATGTTTATGTAGCTTTACTGAGAATACGCGGTTCAGTACCTTTATAGGTTAACGCTCGATGAATAGACGGATGACATTGAAATGACAACCCATTTATAAACTATCGGAAAACTTTGACATTCGTTCGACGGATTCAGCTGCCTTGTAAAGAGACAGACGGTGTTCAATAACAACGATTGAATCATTTCTATGGGGCAGAAGGAATGAACAGGTAATATTTTCTTGGAATTTTACTTTGCTCCAATGAAATTGATGTTTTCTATTTTTAACAGGTTGAATGCCACGCCAATTTTACCGGGATTGTCCGTGGCGCCACGATGAACTTTCTATTTAGCGATACATATAATGTTGAAATATTATCTACAATAGATAATTTACAACGTATAAACATGATTGGCATGTTAATTTCGGCGGGGGTCACCGGTGACCCCCGTGGCGCTGGAGTACGATTTCGCGCGATTGTCATTTATCTCAAATTGTGTCTTCGCATTGTTCAGTAATACTGTTACGATTTTATTATTTTTGAGACTGTTAACAATCAGTCGTGATCATGAAGCTGAAGTTTCCATTTCTCCACATGAAAGGTTGCTGAAAAAACCACGACATGAATTAAAAGCAATGCCGGGAAAAGCTCGAACGGCGCGAAGATTTTGCAAAATTTGTTATCAAAAAAATTCAAAGAAGCTAGGAAGAATAATTGCAAAAAACTGTACCAAAAAAGTCGTGACATATTGTAAAGACTGTGCTGGTTCACCCTTCCTTTGTTTAGAATGTTTTAATACGACACATCGTAACGTGCGCGCATAATAAAACTATATTAAATGTATAAATAAAACTATTTTCAAATGTTTTATACTGCATTCATTTCTTCAGACCACTACATCAACGATGATAATAATAAGAAATTATAAGTGTTGTCTTTTGTCTACCTTTCTTATTTTTTTTTCAATCCGGGCACGTCGGTCACCGGTGGCCCCCATGGCGTCACAGCCAAGTTAAGTGCCGGTCACCGGTGACCCCCGTGGCATTCAACCTGTTAAATTGAGACACGTGTATCCCTGAATAAGAGATTGAGGATTTTCAAAGCCAAGTTTAAGAATTTGTGGCATGCAGATATTTATAATACTTTATATTATTTGAATATATAATTACTTAATATTTTTTCAATATTCAAAACGATTAAAAATTTATGTCTTGTACATACACCTGCAAGTTGATTAAATATCTCTTCAACTCACCACTACAAGTATAAAGTACCTTAGTTACCGATAACAACTATGACATCAAAGGTGTTGAAGCGAGAACATTTATAAATATTAACAAAACCGATATCGCCACGATATCTTTTTTAAATTATTTATGTAGATATAGATCACATTAGCGACGTCAATCTTCTTTCTTTAAAAGAATTAGATTACAAATTAATTGTATTCTTCCTTACTCTTAATCTCTTATTTTGTAATCTCTTAATCTCTTTACTTCTTAATCGCGAAATTTCTCTAAAAACATTAGATTATGAATTAATTGTATAATTCCATACGCTTGTGCGTTACGAGTTTCCTATAAAAATTTCAAAGAAAGAACTAAATTCTAGAAGTAGATTATAGTAATAAAATTAAAAGGAAATAAATGATTATAAAACGTAATTTGCTTAATCCATTATATGATGTTATGTCAAAAATCTCCGTATTTTTGTGTGAACTTTATTACAAGAAAAAATACAAAGAAATAAGCTTAATCATCATAGGAATTTCCCTCTTTTTAACGACTTCTTGCTACCTTCTAAACAACTGGTCGATTATAGCCCCCAATCATAGAAATTAAAAACTACAAACCGATCTTTGCGATTAGAGCCACCATCACGGAATCTCGGAAACCAATATTGGCAGTTCCCCACGTTCACTACATTTGGACCGTGCACTTTAGTAATATTTTCCATACTCTGTGTATTGTTTACGCTTTTGTTCTATTCGTGAAGGATACAGTGCCTTATGTGTATTTTATCAGCGTTCATTGTAAGAACTAAAACTATCAACCACTCGCTCTAAATTCGGTTTACTGGCAGAATATTGACACCTACACTGATGCACGAAAATGAAGGCAAAATCTAAATTAGCGTACATAATGGGCAAACGCGTAAAATTGCATTAGACTCTCTAAAAAATGGACAAGAACTTTTCAAATGACCTGACACAATCTCGTTTCACGTCAATAACAATGTTTCACTTAGAATTCCTATTTTTTTTACAATACAATTGAACGTGAGCATTGTAATCGTATGATTTTCTACGATCCAAGACAGCAAAGTATTTAAGCGTTGTCGTGGTGTCGAGATTTTGCACCTCTTTCAAGACCCACCATTGGATAATCGTCGGAAACCGTGGGGGGAAGATAATCGACGCCTATTAAAGGCCTTTTTGTACATCAATTCTAGCAAATCAATTGAGACCCCCGCTACCCCACCCCTCTATGACTCTCGGTACGAGTTCCCCTTTCCTTCGGGCAACCTTAATTCCGGCACTACGATGACGAACGAACCAACGACGATGACGACTCTGCTTACCAATGAATTTCGATGTACACGGTGATTCTGGCAACTCGGCCAGGCTATAGCTCTGTTCCAAATAAAGTTAGAAAAGAATTCTAAAGTAAAATTTTGCACTGTTTAACCCCTTTCTTTACGATTTGTTTGACGTCTGCACTGTTCAGAATTACGTTATTGTTACTAATTTCCCAGATACAAAAGAAATTCTATTCTTGTTAATATGTACCAGCTGAAAAGTATTTTATTTCGACTTAAAGAAAACGAATAATATACACGTTTATTAAATCCAGTTTGAAATCGTCACCACGTGTCTGACTCGATGTTATTAGGCATGGGGTTAACAAGCTCTATAATCCGACTGTATGACTTTTTACGATTTTTTTCTAACTTCATTTTGAACGGAGCTATAACCCGGCTCAATTGCCAGCATCATCCTGTACATGCAGAAAAATATTTCGTTGTATACATATAAGTCACCCTGTACATGCTTAACTAATATTTGGACCCTAGAGCCAGAGTGAATCAGAATTTCTATTCACCGAAAATAATTAGCATCTTCTATATGCTATATATTATAACTTTCGATACCATTAAATTTAACTATTTTTATCATCACTACTCTTTCATTATAATTCATTGAATTTCCAATATCTGCAGTGAACGTTATTTCCGACACAACCCAATATAACAAAATTCCGGAATAGTTTAATCATTGAAGCTGCTCTTAACCCTTTGAATACGAAGTGCTCCAAAACTGAACGTTTACTTTAACCGTGAACCATCAATTATCCATACAATGCATAATTCCGTCTCCACTTTGATCTTTTGTTAGATAAAATCATTCAAACATGGTCCGATTTATTGAATTTTCTTGCAGACAAACATAATCGAGTGGTGAAATTTTGCAGAACGCACAAATTTATACAGGCTGTTTCGTTTAACTGGAAACGGTGGAATATCTCACGAAGAATTAAAGTTATCAAAAAAATGTTCATACAAAAGTTGTTTGGTACAAAAGGGGACATTATGTGTATAAATAATTTTTCTTTAAGTGTAGTAGTGGGGGAGATATCAAAGTCAAGTTAATTTTTTTAAATGGAACCCTGTATTTTTTTATTCATATTATGATAGTGTTTGTTGAAAAGAATACAACGAACCGCCACATGATATTATTCAGAGTTGTAAAATATCATAAATAAATACAAAGTAGTCAGATCAACACGGATCGTGTGTCGTCGGTCAGCTGAACTCTACGTGACTGTGCCATCTACTCGTACCAGACCGATTGTTCCGTTTTTAATCAAATATTCCTGGTATGGAAACGACACCAATATTGTAGCAAATATGAGGAGTTAAGCATAAATAATAGATTTTAAATTTCACTTACCACTATCTAACTTGTAGTATCAAGAATTAATTAATAATTTTGTACGTCATTTATCCTTCAACATGCCCACCATCGTTACAAATACACGTTTCTATTCTGTTTAAAAATTCTTTTTCGACACTTTTCAACATCTTGTCCGTTATTCTTTCGCATGCGACTATAATTCTGTTTCGTAAATCATCTTAAAATCTTACTAATTTATCACTTCCTACTACAGGAAATGATATCATGTGGCAGTTCATTGTATTCGTCTCAACAAACACTATCATAAAATAAATAAAAAAATACAGGGTTCCATTTAAAAAAATTAACTTGACTTTGATATCTCCGCCACTACTACACTTACAGAACAATTATTTATACCACATAATGTCCCTCTTTGTACCAAACAACTTTTGTACGAACATTTTTTTGATAACTTTAATCCTTCGTGAGATATTCCACCGTTTCCAGTTAAACGAAACACCCTGTATACATATTCCGTGAAGATTGTTGATCGCAAATTCCCGTTCACAGCACTCAAAGATTCAAAAACAAGAAGGTCCACAATATATATATATAACAGAAAAAAAATTCCACTCCACTCCTTCCGATCTAAATTAAAACAAGCAGACCATTCAGGTGGCCTGCCTGAAGGTATGCACGCGACAAACAACCGTTGTGTATAGGTCAGTTGTCGTAGGCTGGTTTCCTGTGCGAAACATCCTTAAACTCGTCTACTCACCCGATCACGTTCGACAAACCGACTCTATAAATGCCACTGAACCCATTGAAACGAACTACGATCGTGGTGTATAATAACGTGTTCTATTCCGCCATTCGAGACACACGGGGGTTTCTACGCAGCTCTCGGCGAGCCGTCACTGCGTTCGACACGGGAAAGGAGATATCGTTAACGACACTTCTCATTCCATCCATTCGAGACACACGGGGGTTTCTACGCAGCTCTCGGCGAGCCGTCACTGCGTTCGACACGGGGAAGGAGATATCGTTAACGACACTTCTCATTCCAATGTATGTACAGTGTGCATAGAACGCGAAGGAATAGCCTTGTGGCGTCTCTTTAAGCGCAAGCACCACTCGTCCGCGGCCTGGGTAAGTCTCAACACGCAACACCGGTGCGTGCTTAATAAGGCAAGCGTATACGGACGCAGCTTAAATACCAGGGAAGCACGTAACTACGCCTCGTCGTGTGTCTCTACTGCAGACGCGACACGGTCAGCCGTAATTCGCGCGATATGGTAACGCACATGGTACCCCGCCTCCGCCCCTGCCCTGATCGGTCACGAAACCTGGCCAGGCTTGTTCCTTCCGTGGCTTTGACCCGATTCGTAACTGGGAAAATTAATTGCGGAACCTGCCGGGCATAGGGAGAGAGACACGAACGTGTGCACCGTATTAAAAATTATTAGACTGTCGCACAGTTATCGAGAGAAGTAACTTTCTACAGACACTCGTGAAATTATTTTTTTTTTCTCCGAAATTGAAATACCATAGGACCTGCATTATTAAAATATTTCCTTACGTCTGTCATTAGATACTTCAAAACTGAATTTCAAATCTAGAGGAAAATGGTCCCTATTAATTGTACAGGGTGTTTAAATCGACCCACTCGAATATCTTCGAAACTATTGACGATATTAAAACATGCTTCAGATAAAAGTTAAATGGTATCAGGGGGCACAAGATCAGAAAAAAGTTATGCAGAAAATGCAAAAGGAAAAGAGCGTGCAGGAAGAAGAAAACAGTAAAAAAATAGAATAATAGGATTTGGAAAAGACATCGAAGGCTATTAAAAGGAAACCGTCCCCAGCGAAACGAAAATGATGAAATATTTATTTATGACTGTTGTAGCTAAAAATATAATAAAAATTTTTTTGTTTCTGACAGATGTGTTTTTCAATTTTTCAATTTTTTGGTTCACATTGAAATTTTCAACACTTTCTACACTAAAAATTTGTAATGAATGTATTTAGAAAATGTTTATATGTACGAAATTTATCAAATTATGACAGAAAAATTAAAATATTGCCTGCTATATCATGCCTAAATATTTTTGACCAACTATTAGTTTCGTGGAATGGACGTGGTAAACTCATTATCTAGATAAAAAGTTGCGACTAACGAATAAAAGATAAAGGAAAGTATTTCACCATTTTTAATTGATTAAACGTGGAAATTCCAATTTTTATAATAACATAATATTACTTCTTGAATGAGTAGACCCTGGGCAAATAGTTATCTAATCTCATTAATTGTTTATAGGTCAGAATGACCATCTTAAATATTGCTGCTTTTCATTATGTATTATTCGAATAAAAATGCGCTCAACTCTGGTCGGTAGCTAACTAGGCCTGGCAAGGAGGAACAGATCTCGGTACTTTTTGCGGGATACGCGTGGTCTGTTTCGTTCGACCGTTAGCATTCAAGATGGTATTGCGCAAGGAGATTATACCACACGCGGGACTAAATTGTTTCCCTTTGTTTAGGAACGCCGCGTAATTTCTTTGTTGGAACGGGGTCAATGTATTCGTGTTCTTAAAAGTCCGTGATTATGAGCCGTAATGAAAATTGAATAGGCGGATAGGCTAGCATCAAACTCGAAAATTACCCCGGTGAATCGCGTAGACTTAACGCTCATGAGTATTTGCCCATCGTTGTTTCTTCTTTATATCTCCAAAGACTTTACAATTTGTCCAAATAAGGATATTCGGTAAATTGTTTTAGGAGTATCGTGTATGCTTTTTCATTAGTGTAAGTTACAACGTGTGTTGTTGAGTAAGAAGGTTCGTTAATAAATTCTATTTTGCTAAAATATGTGCCTAATTTTTGAGAGTAGTTTTTTTCACGTTAAGAGTCGTACAGTAAAATTGACGATCATTTGTAGGAAGAACCCAAAGCGATAAGTAAAATGCAAATGAATAAACCTTTTTTTCCATAAAAGGGCAAATACTTGTGAACGGTATTATATATGACGATTTTAATTAAAATCAAATAAAATTGCGAATAAAACTATTAAATCCATTATCTTCCATTAGCAAAGTATTTCGCAAGCGTACTTATATTTTCTGTTCGAGATAAATATTTATGTAAGAAATATGAAACACGTATGCGTGAAACTTAGCCACCATGAAGAGAAATTACGTTTCATAATCCGTATAATGTTTCCGTAATTTAGTATGCAAACACATTTTCAAATGTAATACTTGCAAATATGTATTTACGATTAAGTATATCCGTAAATAAGTTAATATTGTGCACGTTAAATAATTATATATTTGTCTCCGTCAAATTTTATTTATAATAAAATGTGGAAGAACTATTTTCTACAAGTAAAATACAAAAGAAAGTTTTTACACGACAAGTCGAAATGTGTGGTACAAACCATTTTAAATCGCCAGACCATTCATTAATGATTGTACCCTCCTTAAGGGCGAGGCAAACTAATTAAGTGTGGCATTGACAACAATGAAAGAGAAGAATGACTAACACCTGCATTGTCTCGCAATATTTTAACTTATAAGTATATATACCATATAACAATTTATAAAGTATTGAAAATATACACTAACAGAATAAAATAAACGCATCAATTTTTATATTCACTAAAAACTCCTAAAATTATAGTATTTCGTGAGAGAATCTTTTTAAATGACTTTTGCTAACAACCAATTAATTCTCGAGACTAATTTACGGTATACGCCCCTTATGTACTTACGTTGGATAAAGTCGGAAGCCGTAAAGGGAAGCTTATGGATTTCCGATGTTATCCGAAGTGCTTGGACAGAAGGATTTGAAGTACGGGTATCGGAGGCTGTGACATATTTTATTTACCAACTGGTAGGATGGTATCTTTTGAAGAGTACATGCTATCCCTTCAATGGCGATGGGAAATTGAAATCGACGTTTCCATCCGATCCATCATTTTCTTGAGAATTTTATGAAAAACTGACCATCTCGATTAGTATTGTTGATAAATGAAGTATTACACGGATAATATTAGATCGACCAAAAAATAATGTCGGATTTCTGCAGTAGGTGATACTTTTCTTGTTTTTCCATTAACTAATAAAATATATACATATTCGGAAAGTCAACACCTCAACGCATGCTTTTGAAAAAAATAACTATAAGTGGGTTAAATTTTCTTGAATCGACCTTGTTTCGAAAATGAGTGACGAGAATGTGTACTTTCGAACAATTATACTTTCTTTCCAGAAAGGAAAAAATGCGACACAAATAACAAAAAGATTTGCATAATTCCTCGAAAGTCCTCCTTGCCACTCATTTTCGAAATAAAGCCACTCCAAGAAACTTTAACCCAATCGTACTGATGTTTTCTTAATAGAGTAAAGTCAATATTTAGGTCCATAACAATAATATTAAGTCAATGTTACTATTTCTTATCATTTTGGAGCAAAATATGATATGTCTACCATATTTCTAAATAAATTTAATAAAGATGTAACGTCAATTTTATATCTAAATAAAATATTCAATTTTATGCTTGAATTAAAAATTCTTCCCTGTCCAAAAAGTTCAGTTTTCACGAGGTTTTATTCTTTAATATTAAAATAATGTCTTAATACTAGTCTACCTGTTATACTTTCTTTCAGAAACTTCAGGCGATGAATTATGTAGCTATGTGCAGTCAGAAAGTGTATCGTATGAATAATTTATAATTAAAATTAATTTTTATAAATGTTTTTTTATAAACAAGATACTATGAAGATATACACTGTTCTCGTTTTGAAATTTATTTCAAGCAAAACCTGTCAGGAAATATTTTCTCTAAAAGATACATACTATTTGATTTACATGAAAGCAAACATATTTAATCCTACTAAAACTACATACATACTCAGAATAACCAGTAAGTATCCAAGGAGGCAATAAATAAAAAATGTTGAACTTTCTATTATACTTTTTTTTAGAAACCGCAGTGCTTCACCGTGTCCTGAAACCTATTTTTTGCGAACATATTTGATGTAACTTCAATATAATCCGTTCAGACGGTTATAATAAATAAAGCGAAATCAGAACCATTTCTACGATTCATAAATTGCTTTACCTTTGTTGGTAGTAAATTACAGGAAACTTTCCACTAACAAGCCATCTGTTAACGCTATTACTATTCCACATTCAATGAAGACCAAGTGTTGAACTACGCATCCTAAGAAAAAAATTAATGGCAGTGCAGAGAACGGGTTATTCGCCTAATGATTAAAAGAGGATTTAACGGTCAATCGTTAGCTTTTTTTCAATATATGGATATGTATACGTATAAACTTTTGAATGCGAGCTAAGTTCCTGGTTCGCGCTCTGATACAGTGGTTACGCGATAGAAACAGAATGCGGTAGCCGTGAAAGTCTCTCACGCGATACGCTTATTCTTCATCGACTATTGCCTGGTAACGATGAGAACGAAAGCAATATTTTAGGGGAATTTATTTCTATAGGCTGCCAATTGTATTTCGTGGTAAGTGGCGTGTGTGTGTGTGTGAACAGTGGATGTGTTCAAACATAAACGCGGAAGGAAAATATGAAACACTGTTTAATTGTCGAGTACTAGTAATAGTTAATTATTTAAAGTATATAGTATAATTATTTAAAAAATATATTATCGTTATAACACAAGGAAAACATTTCGTATTAAATACCTGAAAACACTCCTATGTGAATAATCAATTGTACCGAAAAAAAACTGAAAATAAAATAATCCGAGAGGACACCTTTCGCTAAAATTTTAAACGTATTTGAAAGAATACTTTAAGTTCCACTCTGACAATGTTTTTTATTCAAATTTTAAAGGAGTACCTACTCATTTTAAGTCTTGTAAAATTTTTTTATGATCCTTTCTTTCAAATTTTGTAAAGGGCACCGAATATTTATTTGGTAGGAAAGAATATTGGGGATCTTTTTTTATTGCATCTTGTAGCACGTGTTAGAATACATTCAAATATGTCTAACTTATGGCTTTGAGTTGACCTTGAAGGTTGAAGAAATAATGAAATTGACACATCGGAATGCATCTTAACACGTGCTACAAGATGCAACAGAAAAAAGTACATGCTTTGCGACCAAAGAATACCGGTGCACTTTAAAAAATTCGAAAAAAATGATCATAAAACATGTTCTATTTACGATACTTCACTTTTGATACCACACACATGGTGTTTGAAACATTTCCCATATCGTTAAAAATACAGGAGATATTTAGGTGTAAGGTGAGACACGCCTGTTATAGTTATTAGTACAATTATAGTTATTAATATAATTATTATGTAATTCGTTATTTAGTAGATATTGCGTACGACAGAAACCGCACGTATTCCGCAGATTTTTATGATTGCTTACGCCACTGGCTAACCAGAGGGGGATATCGTCATATCCCGGACGAAGACAGGAAACCTCCGAGTAAAACTCCCCTCTGCTCGCATACACGTTCGCTTTGACAAACCACTGTACGCGCGCCTGATTACAAATGAAGCAAAAAAGGCGAGTCATTTGAGAATGTTAACAAATTAATCGAAGAAAAACGCTCGATAACTGTCGACGAAGAAAAGATATTAAAAGATATTAAAACTTTCAGTAACGTTAATAAACTGCTGTTACTCGTACCATTGTCTTTTTTATGGTAATCTTTTATTTTTTCACTACAAATAGATCTGCCAGACTTATTCGCTTATACCAGCGATGCTCTCAATTATTTTCTTACGGTAAAGAGCATTACGTCACGAGAGTCAAGCCACACACGTGTGATAGTGCTTTTCACACACGTGATCTCGCCGCATCCGCCTATTTGCGATATCCCATAGAAGGATGTAAGTGTTTGTTCTCATGTTTACCCATATTGAAGCGCTTACCGTGCTCAAACACAGCAATACCACGCTGCTCGCGAAGCAAATTCTTCGCGCCGCTCTCTATATAAGTTCTGTTCTTTCAAATTCTTTCGTTTATAACGACGGACCGATTTATTTAAACGAAATCTTATTTTATTGTAGATGAATGGAATATAGTGATCTCGTGAAAGCAAAGAAGTCTTAAAGACAGTAAATACGCTTCGAGTGCTTGAACTTAGGAATCTTACTTAGAATTCGATAGGCTCCCTTTTATGTGCCCGTACATCTAGACCTTGAAATAAAAGTCAGCAGCAGAGTGTGACCGCATAATGAACAACGGAAACCACATTTGGTAGCTCGTATCCTTCTAGATATATCTTTATTATGCCACTTGAGCGTGTCTCGAAGAATAATCGAATATATTAAACGTACCATCCAATGATTCACTATTTTTATTTTTAATAAAATCGCTAACGTAATTAAATTCGCGACATCTTTCAAGTATTTTTCTTGTTTAGAAAGGAGACTGAGTGTTTATGAACCGAAGACAGGTGTCGCTAATACAAAATAGGCTTCTGGTTTCATAGAAAATAAATGTTGAATTTAATTAAAGACAGTGAATTATTTATTGGCATCCGAATATTCTGTATTTGAATTTTTCAAACTGATCAATTGTGAAGTTTGTTCATCCAGAGTAAATCTGAAGATTCAAAACTCACTAAAACAGATACTAGAAAACATTAATATAATCATTATATTATTTTTATTTACAATAAATGTTTCAGTGATTCCGGTTTTCGTAAAATGAATTATAAAAAATGGAATTTACATAAACTGTTTGCTGATCAGAAAGTATGTATTGTACGCAAGAAATTCAGTATTCGTTTCTGGGTGAACTAAGGAAGTAAATTGCTTTATCAATCTTTATCGCTGTTTTCCAACATCTCCGCCATTGTTGACTAAACAAACGATTGTTGAAGATATATTTGTATCAAATTTGTATTACTCATTGGTACATGTAATATTCTTTTAATTTATATAGTTGACAAATTATGTACATCGAAAATTCTGTTTCATATTGGAGCAATTAATAGGGTGTCTACTCTACTGAAATATACCAAGGCTAGAATTAATTAATCCTTTATCGAGTCAAGGTGTTCACCGATATGCGTGCAGCTCCGTTCCACGAATCAATTTCTACGTGGTACAGCATGCAGCAACAGCCCAATGGAATCCGATCGATGAAATTCTCCGTATTTAGCTCATAAATGAATGCAGCAACTCAGCTCTATTACGGAGTCAAAATCAATACCTATTTTGCGCGCGGTACGTGTGTTTCGATGTAACTTAAATCTGGGAAAATACCTCAACCACTTCTAGAAATTTATGTTCTGTAATCACAAACATTCGTATAAATGTTTTTTATCGATAAAGAATATAATTACTATAGTAACAAGCGAATAAAGAAATTAAAAAGATTATATCATGTGGGTGATCATAGTATTATGTACGTCCACAATACGAAAAGTATGTTCTTTTGTATTCGTGAAGAAATAAAATCACAATATCAAGGTTTTTACAACGAATAATTTTCAATTAACAATAGCCCACTAATAATGCACAGAAAAATTAAACTCAGCTTATATAATTACATCAAATTCAGTTAAAATCGTAAAATCGTTAATTTATGCAGATGGTTTTAATAATTCGATCATCCACTGTATTTACTCGTGCAACATTAATTGTCTTATTCATTCATTGTGAAGTTCATTTTGCAGTACTACCAACAAGTTTAGGAACACGCCGTGAGAAATGCACCCTTCAACTTTCACTCTTATTGTACGATTCTTTGCTACGTGCACAGATATGAAGAACATCAAAGTAGTTTATACCAAAGAAAACTTTATTCGAAAGATTTCGTGTCACATTAAATTTAAGTTTATTGAATTTGTCGTCGCTGAGAATGTACTCGATACCTGTTTATGAAATTGTAGCTGAGGACACTATACAGCACAACTGTAGATTTAAAATTATCTGCAAAGATATAGTATCAGCATTCAAATAAAGCACACGCCAAAAAGGCCACGTACTTTTACATGACCGGTACGAAATGCATTAAAAAAAATATTTCACTTTATGATTTGCATTTGAATGTAGAAGGAAAGTGTGTTCTTATAAATGTAGCAGGTTGAAGAATAGAAATATTATCATTCTATACTACCATTATTAATCATTCAAACATTAATTAGTCTTAATATTATACAATTAACAGGAATCCTTTCTCATTTTATATAGTAGAATCTGTATCAGTTCTTAAATCTACATTGAGAGTTTAAAGTGTACGTTCAATTACGATTAATTAAGTATCTGATGCTAATTGAATGTAATTCCACGAGAGAATAAAAAATTTTTATCAGAAAATGAAAATTGCCGGATTTAATTAGATTCAACACGTGAGATATAATCTGTAACTAAACTAGAGAGTACAGATCTTCGGAAGTAGCGGAAATTTACTCGTAAATTAATTTCCGACTGTAATTACATGGAGTTTCGAACGGGACCACGGAAGATCAATAGATCGCTCGAATTTTTCATCGACGTACATCTACGGTTCCCTTTTTTGGCGTCCCCAAATGAACGGTTGACCTACTTGTTAATTGACCGATAGACGAGGGCTGGCATGATTAGAAATAACGCGCCTCGATAATCTCGTAACGTATCGCTACCCATAGATTCATAGAGAACGTGATGAAAAAGAGAGTGCAGGCCCTTTGAGATTAGCTAGATACTGAAGACTAAAAAAAAGTACAGTCTAAAAGCTCATTTTCTTTCATTACTTTAACCGTTTTATCCTTCTTTCGTGACGTCTCTTTCAAATATTTCATATAATTCATACTTTAAATAAATATATTACTATCGGTACAGAAATGTTTGGAATAAAAAATTAATAATAAATTAAATTTCATAAGGAAATAACCAGCTGCATAATAACTCGATTAGTTTCAGAATTACCATCTTTATTTCTAAACATACTAAAATAGAATTTACTTTAGATAATAGCTGCAATTGTACAATAAGAAATTATTTCCTTTTTAAAGTACCAGAAGCTTCGTAAAATTGCGGACATTTATTCAATAGTCACACTTGTATGTATTAATATTTTTCTCTTTTTAAACATCACTTAAAGGGGGCATTTCATTTAACTTATTCGCTTGTAACAATGGAAAAGAAATCTTCGCAATAATATAAAGTATGTTCAATATTTCCTTAACCGCTATGAACAAATATGAAATTAGCAATATTAATATGCATACTAATATTAATATAATTCCATATATTTTTATTGTAATCAAGATAAACGAAACATTCCATATACACAAAAAACCACTGCCTTAATAGGAAGCAACTATTAAGCTTACACAATGCATGTGATAAACAAAAAGACTTCCTGCAGCCTTTGAAAATACAAATTAATACGTAACACGGTATAAAAAAAAATCACCCAGAAAAACTTGATACAAGAAACATGGATACTCGGTAAATTTAAACCGTCAGATTAATTAATCAGCAATAAAGAAGTTTTTTTAGTGATAAGAACCCACAGAGTGCAACGATTTTCAACGCGTTTTTCCACGTCTCGGAAAAGATACGAAAGGAATTCCGAAAGCGATAAGTGAGCGGTGTGTTTAAATAACGGTGGAAAAGAAGCAGGAATTAACCAGGCCCGATCGCAATTAGGGGTAATTAGCGATAATCTGCGCGAGAAAGGAACGAGTAGTTTCGTCGGGGCCGCGCGAAAACGCGGGAGATTCTCTGTTTTATCTGACGATTCCGCGGGAAAAGAATCGTCTTTGTGCGAGAGGTGAATCGGCCTCGCGGAGAACGCGAAATGAGATTGAGCCATCGCGCAGCCTCACGGGAATTAACATATTCGTATAAGAAACCTACACATTACCACGCGAATAGTCAGCGAAATTCGCGTGTTCGTTCACACCAGAAATGGGCAAATTCGTTATCTAGATAAAGAGTTTTTAATAACGAAAAGAAGATAAAAACAGTACTTCGTTATTTTTTCAGTGATTATCCATGGAAATTCCAATTTTTATAATAAAATAATACTTCTTGAATAAGTCGATGAGTCGACATTTGGCAAACAATTATTTAATCTCATTAACTGTTTAAAGCTTAAAATGATGCTTTTAGATATTGTTGCTTTTCACTATGTATTATTAGAATCAAAATAGTGTTCAGAACTATAGAAATATAGTTCAGAACGCTGTTTTAGAAATTCAAAAGCTTAATTTGCAGTTTTCGAATTTCTCAAAAATTGCTCAACGTGAAAGCAGCATCGTGTGCGTCTGGCATAGATATTTCTCTCTCTATCTCTCTATTTTTCTCTGGTTCCTTCCGCGGCGGTTTTCCCGCTTCTTCGAAAGGCTGATACACACTTAACTTCCACGCGGAAATGAATTGCATGCGACGCGAAAGCGCCTCCACGACAGATTAATTGGTACACAACACGATGCAAAACAAACGGAAGGTCGGATTCCGCGACCAAATGCTTATTGTGCTTCGACTTAAATTCGGGAAATTCCTCGTTTCATGGTTTTGGACATATTTATGGGATCGCTGCTTTCAATGTCAGACCCAGCTGGAAATGAGAGTTTTACTAGGCACGAAATGAAATAACTTCAATGATAAAAATATATGTATAATATAGTTTTAATTTGATTCTCAATTCGTTTGCATTTTATTCATAAATGCCTTTTTTTTCTTCCATCCGTAATTTTGCTTTAATTGCGATAAAAATTGTTTAAAGGAGGCATTCTTAATCATGTGGAAATTTATTTAAATTCTTCATTCTTTTAACCCTCCGTAGGCAAATATATTTCTTCACGCTCTGTAGGCAAAGTGAGTCGTTTATGTCTAAGCCTAATTTTTATACTGTTTTAGACTTTCAAAAAATCTGAGACAATTCTAAGATACTTATCAAAGTCTCTACTAGGTACATTATACGATCATTCGTTAATCCAAATGTTTAAAATTATTTTAATAATAATAGAAATTCGGAGGAAAGTCCGTGAATAATGAAATTTCCCTTGGGTAGTCAACGACCTATATTGCCTACGGAGCTTAATTAATATATTATATGTATATATTATGTACAATAATACGAACTTCCTTGTGGCATTTCATTGGTAAATAAAACATGCATATGTTTACAAACATACGTATGATTGCAGAATTAATTAGTCTAATAAAAAAATAGTAAAGTTTATGAACGTACACTTCTAAAATAAAATTATATTCATATAGAAGTTGCTACACCGTTTCTAGTTCCCGCCATTTATTCTTTCGGGTAACACAAACTTCTTCCATACAAGGCTTAACTTTCAATCCACCAAAATTATTAATATAAACTATTTTGTATATCTCTGGTGGACGGACAAAAGAATATAAGTCAGAATTATTAGTTCTGCAGAAAAGCACTTATAATATTTAATTCTGACTTAAACTCTGTTGCCCGTCCACCAGAGATATAATATTAAACTAATATTTAAAATTATTACAACTTTATCGTATCAATCGCAGTAATCGATGCAAATTCTAACAATATTCGCGATTCTTGCATAACGATTATTTACGAAATATGTATATGTTTCAATAACGATTTCTCGCGGGTAAAATCGAAATCGTGCTGAAGTTGCTCGATCACTCACACACACCGTAGCAAAAATCAGAGGAAAAGTTTATTTACCTTTTGACGGAGCTCAAGAAGGCAAGGCATGACTCAACGGCCGAATTATTATCTGCGTGAACGTGAGAGAGCTTCAAGGGAAGCTGTTCAGAAGTGTCGTCATTGTTCTCCCTTCGCCGGTTAATACCCCCGCTTCCGGTTGTCCAGGAAGAATCAACCCTTCCTCCTACTCCGAGTGCCGATTTTCGAAAACAGATCGGTCTGCGCTGGCACCGAAAGGTATCGTGTTACCGTAAGCTGATAACGTTTTATCACTCACACACAGCGACACAAAATCGTAGAATGTCTCAATAAGGACCTCGTTGTCTCTGTCGTGGCACGCTGAGATACTCGCTTTATCTCCCTCGGCAGTGTCCAGGAAATTTCAACGGTTCGAAATGAAACCACGAATATACTCTATCTCTATTCGGTTCTTCTTCGTTTGATGCTTTTAAGCGGAGTCTTCACTTTTAAATAGAACGACTGAAAAATTTCTTATGGAAATTTTTACATTGATATGAGAAGAGAATTTATAGGGATATACTTCTTCCGACGAACTGGAGAGTTTTATTATGGAGAGAGGGAAACACGACTGTACTCACGCAGAGGTTGATATAACACTGTCAAAGGAACGGCGCGCAGCAAACGACGAGACAGTTTCACCGAGAGACCAGTCAGCTGGTGCTCCCCACTCTTGATACGTCATTGTCTTGCCAAGCGTTGCATGGATTTTCAATTCCGTAAATCATTCCGCGGCGATTTCTCTTAGGATCGTGATCGAGCGTGTACGTCAGAAACGTATGAGACAGAATTTTTTCCTGATTAAACGAGGAAATTCTCTGTCCGTTGCGAGATACTGTGAATTTTAATGTCAGCTTTTGCTCGTTTTTTTCTACGCTAAGCAACAGTTTTTACTGGGGGAGAGACAGGACTTGGATAATTTCTTTTTGTTTAAATATTTCACGAGTGTTTTTTTAGAATTATTGGTGTGTTTAATTAATCGGAATTGTTATTGAACGGTTTTAGATTATAGTTTCTTTGCAATAAACAGAAAGTACAAGTAATATTAAGCTTACATGTTGAAGGTTTAAATTAATTCGAAAATGCATTTATTTCTAGTTTTCTAAATGATAAATGCTACAGCTGTTTACACACTATATCATTTAACATTATTGCTATGATAAATGCTACAGCTGTTTACACGCTATATCATTTAACATTATTGCTGGATTAGTACCTACTAGTTTAGAAGTTGTATTAACTTACAAAATTAATTACAGATGTAAAGAACGTTTCTATAATATTCTGAAACACAATTAACTTTTTAAGAAAGTATTTAAAACGTTTATTCCACTTACGTGTCTAAAATCGTGTTTGTAAAAATTAAACAATCATCCAGTTGTCATTAAACTACACAAAATTGTGTAAAAAATTAGGTTTATTAAAGTTATTTTGTAAATAAGAATATAAAATACTGCAAATGCTAGTAAAGGAACGTTCTCTGATTATATAACGTCCAAACGAATGTATGGTTTTTATACTAAATGTAACGATTACAAGAAATTGTTATTTTTATAATAAGTGGCACAAACACAGCATTACATATACAGTACTATTGTTTTGCAATCCGATGTAGTAGATATTCACTGCATAACAATATTTGTGTGTAAAAAATTTCAGAAAACATGATTCATTTCCATTAGATCGATTACTGATTTTGTATAATCAGTCGAAAAAACGTGTAGAAGCATGATTCATTGACCGACTTTGTACCTTGTTATGTCGTATCCTGCGTGTACTAATATCAGATACATGTTGCCATATCGCGTAAGACGACTGCTATTATTTACTAGGTACTCATTTACAAACACTCCAATGTACACCACCTCTGGACCGATTTACCTTATCGTATACAAAAAGATATTCAAATTTTACTATTAAATTAGTTCAGTACTTTGAACAAATAAATTTTCTGTAACTATGTAAAATTCAATCAAAATGACTTTTTTGGATAAAAGAAATTTGTATAAAAATTAAAAGCAATATGAAAGCGTTTAATAATTTATATACATACCGCAATGATCAATAAATATTCTTGATAACCTACTCTCTATTACTTTCAATTGTGAAAATTGTAGCATACCAGTGTTATGTATGTCAATGCAAAATTATAAACTAATATTATAAACAACCATTATGAAGAAGTCCACTACTTTTACTGAATTCAGTGTTTACTTTAAAGCAAATCAGATATCCATGGCGCCTGAAGAATATTTGTCATCGTTGTCCAACGTCTTGTTCCATATTTTCCAGGTCAAAGATCATCAAGATATTATAGTTTCTAAATATGATAGCCTATAGTTTCCTTTTGTAGCAGAATATCACTTAAAGCAACGAGTAATATCGAAATTAAATTCTGCAATGTTTATTCCAGAGCTAGATTACAATATAATTGAAATTATTCTGTCGTGCAGTAAAATATATTTTAAAACGATATGAATTCGGATATGCAAAAGTGAGAAACGATGGAAACGATTTAAGACTTTGTCATTTCAAAGAGAAAAGAAACCATGAGCCTTGCAATGAAAATACTGATCGAAAGAGAATCCTGCGTTCATGAGTATAATAGAACCGAGATTATCGGTGGATGGATTAGAAGGGTGGATTGCAGCTCGAAAACTACTTTTACGACTGCAAACTAAGCGGAATCGGTTACAATGGGCGCAATAACAAACTCAGAAAAGTGCAATGGATGGACAAATGAAAGGTTCAAGTGTTCGTAACAGGCGAATTTCCTAGATAATTCCGAATTCTACTGATAACATAGCATGAAAACGGTTTGCTTTTATTGGAGAATATTGTACGAGCCATAAATTTCTTTGATCGATAAAGGTTAGCTTTTAGACTGATGGGGGTATTCCTTCTGGGACATTCACAAAATTTGAAATTTAATACTGTGCATATGTTATATATTGTATTTTTTACCAAAAAGGACCACTGTTTTTAAGAAAAAATGTGGACAGTCTAAAGGTTAATGACATGGTTATGAATTATTTTACAACATTCGTAGATCGTGTTTATTTGCCTAAACCTGTCATCAACTTCTATTTTTCCATTAATCATTGATACACGGTAATAATAGAAGTAATAATCGCGGACAGACTCAAGTTTCTACCGCTCAAGGTAGCCTCAGGTAGTCTGTGGTACGAAATTGCACGGAGCAGCTAGACAGTTCAATTAGTTTCAATCTGCAAAGCAGTCAGGGTTATCGTATTACTCGTCGTTGAATGAATATCGTAAAAAACACAGCTATAGAGTTCCTCTCACCCAAGAAGTGGTACGACTTACGACCAATCATGACACGTACATACAAGTGTTTAGAAAACTTTAGTTTCGATATTCAACAGTTTATTGCTTGTCTCTCATATGTTTTTACAATATGCTCATTTTTACAAACAACCACAAATCATTTAATAATATTGCATAGAAATAATAATGAATTCAACAGGATTTTAAATAATTACTTATATTAATGCAAATATTTAAAAGCAATATACAAGTCGACAAGAATATCTCAATTCCTAGTGTTTGAACAATCAATAGTATGTTAAACATAAATATAAATTTTTACTGACCATTTTTGTATGATTATAATTATTTTATCAATGAGATTTTATATTTACCGAGTGTCAGAGTTACTTTGTTAAGTCACTTAGATTGTCAATGAAATTCTGAACAAAGGAGACTCGATTATATATACATATTCTAATATTTGAAGATATATATAAACGATTCATATTGTTGACAGGAAAAACTGGAAAAGGTATAGGAAATTTTAATGATCAAGTTACAGGACGTAAATAGTCCTACGATCGATCGTTACTTTTGTTTCTCGAATGAGTCACTTGGGTAGAGCGCGGCTAGAACATTTTTCGAAGGACGAACGGCAAACACAGGTGCGATCATGATTTACGTTCGTAGTAACATTTTGAACGAAGTTTAATTATCTATTCTTTTGTTTAAGTATTGCTTCTAAAATGAATTTGTTTATTTGTAGTATGATTTCTAAGTACTGTTAGCAATCAAATTATAATTTGAATGTTAAGAATATAAGACTTAGTGTCATTACACTGGAATTACAAGTTTTTACTTCTAATACACTGTCGGTGTAGTAAACCTGATTAAAATACTGTCTGCGAAATGAAGCTCGTAATGAAAAACGTGACGGTACAACAAAAGGGAACTATATTTTGAATATAACGAACAATCGAGAGAAAGAATCCAGTTTATCGGTAAAAATAAATTGGAAACCATTGAAAATAAATTGTGAGGTAAAAAGGGTGATATTCCAAAAGAATTGCCAAAAAAGGTACTTTTACTGAAAAATCCATTAGACAGCAATTAACTTCACAGTAAAAAATTCACAAATGCTTTACAACGGAATTATAGGAAAATTATTAGGGTGCCCCAGAAAATATAGTACAGTTTCACTTTGGTCCCTGTCAAATTCTTTTACGTATCACAGGAATAAAATTGCTTGCAAAATGACGACAGCAGACCATAGCGATATTTAAAAATAAAATGGTTCTTTATCGAGTTTGTAAAATTGTTTTTCATTTAACTTTTGATTCGAATAAATTGGTGTCGCAGATTACAAAATATTCTTTTCGAACATCCTAATATTGAAAATGGTTCCAAAATTTCGTGAAATTTTTACAAAGCGATAAGTCAAAAATTTCACTTTCGAATAACAATGGTCTGCGGCAGAAACAGTGAAATTGGCGGGGAGTTGTTTCTTGGGCGAAAGTACTTCCTTTACGTGCTTCAGCGACCTGCCTTAATGCAATGTGCATATGTAATAGCGATTAATGCACGCTGAGTACAATGACTTGGTACGGTAAACGTCAGACGCCACACGAACAGGTATACTATCTTTCTCATAGGCACCCGTTCTCTCGTACGCACTTAAACGGAATTCGAAATCACGGTTACTTGTCAAAGATACGAATCCTTTCGTGTTGCACGAAAGTATGATTGTCAAAAACTATGAGAAACGATAATACTAGATTATATAATGTTGTTAGTCATCATTACGTTATTATATCAGATATGTACATGTAAACGTAATGTCGGTCGTATTCAAGTTGGTAGTGTGATTTCGTTTTACTTTATCGACGGAAAATTCAACCTCCACCGGAAGAATGACAAAAAGGTTATACAAAATAAAGGAGTGTATTTTGAGCAACAGATGCTGCAACAAGTATTCAATATTAGTGTTGATTTTTAGGACTATTAATTTTACATACACGCAATATTACCCGTGGTAACAGAAACAAGTTGGTTTAACTTCATCTTTTTAAATAGTCGATAAAAAGTTACTTTGGTAAATGCATTCAGTGTAGAATTTATTCTTTATCATTTTGTAAAAGTTCTGATAGTATGAGAATTTTTATGAAAGACAGTCTAGTAAAAACATAGATTCTTTTAAATTTTATTTCATCCTCGTTTTACGAAATGTATAATAATTATTCTTTAGTCAGTTACAGGCAGTTCTGTTACTATAATCAGTC
This sequence comes from Dufourea novaeangliae, assembly GCF_001272555.1. Lineage (NCBI taxonomy): Eukaryota > Metazoa > Arthropoda > Insecta > Hymenoptera > Halictidae > Dufourea > Dufourea novaeangliae. The sequence goes on along the minus strand of NW_015374156.1, from coordinate 2,645,036 downwards.
GGGTTACGCGGTCGAATAAAAATTTTTTTTCTTATGATTCATTATAGAATGTCTGTTATTAGATGCAGATGAAATTCATGCACAGGGCAGATACAGAAAGTACAAAATTTTCCGTCCACTTCGTAAATAATTCATTATAATATATGATATAATAATCATATTAATATCTATTCTTTATAATATATGATACCATAATCATAAGACGTCACTTTGTATCAATTGTGCGTTATTGTATATTTAAGCATATGACATTACGACAATGAATGCAAGAAATAAAGAGGCAAAAGGAAAACATTAACGTAAGAACAAACTACAATTTAAAAAATGCAATAATGCGTGAGTGGAACACTACAGAATACACTCTAGCATTTGGGAACCAGTAATTACAAGAACATGGGTAAAATCACAATTGTTTGCAACGGTTTAGACTGTATCCTGTCATGCGTTCCCCGTTTAGTTCATTTGGAATAACTCTTACAATATTATACTGACAAATTTTTCGTCTTTACCAAGCTCGATAACCTCGAGTGCTGCAATAAACGAGTGCCTACCATATGACGTATTACCTAATCTCTATGCAACAACAATATTTCGTTTGCTCCTTGTTGATAAGTTGCTATTGAGATATCTGACTATTGATTATTATAAAACAGATCAGGAACAATTTGTTGGTGCTATAATATTTATGTAAAAAGGCCATTTACTACCTATTTTGTAAACAACAAATTTTTGCTTTTTCTTTTGCAAATATCTCATTAACTATAAATGGTGCTGTGGCAGAAACTTCAGATTCAGAAGGAGCAAATTGGGAGAAATTTTTTGAGATATAAATCGTTAAGGTACGTTAACATTCGGCGCCAACTATTCTGCGGTAAAAATGCGAATATCTTAGTAATTAAGTGCTCAAAATGAACGTCATTAGTTTCAAATTACTTTTGACAATCCCGTGCATCGAACCAATACCCCAGAAACCTATAATTAGGAGAATTATTTAGAAATAATTTGTCTAATTATTGGGTTCTGCTGTATTCAGTCGACGTATTGAATTACGTGGAATAATTTAAGATTAGCAACCTTAACTTTGAGCGCTTAATTACTAAGATATTCGCATTTTTCCATCACTATGAATTTTCACTCACCTGTCGGTATTATTTGGCTAACAGTTTGAGAGAATTGCCGACGGTGGCGCCACCGGTCAAAAAAATAGTGGTAATCCGCGATTAAATGTGATTTTAACAATGTTCTGGTCGTTTATTGTTATTGTCAATGGCAGGGTATTAATCTACGTTCTTTCAGCTACAAATCGAGTGCTTTATCTAGACGAAAGCTATTCGTATAACGGTGTAAGAGCTGTCTAAAGTGAACTAAACGGGGTACGCATGACGAGATACAGTGTCAACCGTTGCAAATAAATGTGATTTTAACAATGTTCTTGTAATTACTGGTTCCCACCCGTTAGAGAGTATTATTCTACGTTCTTTAAACTTCGAATTTAATGCGTGACGAAGAAATATTATGCCCGTCCTCACAAGTACTAGTTTCTAACTTCTTTCATGAAAATACAATTTCCAAAATCTTCTCGCGCCACACGTCTAGGGCAGTTCTGTCCTGAAGTTACGCACAAAACGTAATTAAAATCATTTAAATAAAATAATTCATATTTCATATTTCTCATAAATACTAAGACGAGGTTGTTGTTTAATAATTTATGATAAAATACAAATTATTCATTTATAAAGCTTCATTACAAGATCCACATCTTAAATGTTTCTCTGTATCTCGATTTCTATTAGTTATAATTATTAACAATTTGCATTATAAAACAACTGGTGAAATATTTAACAACATATATACCCTGGAGGTATGTAATTGTTATGAATATGACATTGTTGAAAATATTTAACTTATTGTGAAATAATTTCACGCGTAATTGGGTAATGAAATCGCAGCCAATTAGCTCATACTATTTGTCATATAACTCGTCAACTCATAGGTGGTTATGACTGTCGATTATATGCCAAATAATAATGATTGCCCAGGTCTCACCACGTGGAGGTTGCTGCGAATGGAGACCCACCACCCATCGCGCCTACACCGACCCACCCTTTGTGCTTTTTGCAACATTTTCCCCATCGAATCTAGTTGTTGATTTAATCGAAACAGCCCCCAAGATCTTTTTATATGAAGAGAACTCGTCACGTGAACTTCATATTAGATAAGAGAAATCTTCGTATGAAGTTCATGTGAAGCGTGAACTCATCATATGTGATCATCGGATGAAGGGATGTCTTCATATGATGCTTTCTGAAACAGACCCTGAAAGATTAGAACGAGACACATTATTATTGGTCTTCGTATGAAGATTTCTGAAATAAACCCTGAAAGATTAGAACAAGACATTATTATTGGTCTTCATATCTGATGTCTTCATACGATGATTTCTGAAACAGACCCTGAAAGATTAAAACGAGACATTATTATTAGGTGTGGGTACGTCAGTTTGAAGTTTAAATCCACGATGATTCCTGAAACAGAAGTTAAAAGGATCACAACAAAACATGTTAATAGACATTTCATTATGCATAAATTTAAATAATAATTGCAATAACAATTTCAATAACAACGTGTAATAAGCATAAAAGTATATCGATATATTTTTATACATATTTTGGTTCTAGAATAGATATTCAAAGCATATATCAGAATAAAACATGGTTACGGACATTCCATTTTGCATAAATTTCAATAAGAATTTCAATAATAACATATACATAATAAGAATGCATAATATAATAACATGGTTTGGTAGACATTTTATTTTGGTCGAGTTGAAATTTAATCCCACGACGATACCTAATTTGAAACAGAAAACTCAATGTATTATCTTCTCACGTTGACAAACTTGTGTTCAATGTAGGAATTTATGTAGATAATCTGAAACAGACTAATTCGTTGAGTAAGAAGCTGAAAAGGAAACGGGTTAGTGCACACAAAATATTAAAAATATCGGTCTTTATTATCGAAAAAAATGAATTTACTAGAACGGTAGAATCTACTAATAATCAATTGAATTTAAGCAAAAAATGAATTTAAGCAAAAAATGAATTGTCTCTGTGCAAAGATGAAACAAGAATAGATTTTATCGCGACTCTGTTAGTTCATTTATGATATGCAATAATCAATATTTAACATAATAAAAACATTTAAATCGAAATAATCGCATTTTACCGTATCGAAATTGAAATTATACTCGTACAGAGACAGCAATAACGAATTAACGGCGACTCTACTTGAAAAATTGCTATCAATATGAAGTATCGAATTTGCATTTGCATATTTTTTCAACTGCAAGCTTTTCATTAATTGTCAAGCTTAGCAACAATCGCGAAGAAACTTTGATTTTTGCAGAGAGATTCCAAAAATTTACAAAAATGTACACTACTTTGATATCAATATTGTATGCTAGCAACGTATTACGAATGAACAATTAATCCACTAACAACTCTAACAACAAATAGTCATGCCTACTTTAAAAGACTCTAAACTTTAATCACAAATTGATTTTAATTTTCATTATTCTTGTGTCAGTAATTAATCAAATCTTCAATCCAAATATATAATCATCAATGTGTATGTAGCTGATATTAATCGTTCAAGAAATTACAAAAGAAATTCTGTTATTATAAAAAAAATTGAACACTTCTTTTAGGAAAATAAATATGTTTTTCAGCAATATTTCCAACGCAAACACTTGTGGCAAATAATACAGAAATAGAAGTCCACTCTTTAAATTTCATTTCATTAAAAAAAGAACCCGTGAGTGGACCATTATATTTCTTTACGCAACACTAACTAATTGAATATAATATGAAAAAACTCCCGAGAGCAGCCACGTAGGGTGCTTATCGCTCGCAACACTAATCATTTAATATCAATTGATGTTCAGAAAATTTTCAAAAAACGCGAGTGGTGCTTTCTTGGCTCGCTACGCTAATTTAATAAATATAAAAATGAAAAAACTCCCGTGCACCTTCATCTCATAATACGCAACACTAACTTTAGGTTGAAATAAACAGGGCAACCATTTTGGGCTGCGTGTGAACCACTCTTTGCAGCAATATAAGCTGCTGCTTTGTGGTTCTGATAATGGTTCCAGCATAGTTTTGGGCGTTTCATGGATCGCAACACTAAGCCAAATCCGATCAATTCATCTCGCAACACTAATTCAACAAAAGACAATGACTATATGAATCAATTAAAATTGTGATCTTTAATCCAACAAAATTTTCATTCAAATAACAAGTATAAGCAATCGCGCTCAGTGATTATCGCAACACTACTCTGAAAATATAAAAATGATTTTAATACAAACACGATTTCATCATTCGCAACACTATTCTTCAAACAATTAAGAATATCAATATTAACAATTTACAAAGCTAATGCAACCCGTGATCTAGTCTCATCCGCAACACTAATTCAAACCGCGATTTTGCCCAAAATTGCTGATCGTTGGGCCGATACATTGGCCAAAAATACTAACTACTACAACTACAAGCGAGTACAGTGACAAAGTAGTAATGACTCCGCATCCGAAGATGCAGAGCCATTCGTTGCTGCCCTCTTCGATACACAGTTTGTGTCGGGCCACTTCTTTTCTTCGGCGGTCCGCCCGAATCTGAAATCCTGAAACTGCTCGGTTGTGGACGATCAACCGAACTCGCAAGAGTCTTGTACGATCGTACCACGAGTGCAATCGAACAGGTCGTTCGTTTCGACGTTCCTATCCTTCCGACCGCGACCGCGACACAACTATTTGACCAATTTGAAGAATCGAAATCGAAACCAGAAGCAGACAGCATGCTCCGTCTGGACCAGTTTCGAATCGACGCTACAATTGATCCCGGTAGCAGGACTATCACGCGAAATGGGGGGCCTACCCGATCAGAGACTGTGATAGCCTGCCCCGGCCCCTACCTACTTACAATTTAATCATACATTCACACACAAGAAAGTATGCTACCTACCTACCTAACCCTATATTTAAAAAGAAATTGGCAAAAGACTGATTCTCACCAACACACAACACTCCACGGTTCTCAAGCATACGCCCGGGTGCAAGTTAGCCTAACACCTAGGGAGGACGTCCCGGGACGCCTCCGACACCCGAGCGCAATACACAACTTGCACACTCTACATAGGTACGTACCATTTTCCTGAAATCGACTGGCAAAGGCAAGCATCCATTGCGAAAATAAAAAAATTCTCTGAGTATTATAAGTACGTATATTTGGTATACTTTAAATCGATTACGTGTTAAATTTCTCGCATGATAACGAGAGACTCGAAATCATTACATATTCCATGGACATTTTAATACAGACATTGTATAAAGCAAAGGAATATGTACGACCGATACCGGAAATTGTAAGAAATTGTTCTAAGGTACAATTACAGATGAAATGGTAATTGATAGAAATAGAAACCGACGCAATTCCACTGCCTAACCACACCCACACACACACACAAGTGGAAAATACGTCGTGCACGGTAAGCTAACTTTGCCAGTCGCATACACATGTTATTTATATGAAATCAAGTCATCGTTTCCCGTTGCTCTCACCCAATCAAGTAGCACCTGGACACGTGAAAGGGTTTGAGCAACGAACACGGAATCAATATCCTGAAAATCCTAACTAAAAAATATATTACATAGTTCATTCTCTTCTAACGGGCTAATATTCTCTTGGAATAAAAGTGACTCGACTTTATATTAATAAAAATTGAAAAGCAAATATTAATTATTTGTTAATATTGTAGAATTTAATTGTCAAGACTCTAAGCAAGATTCTGCAGTAAGATACATGACTCTATGTAGATATATTGAACAATCCTCGGGCGATCTCGTCGTCAAAGCCAATGTAAGACATATATCATAATATAAGTATCACAGACATGTCACTTTGACTCAGAGATCTACCCGTCGCGAAATGCCTTCTTGTACATGGTTTCTAATATCATATTTGTCTAGAACGTTACGTTCTAGCTCAATCAATGTGTATCAAAATGCGCTACTTAATTTTTATATCTGTCTTCGAATAACGTGGTACTATGTATTTGACATAATTCTTCACAGTTTCATTAGGAAATTATACAAACAAGCATTATATTATACATATATTGCTCACTGATGCTTCTTGAATATTCCTATTTGTATAAAGATATAAACGAAGACAAATATTCATTTATATCTGTAATACAAATAAGAATAATCATGAAGCATCACTGACCAATATGCAATGCATATTTGCATATTTTACTAACACTGCATTTAAATAATAATTAAATTGACATTATATTAATTTTCTTATTTCTCTACCAATGATGGTAGAACTTTTGAAAATAATTAATCACACACTAACGGATGAAACAAATTTTGATTATCTAACAAATTTCTATACTAACAATCATAAAAATTGACTCTACTACCAGAGGTGTCCAAATGCCACCCACGAGCTACAAGCAATTACAAGCCTCCCCTCGTGGGTTTCCCCGACTACCGACCTCAGATTGACTCAAACGAGTCAACCTGAGTCCCGTAGTGGGGGTACCTCCGGAAGGGAAGAATGCGGCTCGCAAGTGGTAGATGGACACCTCTGGCCCTGTCCTTTTTAAAGGACAGACTTTACAAATACTCATTTCTTCAGAGTACATACATGTACGTCTACCATACCGATATGTTTGAGGAACATTGTATACATACTGACCAAACACAGTAGTACCTTCCCTGCATTTAACGCTCACACTCCATTAAAATGGTCGTGAGTACACGCGAGCACGTTTCGATACACTACCCGCGTGTACGTAAAACTGGATACATTCTTTGTTATTGGCATAAAAAAAACACCGGCCACGACAATGATCGTGGAATAATTTAACACGTGTGCACCCGTGTTAAATTATTCCATAACACATGGTTTTTTACAAGGGTGTGCATACCGATGCACAGACAACGCAATTCAACACGTCTTCGTTTTATGGACCGATACTTTATAGAGATTTAGAAATACGAATGAAACCTGAAACACTGGTTTCAATTTTTAAAACGTGCTGCCGTGCTCGTGGTATTGCGCTAACTGCTATATGTAACATGCACATCTAAGAAGGCACCACAATGTTTTGTCCTCTACTTTAAACATAAACGTGGTTTTCGTTATTTTGATTCTATATCCGTACACATTTATTTCATACATTAACGAGTTCAGTATTATTCTTTAATCTACTGATCGTACTTTTAAACAACACTAGAATAATTTTTATGTAATCGTCTTGATTGATGAGGACATTAGTAGAATAATTTCAATGTAATCTTTTGGATATCGTCATTCTGATACAGTCGTGTGGTATCGTTTATGAAAATGGACAGTAAAATTTTAAAACGTAATACTAGTATTATTACAAGTATCACTTTATAAAATCTTACTGCTCATTTTCATAAACGATACTAGACGACTGTATCCGAATGACAATATCGAAACCATTACATTGAAACTATTCTACCAATTACCATCAAGTTACTGCATTTTTTAGTCAATTGAATAACATAGTACCACGTTCTCGATTAATAAAAAAATATCAACTGTTTAAACAATAGGACTTCTGGCTCCAAAATACCAAAGACCAATATTTCATATTAAATTAATATACGTTTATAAATATACTTTCAATAGAAAATATTTCTGAATTGTATTATTAATATCAAACGCGGCGTACAAGAAGACCCTAGCCTATCTAAGAAATACAACAGATCGATGTCACTACTCGCGGATATGATTGCATATCCGCGTTCACTGTACTCGCCAAATTAAGCACGTATACAACCAGTCACCCGTGTCGTTTCGGACCAATCGTCCTACAACATGATTGGGGACCGGAGGAACAAAAGCATGCAGACTCACCCGATGACAGAAGGGCTCCGTCTAAGACTCTAGGAATCTGGAGAAAAAAGGAAAAAAATGCGTCACAATCTCTTCTCAACATTTGAGCTATTTCGATTGAATAATGTAAGTAAACAAATTTAAAGATGCTTACAGTCTTGGCTGGTGGAGCTTCGCCCGAGGACATCCTCTGCAATGGTCGTTGGTACAGCGCCTGATGAATCTGATAAAAAAGGAACAGAAATCGTTACAACCTCCTCTCAAAATTCTAGCTGTTTCAATTGAATAGTGTAAGTAATAAAATATAAAGATACTTACATCCTCTGTAAACAGAGCTGCGCAAACATATTTTCTTCAGTGATGCACTGACTCTACTTTTCCGACTCAAAAAGCAAAAAGTGTCCGGACACTCTGACAGTAATTGATAACACGCAATAAACATTGACTCTAATTTCGCGAAAACCTAACATCTCCGGTGAGATTCTCCACGGAGCCAGTTCGCTCCGCATAAACCAAAAATCTTGTACGATATAAACACTGACTCTATTCGACCGCATTGCGCGCGGCCACAAAATTCTCTGAAAGAAAAGTACATGGGAAATACAAGGCACACTTGTGCCTGCCTACTGTTTTAGTTTCTGTATCCTACCAAGTGTTTGTCGAGAAAATATTGCCTTTCAATAATTCATGAGTTTAAACATTATTAAATATTACAGAATAATTACTCAATTCAATATAAATATATTAAATTCGTTATACGTATATATTTAATATTTATCTATTATATTAAAGACATTTGTTGTTAGAGCTGTAAGCACGTTCATTTTCTGTATCTAAACCACGTTCCGATTTTTATAAATATTCAGAAAATCATTACAAATATCAAAGTTTCGTTATTTATCCGTGCTTCGATGAGCACGATGAATTACGCGGTATCTATATAATCAAACTTACAACCGAAACCGTATGCAAATGCAAACACGATGGTTCCATAAAGATAGACAGGTGAAATAATTAATATTAAAACAATTTCGCGACCGTGACACAGGAAATTACGAATATTTCGAATTTAAATGTTTAAAAGTAATATTCAAATTTTCTAATGGCCACGGTAACCATTTTGAATTCTTCAATTGCGCAGTTTTTATTCACTGTACATACTTCCCGGAAGAATTCTCGTTCGATCTTTGCACAATAAATAAAAAAAAATCGCGATCATGCTTACAGCGAGACATAATAGAAACGCGATAAAATAAAAATATATAGTAGATGATCACCTATTTGTTACAACATATTACCGTGTTTCACCAATTTTCCGGAGTGTTGCTACTGCCATACTGTCAGGGGGCACGTCCTTTCCAACCGGTGCTCTGGAACAGAAAATAAACGCGTTTAAACCAAGCAATTACATTAAATTACCAATGGTTTCGTTACAAATAAATAACTATTGTACGCGAGGTGTGCCGTAAAAGATTGTAAATAGGATCAGAAATGCGTAAATACTACAGCGTAGACAAAGAAAGTCGTGAAGACCGATCACTTTGTCCAGTAATATCGAATTAATTTACGATAATTTACTCGAAATTGAATAAATATTAGACGAAAATAACGATAAAGAACTAACGAAGGCACTAATAGTTTGTATAAATGTTTAGATGTGAAAAGTAAAGATGACGTACACTACGATGGGAGCGAATTCACTTCACGTCTTGTCACTTCAACTTGTGCGAGACAAATGACCCTTAGGCCGTCTTTGACTACTCGCGATGGGTTGATTCGGCTATCTTAGGGGCATCGTTATTGGAGGTTCGGTGGGTAGAGGTAGCTGTCCTCCTCGCCCCACTTCAATTTCTAGTTTAACGAAATAGAATATTCAGTACCATATTACACGCCGGTACAATCTTTTTTTTTTTCGTATACCTGCGGTTAGCTCAACGAGCACTGACGATTTCTCAGAAATTTCATTTTCCAGAAAAAAATAAACAAAGTCAGTGCCATATGTTTCGTGCCTTCGTTTGACCACTTTTCGAAAACTTACATTCCAATGTACCCTACGACTAATGAATAAATTCAACCGTGTACATATCCCAGGCTATCTTCGAAAATTTGTTATTTCAATTCGTTTTGGATGGAAAGCATTGATGTACAATGCCTAGTGGTATTTTTATTGCCCCTTTGTCAAAGTTTTGAATACGATGTTTTTCCGAACACCATCTGTGATAAATACGTCCCGTCAAATATTCGACAATTACGCCACAGTTGATGAAATACAATCCGACAGATATCACCAACTAAATAATAGATAAAGGATTTCCTTTATGGGGAAAATAAAGAAAATGCAGATCTAGAAATATTGTGGAAGTTTAGTTAACTGAGCTCTAGTTGGGTTAAAGTTCATTATATAATTTCTTGCAATAAATAAAATTATTGTAAATAAATGATGTTAAGATTTTAAGATAATAACGATGTAATATTTAAGAATTCCAGCCAACTCAAACAAATGAAACTTAGAAAATTGTCAAAGTTCCATTTATACCAGTATCCTGTCAAAATGTCCATTGTTCCAGCAACTATTGTACTCTAATCCAAAGATATACAGAATAAGGGAAGGGATCTAAAGTAATCTTCAACAGTTTCATGTATCTTTATCTCAAACACATTATTAAAACATTCAAAATACTAGACATTCTTACAAAATTTTCAATCTCATATCGTTTTTCAGAATAATCCAAATTCGATGTAACACTGAACGTGGTTTCATGAGATAGATTTAAAGTTCGCAGCCATTAGCTCGATATTATCTTCGGCTTACAATACTTTACCGATGATAATACCGATTGCCCGGGCCTCACCACGTCGAGGTTGCTGCGAGTGGAGGCTCAAGACAGATAGATGGAATCACAAGTTCTGCATCTATCCACGTTTCACAATAAACCTTATAAATAACTTAAATCTTAATTATCTAATACTATCGGTACAAAAATCCCTCGGCGGATGACTTCTTTCTTGAGTCTAAACCTATAAAAAACTAAGTTTCCTTGTCGGATGTCTTCGTTCTTCAGTTTAGATTTACTATCTTAACCCTTTCAGACCTGGTGATCACATTTGTGTAGATGAACTTTCTTACAAAATTTTTTTTCTTCAAAAAACTATCTAAACAGCCTACTGAGTTAAAATGTGTAATCAAATATTTTGTTACTCTTAAAAAAAATTCAGATCTGAAAGGGTTAATACTCCAATAATGGAGTCCATATTAATTTTAATATATACTGGCATACTATTGAATATAATCTTAATACTCTTAATGCTATTAATACAAAACAACTTGTACGAAACGCTAATATACCGAGTATTTATTCGAAAGATAAAGGGAGGGTATATATACTAAGTATATCTACTCTCAGAAGGTGAGTACGTATATTCAGAGAGATTGTTGTCTCAGAGTGAAAAAGGTTGGACTCGACTGTCGCGTTCACGTGTCTGTTTCCTTTCTCCCAGCAGAATAGACTTATCTTATGAAACTTCGTGTCTCATGCACAGATGTCGCTACGGATTAGTTCCAATAAGCGCCACTCGATGTGCAGAGTGCGATTTAGCAAGCAAAGCCTCTGGACCTCTACAGAACTTCGAAAAGTTCATGCCTAAAAGTAGCTACCCATGGCAACTCTGTTGGTGGTAATGGTCCGAGAAAGAGGAAAGATATGCGGCGAACCTATCTCAGTCGTACACAGCTGCCATGACAGACACGTCTATCCTTCTCTACTCAAATGTTCTACAGAACGGTGCAGATAGAGGGGAAAATAGGAAAAAGAAGGATAGATTCACCGTATATTTTCCTTGTCCCTCGGAAATGGATTTCCATCGCCCAGCACCGGATTAAGGAGAGTGCTAGGCGGGGTTATAGCCCTGAGCCCCGTTCCCACTTCCATTTACGTCCAAAAATAATTGAATAAAATTTTGTTTACCGTTTACCTTTTGAAATAATTAGAAATGCACTAAATGTATAAATAAATCGGATCAAAGTTATTGAAATCTAACGGAACATTGTTCGTTATGATTAAATGTTATTTAATTTGACTTAGGAAATAATATAAAAAGAAAAAATTTCAATTTTTGAAAACTTATGTATTTTATTATGTTTTATTACTAAAATGTTTGCCCCTCCTCGTAGGTTGAATAGCCCTGGGCCACGAAAAATCTTAATCCGCGCCTGCCGTCGCCTCTATTTCTTCGCACGGGAGTTCGCGTTCGCTCTCCGGTTCGTATGAAGCTCAACGTTCTGAGCAGAAATAAGAAAATAAAATAACCGTTTTTGTGAAATCGATTCGATTCCGATATTAGAACCGGTTCCACTTTTTTGACTGGCGGTTCTATACTAGAGAACCGGAACCCCTTAATTTTTCCAAGAACCGGATGCACTCAAGAATCAGAACCCTTTATATTCTGCAAGGCGGTTTCGCTACCGGTTCTTACATCGAAACGGGTTCTTCGTACGGTCAGTGGCTGAAGCGACAGCGTTACAGCGGTTATAGCCTGCCATTCGGTAGGTAGGAGCGGTAGGAGTTCAATTCTTGTCACCGATGCGTAAAGACGTTATAACCTGCGTTTTTACTTAGTTACTATATTTTTCTATTTGTTTTATCTGATGTACTAACATTTGTTGCATTATCTTTATACTTGTAGTGTTATATTTGTGTTATGTTCGTTTCATTGTTTTATATTTACGTTATTAATAAGTGTTACAATACCCGAGAACTGTGAATAGTTTGAATATCCACCTTTCTCGTGTATATACCGTCATCTTCGTTTGTTGATTGTTTACATCTGGTGCATCGACTTGTTGAACGAAATACAGATCCTTCGACTTGGGTATAAAAACAGATTTCCGTTATAAATTCACAAAAAATGTCCGATACGGATAGTGACCATGAAGAAATAACAGGACAACCTCCTGCCAAGAAAAGAGCGACAAGGCCACACCAATTTGTCAGAATTTATTTTAATTACGACGCGAACACCAATGTCTCGATCTGCCAGATTGATGGCTGCGGAAGTCCTATCAAGGTGAGTGCTACTTCTGTATCTCTTGTTATTAAAACTTCTCAAAATTCATTCTTCGATAAATTTTTAATTAATACGAACTTTGATTAATAATAAAAGTTATATAAAAATATTACTATATTAATCAGTAATACTTATTACTAGACTGCGGAGTAAATATGCATTTATAGCCTATAGAGCACTCCCAATTACAATAAAAGACAAGACTTTCATCAGAAGCAATGAATTTTCTATTTTATTCTTCAGCCAATAAGATAATTAAGAGAAGAAATAAATTCATATATTTGCTCGTGTATTTATAAATTATGTTATAAAATTAGGGGTGTGCGAGTACTCGAATTTCGAATCAAATATTGATTGGTCGGTCGAGCCCAGGGATGAAAAAAGTAGCAGTTGTGTGAAAGCGCTCCTATATCGGGACGAGAAGCGTTACCACTTTACGACCCACGGTTCGCTTTCGGGCGTACAACCGCTCCTACTTTTGTGACTAACCGTTCTGTACTCTGTAGTAGAGTAACGAAAGCGCAAATACAGATACCATTCTCATTCTATTTATAGACAAGGGTCGCACCAAGCTTCCGACTCCGATTGTGTCGAACGTAGAAAATTTTTCCTTCCTTTTAATTTATCAAATTCGGCCTATTTGAATAATACTTGTTGAAGTTGAAATATCATTTTTATGACATGGAAAATTATAAATAAATTTCTGAAAAATAATTCAATGAAATACTGTTTACTGTTTGCCTACTGAAATAATTAAAAATTATACTAAATGTGGGAATATATCGGATCACAGTGGTTAAAATATAACGAAGCATTGTTCGTTACAATCAACCGTTCGTTAGGATTAAATGATATTTAATTTTACTTAGAATAAATTTCAATTTTTGGAGATTAATGTATTTTATTGCGCATTGCATTACAACAATTTAATGCCCTCTACGCTAAAAAAATTATTTTTATCTGAGTTACAAATGTGTAAAATGGCTGTATTGTCAGCGTAATGTAATAATTCCTACAATAATGTACATGTTAATGAACGTCCTTTCATAGCTTTCGTCTTTCAATATTGTACCTTATCTTTTAATATTGCAAAAAAGATGTAAGGATGTTATGACCGCGCCAAGGTTGCGGGTTGCGGAAGTCACCCAACGGTACAAGTTTATAACAATATTGTTCTTCGCCTCGATGGTACTGCGCAAGTAAAACCTGCCGTTGAAACCTTCGTCTATTTTATAAGGGTTTCGAAAAGATTAAAAAGGTACACAATTGAAGTCAAGCTTAAGAATTGGGTCTTGAGATACAATTTTTTTAAATGAGTCGAATATCCCTAGTTGCCATAAGTGTAGACCCATATGGATGTAATAACATATGGCAACAAATATTACAAAGGGTACAAAATTTACCACTAACCACCTGTAGTTTATCATTCATTCGATTATATCCACTCGTCTATTTACCTATTAATTATTCATTTATTTGCCCTAACAGTCTCGTCACACCACCAATCTTCAGAAACATATATACGCCAAGCATCCAGTGCAACATAGTATTATCGTCATGAAACGTAATGAGATGCTCAAGAATAAATGTAGCTCGCAGCCAAGGTTACAGGAAGCAGGAAATTCATCGGAAGGTGGCTCCAGCAATCCAACAACCCCATGCAGCTTGAGCTCTTTAAACTCTTTGATGAAAACATCGTATGTTCTTGCTGAAAATCAACGTCGAGGAAGTAGCGAGAGAAAGGCCAGTAAGCTGCCCCTTATCACCGCTGCCATAAACAGAGACCGTGTCGTGGATGCATTAGTGGAATTAACGACTGTTAATGGCCACCCCTTTTCTGTGGTAGAGGATTCCGGTTTTCGGAAAATCCTCAACCCCATCATCTGCGCCCTCCACACGCAACACGGCATCAAGTTGGATATAAACCGACACACCATCCGAAATTTCATCCACGACGCGGCCCAGCAGTTGAGGGAAAAAATTAAAAAAGAAGTTAGAGGCAGAATGGTATGCTTAAAGGTGGATTCCGTCGTAAAGCTGGATCGCTGCTTTCTTGGAATCAACATTCAGCTGTGTAAAAATGGTCGAATCTGCTTGAGGAATCTTGCAATAAAAGAGCTTGTCCTACCGCAAACAGTTGAAAACGTAAAAAGAGAATTGCTTGATATACTAACTGATTTCCGGATCAGTCCAAGGCAAGTCTATACTATTACCACGGACAATGACCACGACATGATAAAAACCGTTGCTCTCTTTGGCGAAGATGTTCCAGCTGTGAATTCCCAAGAATCAGAAGAAGGGGACATCGAGGGCGTCCTTATGTCGAATATGAGGGACCCCAACGAAGAAATTTTGGAAAATACTATCTTGGCGGCTGCGGCGGAATGGCCTAACGCTATGGAGGAAGTGCTACAAGTGAAGGCGGAAATGGGGATCATTGGCCAGAGATGCGCAGCGCAAACGCTGCAACTCGCCGTGTGGGATACACTCGCGAAGTTTCAACAGTTAATCGACAAGGCCAGGGACGTTGCGAAACAGCTGCGCAGCCCAGTAGCTGCTAGCGTCCTCTCAGGGCTGGGACGCAACAAACCCTTCCTGGACGTGGAGACTCATTGGCACTCCACATACAATATGTTAACGAGTTTGTTATCTGTGGAAGATTTATGCACACAGGTCCTGATACAGGCCAGCAACAATGAAAGAGATGAAAAGGCAATTCTGACGGAAGCCGACTGGACAACAATAAAGGACATTGTCGCCGCTCTTCAACCTGCCAAGTTCACAACAATAAAACTTCAGTCTGAACAACTTACAGTGGGCGACTTTTTAGCAGCGTGGTTGCGGTGCAAGATTGACATAAAAAAGATCAAGTCTCCTTTTGCCATAGCCATTCGTGCTGCCATGGAATCCAGAGAAGAGATTCTTCTTCAGTCAGTTTGTATGTCCGCCGCTCTCTATCTTGACCCACGCTTCAATATTTACTTGTCAGCTGACCAGAAAAAACGAGCTGAAGATCATCTAGTCACTCTATGGGTTGAACTCAACCGCTTACGGGGTGGTAGTGATGTCCCCGGCACCAACGATTTAGCCGGCAGCTCGGTGTCTAACCAACAGGCCGACTGTTCTGAAAACGACGAAGACGAGGACGCGCTCGAACAGTTGTTGCAGCGCAGGGAAAAAGCTGTTGCTGATGCTAGACCTAAGGAGCCGAGGACTGGGGACATCAGGAAGCTCCTTCAAGACTTTTCTATGGTTCCCCGACTGCCCCCTGAATCAGACATCCTAGTATTCTGGGAAATTATGAAGGAGACGAATCGGGAATTGTATTACCTCGCGACCACTGTCCTGGCTCTGCCCACGACACAAGTGACCGTCAAAAAGACTTTCTCCGACCTGCGCTTCATCCAACGCAGCCTGCGCAGCGACCTCACGCGTAGAGAAGTCAACGACATTCTTTTTGTTAAATGTAATAAAATTTTTCAACAGAATATATAACTGATTTATATTACATAATAATGTAATATTGCATATAATGTAATCATAATTAGTACGATAGATTATTCATAATGGTTAATTTTTAAGAAATAATTTGCACTAGATAATTTGTAATATGTGTGATAGGTGAATAAATACAGTATAGATTGTGAAATGTGTGCGAATGTGGTATAGATCGGTTGTGAGAATGATTGTAATAGAATGAGTGAGTATACATCGACAATAGTACCTCATGGGTGTTGTGGAAACCTATTAACACGAGTTGTCGTTCTAATGCGCTATGCACGGTTCATATGGTAAATACGTGCTTGAGGTGCATCGAGCTGCATCGAGCAATACCAAAAGTTCCAAGCACTATTGCCGTCGTGAGGGTCAAGACGTACGATAGGAGAAGGAGGGCCAAAAGGGGCAGTTAATTCCCAAACCTGTTTTATAGAATCGTTTCCATGATTCGGAACCGGTTCTGATTGACGGAACCGGTTAAGAACCGGTTCTGTTCTTTTTCCATACCTGATTCTGAGTACTATTAACTCCAATAGACCATTATACGTATATTCTGTTTATATTACGTGTATCTAATATGATTTCGCAGGAGTCAAAATGAAACTGTTGCACAAATGTACTGTAAATAACAATAAATTGTTGAAAGAATGAATACGACCTTATCGAGACTCATAAAACATAACATCTGTTGCCATCTAACGCAGGTAGGCGATGGTCGCAACACTCGTCGCATCTTGAACCGTCGACACGGTCACCAAACCGTCATAAACAGGGTTTCCTGGACATCTGCACATCACGTGCAAACCATTCGCCTTAAGTTTTAAGCGCCGCTCGTGTGGTTATCCCACGATTCTGTCATTTCGACGCTGACTTCCAGGAATCCAAGTAACAATGCACACACCAAACCCCACTTTTGCAACTCGTAGTACCACCTCCTGAACCACCTACACTAACAAAAATTCTGCATTTCCCACCAATCAAGAGTCAATCCGTTCCAGCAAGCACCTATACATTCCCTCATTCGGTAGAACACATTCACCGTCAACAAGAACACATCGATTACAACCAGGACACACATACACATATATCACACTGTTAAGTTTAAGTTAAACACGTGAAATTTGAATTTCAGAAAGCCTGGGAAAACAGCAAAATCAAGAAATACAGTAAAACTATGGCAGCCACCTAGTGACTGAAATGAAAACTAAATCTGGAATTTCTTACTCAGTTCTGAATGTGGTTGTCAGATAGCGCCACATTATCGATTTTTCTGTTTCGCGTACATATTTTGCAGACTTTTTAGCATTATTTTAAATTTCCGCCAGTAGGTGGCTACCATAATTTTACACGTTTCTCGATTTTGCAGTTTTACCGCCGTTTTTGAAATTCAAAGAAGCGCGAAAAAACTGTGACATAAAAAAATATGCATTTTTAAAAGCCGTCTGGTGGCGGAAAGTAGAATTAAATCTGGATTTCGTGATCTAGTTCTAGGTATCGTAGCCAGGTGTCACCACACTATCTATTTTGCAGTTTCCCGCGCTTTTTGAGAAAGGTTCTGCATTCACCATTTATTGCATTATATTATTTTTTTGATAAAATAAGTTAAGAATAGGAGTGGAGACAGTGCTACGATTAATGAATAACACACGTAAATGTTAATGTGCTGTAAAGTGGACAGAGAGAGTGAACGAGATAATACGTCCGCCAGTGCGTCAAACAGGCGCCGTGCTTGTTGCGCGTGCCACCAAATTACATAAGAACCGGAGCAACAATGACGGTTTCTCCAGATACTACTACAGCTCAAGATTAAAAGGCGTACGCAGTAATTTCTGTAAATACCTGTTGAAACAAACAACTATACTTAGTATTGGAATCTACAATGTTTATGCAATTAGAACATTTAAGCCAAATCATACAAATGAAACTTATGTTAAGTATACATTATACTTTATTAACTTAACTTACATTATATTTTAAACATTCACACGTTCTATAAATACATAAAATAAGCAATCTAGTAATGAAGGACACTTCATACACCTCATATTTTCTCTAGCAATAATTCTGTGATACCCATTTGTGAGATGAAATTATCATAAATACAAAAAACTTAAGTTTATTCTCTAATACATATTTAAAATATTTCTTTAAATGCATATACAAAAGAACAGAAAAAGAAGGCAAATTTAATACATATATCCTTTCAAGATACGGCATTTCTCCTAATTGATTTCGTAAATTCTATTCGGTTCAACTTCAGTTCTTCCTTCTTACGCGTTAGTTCTCATTTGAATGGGAAATATTAACGAGGCCAGGAAGATTTACGGAACATCTAAGTTTGATTCCCTAAATCAGATCGCATAGAATATTTAAATTAACCGCGATATCATCGAACAAATTTTCGGCCGCTATCTCTTCGTATTAGCAGACCGAAAATTTCCATAGCACTCGAAGAGCAATGAGTTAGTTGTGCCCTGTGTAGCGACCGGTGTATGTATTAAGTACGACAGGAAATTAGTAATTCTAAACTGCGTTCTTTTTCGATTCAGCGGCTCTCTTATCTGTACAGAAATATTTCGTTTACACACGTGTCCGACATACTCACAGTCGTTCATTACGTGGCGCCAATAACACTCGTTTTTAATTCACCTTTTCTTCTCGTCGAGTCTACCGGTTGCCTTCAATCATCTCGTCTCAGTTTTATTCGGTGATAAACATTCCGATCTTCGTTTACATAATGCAAGCAATACATTTGGGTCTTAATCATTTCAACTATTGTAATCCTTGGTTCGTTAGATTTCCTTCCGTTAGTTTTTCTTTACAGTCACAGATTTAATTATAATTAAACCTAATATTGATTTACTCTAGAGATTATCGATTAATGAGTCGAAATCCACACGTTATTTTCAAAATACCATCATAAAATAAATGTAGGTAAACAATTACGAACATTTAATAAAGATAAAATACAAAAACGAAAATTTACAGATTTATCACAGACGCAAATTCATGAGTACTTGCACGGCTGTTTTCGTTGTTTGTTCGCGCGCAATGACACGATATAATATACGCGTGGATCGAACGCAGATCTGACAAGCCGCGAGCAGGTGGCGCCCGCATTGAATCGAAAGGGGAAAAAAATCCCGCGGAAAAATAAAAACGGTCGATGCAAACCGACGCGGCGCGGCGGCCCAGCGGGAAAATTTAATTGGACAGTCATTTTAGTTTAACCTTACCGCGAGCACACGGTAAATTGCGATACGCTCGTTGAGGTATCGTCCCAGATAGCATCTGGCGATTAAAGACTTCCGTGACCCTGTGAGCACGCGAAGTACGATGAAGTCTAGAAGATGCAGACACGTGCCACTATAAAGACAAATTAGTTACTTACGGAATCGTGAAGATTTTAATTTCATGTTAATTTCTCCAGCCACAGACGTAAATATAAGTATAATACATACACACGGACAGTATACACTTTTAGTAATAAGGTGAAGCATTTTTAATGTATTACTGGCAGCTTTAATTCTTAATTGGGTGCATCGTCAAGGACAGAAGTAACGTTCTTGTTGCATTTATTTTTTTAAATTCCCGTAACAGTGTTACGAGGAGAAAATAATATATCTTTACCTCTACAAGGTACACGTAAGATAAACGATCAATGGGTTAAGGCTGCGTCTTATTTAATTGTAATCCTTTATGTCTTGACGGTATTTTTGTAGTGTCATTTATATTGCAATAAAATGCTGCCATGAACCCATAGGCTTAGAATTTATAAGAATTTATTGCACTTGTGTGAAGTCCTCGTTGCGGATAAAAAGTAGGACTCTTGACTTTATATGTATTACGTTTAGAAACTCAAATTACTAATTTTCACCCAATCTATGTATTTTAAAGAAAATTTCACGTTATTCACAATTTATCTACAAAAATTTGAGTATGAACTATCTATGCTTACCGTAGCAGAACTTAATAGATTACTGATTGGTATAACAAATGCTTATTGATATTTCTAACACATGTGTGCAATTTTTTCTACTATTGTTATAATAAACTGAAAATTAGGAGTCTGACAATGGTCAGTCATACAAATATCAATAATTCATAAACAATTCAGGCAATATGTAATCATCCTTGTTCTGCTAACTTTCAAAGCTCGAATGTCTTAAAATTAATAATTGTATACAATTGTTGGAATATAATTAAATAAAAGACAAGCCTATTGGTAGCCGTTTACCCTTAAACTAGTGATGATAGAACAATTTCTATAATGGTTACGAACAAAAATTCTCTACTTGTTAAGGATATTTGCAATCGTATTTTCAATTGCGTTTTTAGTTTAGAATCGCCACATATTCTTACATATTTTCACTTGATAATAGGTAATAGTTCGATGATGTTCTACTTAAATGATAATATCGTGAAAGCGTCCCATGTCTACTTCATTTACATCGGACAATCTACATTGTTCTACCCGTGATTATAGGGTATGTATACATTATGTAGTATCCAAATTATAGAGTTTGTAAATTTAGGAGGACGAAGCTTATAATTTGGCAGTTTCATGCATGAAGGAAGCTATCATTGCAATAGAAAGAGGCTAAATAGACAGCCGATCTAGATACCGAAAGTACGGATTCTAAGAAATATTAAATTTATTTCTGTTTCGTCGGTCCACATCGTTTGTATATTTCTCTCGAATCTTATGAATGAAAATAATTTGAGAAGATAACCATTCGGATGAAAAATCAAAGCCAATAAAAAATATAACCCATTGCCTTTTGAGCGCTTGAAATTTTAATAAAACATTATTCGGAGGTTGTTCAAAATGAATGAATGTAGGCTATGGATCGGGATAAAAGTTACAGTTAACTAATTTTCTTGTGTTCATTAAAAAGTTAAATACTTCAAATTAAACGATATCTACTTTAATATGTATTTACACATACATATATGGTTTACTCAAAAAAATGAAAATACGAAACTTTTATCGATGCTCGCGTTTCGTGTATCAATCATGTCGACGATACGTTTTTGGAGAAATTATATACTTATATTATGCAGTAGATTGCTACGAAACTACAGGGCAGTCTCTGGAGCAGGTTCATTTGTTGCACCTGCGAAAGGAGGCAGAACTAATGTAATCATCTTCTTCAGTCGATGGCACAGACGATGGAAAAATTTATGGAACAAGGAAATCGAATAATGAACTTAATAAAATTTCGTATTTCCAGCTTTTTAAGTAGTATTATTAGTAACAGAATTGTAATGATGACTGAAGGATGCAATATCTCTTTTATAAGTTATTATGTCTGCAGATTAATGTCTAAATTATCTGTAAATAAGCAACGGAAATAATTCGAGTAGAAAATTTTACATACACAGAAACCTGTAAATGAATAAAAATAGAAACTTTATTAAACTATATATTATAATTTCTTCTAAATGAAACTTTAATAAATCTATTACTCTACAAATTAGCAAACAAACTACTTTTAATAGTCCAATTTATGCTGCATTAAACAAAGAAGTAGTTGGTTCAAAAACTATGAAACTGTTATATTTTCACGAGTTCACTAAATGAATGCTTTTTCGTAATGTATTAGTATTTTTTTAGCTAGCGTTTAACCTGATGAAACAGATAATGTGAAAAAGTTAGAAAATTCTACCGATAGATAACATTAGGCGTACCAATGAATACTAATATTATTAAAACGGCGTGTATCTTTATTTTAATAAACATAGTAGAGTATTCATTGATACACCCAATATAAATCAACTGTAATATTAATTAAAACGTGATTCTATTTATGTCGACATTATTAAAAGTTCATTATACACTCCATAACGGCTGCTCTGTAGCGTGAACACTTGCAGGTTTTTTAATCGCAGTCTACCGACAGACGGTTTATAAAATATTGGGTTGACCAAAAGTTCATTCAGTTTCTAAATCCGCTGATATAGTCAAATTGATACAAACGGTTTTTTATGTTTGATTTCAATACTTGGAGAATTTCTACAATTTATCAGAATTTTTACAAGATATCAGAATCCAACTCCAAGTACCCAACAATGTTAACTCGCTAACTGTATTTGTCCATTATAGTAGACCTACTTTATCACCTTATTGTTAGCGATAATATCTGGAACGTTTCTTGACGATTGGCAATACGAAATTTCTCTAAATAACATCCAAACATTAGAAAAAGGGTGTTACAGTGACTACTACTGTTCGTTATTTATCGTGAGAAAACACAATGTTTAAAAAAGATATTTTTAAAAATGTTTTAAATTGTCTTAAATTGGTTCTGGATTTTAGGAAAAAAATGTTTTACAAGATATCAAAAAGATAAATGAACTTTTATTAAAGAGTGATAAGACGTTTTTATAGTTAAAGTTTCAAAACGGCTATACAATTTTTATCAGACCATAATGTAGATTAGTTATCGAGCAAGAACCAAAAAACCTTAGGGGGATGGGGGGTGAAATTAGGGTCCCTGACCTTACGATGAAGTGCTAACTATCAAATGACCATGTGCTTTTCAGATTCGAACTGAAGTCAGTTCCGTTTCAGATCGTCTGGTGACAATAATCACCAAAAACCGCACGAACTTTTTGGGCAATCCAATATTTCTGAAGCTGGTCGAACACGTACGTTCGATCTTCTACCGCATAGTCCAAGATACATGGAACTCCATTCTTTCTTGTCGCAAAAAAATTGCAATTTCCCGAATTCACCTTGTTACCATTATCGGTGCTCGACAGCATCATCGTGAGGGTCGCATTCCGACCACCCTCTCGGCTGGACAGAGTTTCTGGGTAACCACGGATCGCGTAATGGTCTCCCCCTGCAGCTTGTTTTGAGCGTTACGGGCGCGTATTTTAATGCAACAAAATTGCAGGTCTGCGGTCCCGGGCAAGGGTGAATTTCATACACCTGGATGATTTTATATACACCTGCAGAACGACGGACGAGCAAACGTGCCAGCAGCTCTACGACGCGGCGCGTAAACTAGCGAGGCTTAAGTCGCACGACTGCGAACATGGAGGAGCACAAGAGAAAAAATACAATGGAATAAGAGGAGAATAAATGCTCACGGCTTATAAATATTTTTCCCATCGAACGGAACCGCCTTGGAGCCCGGAAATGTTTGTTCTGATACATAAGTTTCAGACGTGCATTTGTACGGCTGGGGGTGACATTCGAATTGATACACATCCGTTACGGAAAAGTAGGCTGAAAGATAATAAATCGGTAGGAATTTTTCGAAGATAATCTTCCGAAAAATTTCCCATTTTTGGTGCTTAACAATTGGATTTTATGGACATACGATAAATTGTACCGACAATAATTCGAAACTTTTCATGTGTGTACAATCAATTGTCATTCCGATGTAAGAAAAATATAGTTTTTTAACCATTGTGTGGGCGACCAAAAATATTCATGGTTATTGAGAAATCGGATTACCCCTATTCTGACAGATTATGTAAACATAGATAATTTTACTTTCATACTTTTCCGACACTATTAGTTTTACCTTCCTATAATATACCAAGTGCTGTTTTAGATAAAAACAGAAAAAACTGTGACAGGAAATTTAGAAATGGGTACCTGGGTACCTGGTTGCCTACACAGGGGTCAAGACGAAGTTTGTAAAAAGTTGTTGATCCACTGACTGATCCAATATATATTTATTGGATTTATAATTTCATGTAAAGCTATGTATATGCTATGTTTGATTTATATTAGGCAGTCTTTATTTAATCAATGAAAAATATTTAAATTTTTTGTCTTGTCGTTATATTATTGAGATAGTTAGTAACAGTAACTTATTGGAGTGTTCTTTAATATAACGTTTATTACTTTGTATTTAAGGAATACACAAGATTTGCAATTAGATCTTTCCAAGGGACTAATGAACACTGATAACATATAACGGTTTTATTAAAACATCCCAGAGTCGTTACCTTTTTTTTCGTGTACGGCACCATGTCTTGAATTCATTATTGTAACGTTGTTTAACACTTCCTGTATGGAATCAAGGAACTCATAATTAAAATAATATCTCGCTTGAGAAGTGCTACACCGCGTAATGGAAGAAAAAATCAAACTCGTGCTTACGCATTGTACTAAAGATATAGTTCACGCGATACTCATTACATTGTTCGACAACTTAATAAGATTTTTTATTGCGTTTTATCACGACTACGTACCAAGGTTTTAGATAAACGAGATCGGTAAGTCGGTGAAGTTTTGACAAAAATGGATAAAAACTAATTTTTGCATTACAAAAAGATCTATTATATTTTGTTCAATGCTTGAGAAGATTCAACTTCATTCCTAACGATACGTTTTGTTTCGTTACGAGCGGGACCGATCGTCCCTGAAAAACGTGATGTCGTTGTTTTCTGATCGCGTCGCGCTGCTCGCCACTTCTGGAAGTTTCCTCGAGAATATAAAGACGCGTCTTTCGAGTGCTTTGAATAAATTGCATAATTAAACGAATATAGTGTTCACTAGTTTATTTCATACCCTCATAATCCAATATGAGTAATGCGAATTGGTGTAATCGATTGAGGCCTTTCCCCTCGAGACCAAAATACTGTAAAGTGAATTTAGGCAGTGAATTTCACGGAAAATCCAAATAGCGGTCGACTAAAATTAAAGAAATGCTCCATCATCGAATTGATATCTTTCTTAAATCTTTTGGAAATTTAACCTAACCCAGAGCCTGAAATATAGTCAACCGAAGAATATATTTCCTACCATTTATTTTTGTACAAAATCATGTAATGTTCGATACAAAATTCTGTACAATACAAATAATATCTGTATAAAAATATTGAACTATTTATGGGTCCACTTAGTAGATCTTTATTTAAATATAATGAATTCCATATTCTATACAATGCAAGATTGTATGAAATAAATCACTATAAGTAGACTATTTTTATTTATCCTTCAGATTTATTTAATATTATACTCAAGTGTATAATAGATACAAGTAGTAGTTAAAAAATCCCTAAACATAGCTTAACTTGTTCGGTCGTCAAAGTAGAATGACCCCAAATAAATAGAAATGCTTAAGATCAAATAGAAAGGCTTTAAGTTGATGTTAAGAAATAATAAAAATAAAATGCCAGAAAAATAGTAACTTCTGTATCCACTACAGTATATACATAACAAAAATTCCTTAATAAATTCTCTTAATTATAACGTTCGTAACCCAAAAACTTTAGCAGAAGTTACAAGAAAAGTATTTTGAACGAACATCGAGGGCGTAGAGAATATTTGATTGATAAATGCTTACAAGACTAAGTATAAACACGCTCGAAACTCACGCGTACAACCTCGAAGAGGAACTTTCCAAGAATTATTACTGCACGCCATACGATTCATCTGTCTCATCTCAACCGCACGCGACACCGAAACGACGTAAAAAAAAAAAAAAAACAGAATCATTTAGCGATTACACCTGCATGGTCCGAGTTGCACCTGGAACATTTGCGGCCAACATCGAAGTAGGCTGAGGAGGAAGAGGACCGACATCCAGAGCCTATTCTCTGCCTTTCCACCGACGGAGAGTCGTCCGCGACACATATCGAAAGACGCAGGAAGTAAAAATATATATGTATACACGAAATCGCGTCGAAACGATCCAGGTGAAACTCCCGAAACGGTGCAGGTGAAGGAGGGCTGTGAGTAAAAAGGGACAGAGGGGAATCCCCGTAGTTGGTCTGCGAACGAACGTCGAGAATAGAAGGGGCCGCCGAGGCACACTCGGAGTTTGGTTAATCCAGCTGGAAAAAGGACGAAAGGAGATCGACCAATCTCCCCCTCTGGCTTCTTCCCATTTCGTCTTTCCGCAACGCGAACTTGGCCCCCATCGTCCTTACTCGCCGAACTTCCTGGCAAATGCTGCACGCAATTTTCTATACACCCTTAAAAAAAAAAGAAATCCCGCCGACAGATATGATTAATAGATGCGTATCGGACTTCCGTCTAGCAGTCGCGTTTCGGGGGGTGAAGAGCATCCGCAGTGAATTAAATAAATTTTTATTTATTCGTGATTGTAAAGCGCTTCGAACAAGTGGAAGACCATCCAATTTTGCGGTGATTCTGGAAAGGTGGTAGGGTAAACGAACTAGTCATTGACTGCGTACCAGTGAATTTGGCAAAGAAATGTAAATTGTAAATTTTAAATTATTGAATGTTTATAAATAGGGTGCAGTTGCACTTTTAATATCCCAGATTTTTACTTTAGCGTATTAAGGGCATCCAAAGTAAATGGTAAATTGATATTCATCGTAATTGTGAAACGCTTTGAAAAAGTAAAAACCTATGCAAATTTACAGCGAAATATTATTTTTAGAAAGATGATAGTTTGTATTCTACAATATAGGATAATTCCTTTTGGGAACCTATTTAAATCTATCTTTGGAAAAGGGAACATATTTGTTAGAAATACTTGTATAAAATCACTTGTTAATAAAAAAAATTTTTTAAGTTGAAAGATTGATTGTATATACAATTATTATTCTTGGAGTATTGTACATAAATACGTGTGTGTGTTGTAAATGTATGTGTACGTACGAAAATTGTTGTAATGAATGTATCAACATATCGAATAAAAACAGTAGTACTCTAATAAGCAACACTTTATAAGGTGTCACAAAACATTACGTTTTGAAGGATAAAAAATATGAGAGAATTTTATAAAATATCGATTACAAAATTAACTCACGTAGGGGCATAACAAAATTTTTTATTGAAAATGCGTACAACATAAAGATAACCTAGTGCATTAAAGAAAATTAAACAATTTCTCAATCGTCTACAAAAAAAAAAGATTTCACAATAATCCCACTTTTTCTGCCCCCTTGTGGAACATTAAAACCCCAAATAAAATCACAGTAAATTTTCGGCTTCCGACTTTCCTGCTTTCTACATCATACGAAGACCGTAATCATAACGGCCCCTTAATTCGTCGCTTCCGACTTTTCCTCTCCCGTTGTATATAAAACCGTAGTTAGAACTTTAGAGCCTCCCCACGGGTTCCCGCACAATACAGTTGTGTTCATTTGTTCGCCAACTGTTATTGATCCGAAGGTTTCGCGCGCGGAGCATTTATCAGCACGCAGTGCGTACACGCGAAGAAAAAGAGACAAGTGCAGAAAGAAACCGTAAGGCCAGGAAAGAGGTAACAAAGGACATACGCGTCACGTGGTCCACGCACAGGCATAAGACCGCAGAACGTACATATCTTATATACGAAACAGAATTTAACGTGTTTTGCAAATTAGTCGGTCGAAGTCGGACATACATCGAGGTGAAAAAGGAAACGATCAAGCGTCCGCAAGATGCACCGACGCCAGGTGCACGGGCACGTGAACCTCGTGCCTTAATGTGTCCAAATTGTGTTTACACGTTAATACACGTTTTTATTCCCTTGTAAGCACCACTGTGACTTACAAGTTGTAAGTTACGACACCGCTATGAGTCTGAACCGAACCTGTTTTCCGTTCTGTTGTATTGTTTTTATTTGATTACAGCAGAACACAGATTTGTGTTTTGTAGAAGTTGTGAAATTAATAAATGTTTTAGAGGATTATACCTAATGATTCTATTGTCCACCAGTGGGTTCTGTATAATCGAGGGAACTGACATTTTTGTAAAATGTAATCTTGTAGTCAAGAGAGAAAGAGAGGGGGTGAATTGATATTATAAAATGGAAATTCTTATAATTATAAAGAGGACAAACAAAATGCTTTTTGAAAGTGAAACATGTTATCTGACTATGTATATATATTTATATAATGTTTAAAATAATAATTTGAAATGTTATAATATTATGTAATATTATTTTCTTGATTGAAAAGTATAGAATTAGAAAGATTGTTTACCTTTTATTCTTATGTAGATGATTGAGTATATCTGAATTTTAAGTTGAACAAACTTATTTATTAAACAATACATTCTAGATAATTTATATTTTAACATTTGTTTGATCTTATGATGCACAAGACATCGATTGATTTCGAATCACTCTCTGTATTGCATTAAATACTCAAGAATATGCATATGAAATAAGATTCAGTTGCTGTCGTCCATTCGTGAAAAATTACGTGATTTGTATGGGCCAATCTTGTACTTGATTTCCATGCCTAACTTACAATGGCTTGATGTATTTAAATATAAATGGTAATCAATTCAATATCGTCTACAAAGGCAAACGACAATTGTGAAGTCAAGAGGTTCGTGTAAATGACGTTTCAAGGGCTGCTAACAAGTACAATATAACGGGAGTCCCTTGAGTAAAGGAACTTAAAATAGCAGTAGCTTCATACATTCTCCGATTTGCAACAGCTGACAAAATGAAGAATGTATAAAAAAAATAAAATTATAAAAAATTTATTTACTGCCTAGAAGTTGTGCAAGGCAGACATAAAGAAGCATAATAGTTTACCATGAGATCAGGAATTATATTTGTACCAAATCCTTTAATTATCAATTCTCATATTGTAAATACAATATCTATTTACTTATTCATTTCAATGAATTTATTAAAAATTCAAAATTCAAATGATGAAAATAAATTTAATAATATACAATTAATTATCCTATTACTGCAAGAAATAAGTTTAAATTAATTTACTTGATTTTTATTTTCTTTAAATACGTCGTTGTCATTAATGTAAAACCGTTTGCGTTCAGTAGATTCGATATAAGGTTTCTAAGAAATTACATACAAAATAGATCAAAGATTGACAATGTCTTCAATTTATCACTGAGTTCTAAAAAATGCATTAGATATAGTACTACATATCGTGTTCAAATTTGATAAGTATCTATTAAACAAATCTAATTTTCTGTTTGCCCTCTTCAGTTTAAATGTCCAAATTTATAAGAAAGTTTCGAATACATTGACAAAATTTTTAGTGTTATGCAACGTATAAACTTTTTTCGGTCGGAAATCCATGTTATATAACATCCATGAATTTTACTCTCATCTTAACCGTCAGCGTTCCGTATCAAAAAGAGATTACAGTACCGTGTAACAAAGCATAGCTAAAAAAAAACCGTCTACTTGACCCATAGATCGGATACATGTATCCTCTCCCTCTTATCCTCTGCCATATGTACACCCATATTCCTTCTTCCTTCTGGGAACCTCTTCCTTCTCGCTTGACACAATACACCAGTAAATCGTACGTACTTGTATATGCATATATACGTATAGTCAGCCAGCTTGCTGCAGGTAAACAGGTAAAATCTTGTACGCAGCTACACACACATACATGCATACGTACACAAAGAGAGACACACCGTCCGAATATGACCGAACCTGCACGCACACACACGCGGAAGGATTGATCGTAGGAGAGGCAGGTGCTGGGAGAGGCGACAGCTGCGAATTCGCGATCTTCTTTTACCAAAAGGAACCAAGGCTTTAACGCGTTCTTTTTCATCTTAATGGGCCACGGTTTATAGAGGTTCTGCCGCGCGTGGAAGAGCCCAATGAATATCAGAGAGACGGAAAAAAGAAACGGGAAAAGGGGAAACGTGTCTGTCATTTCCACACGAGATGGATAAATATTCATCGATACGTCGAAGAACGCGGATCCTTGTGATGAATCATTATTGCCTGTTGAACATATTATATTGTACATGGGGTTTCTGAGAAATTTAGCTACTCTTTACGGTATGTGTATTGTTTTATTGTGCATCAGCGGTGGATCCACAATTAGATTATTGTTCAAAAGCATTTCAGGACATTTCTGTACGATGATGCAAATCTGTGAAATATTCTACAAATATCTATAAATATTTTCTATACGAACTGTCTTTATTGAGTTTTATTATTTTATGTTATCAAAAGTGTATATATTAAATTGTTATAGAAGAACGTGAATGATATTTATTGACAAATAGTATCGATAAAAGCAAGTACTACGATCAAAGTGAGAAGAAAAGATATACGTAGTATAATACGGTAGATCCTAGATTATTGTCCGAATGTTCCCCAGCACTAAACATTGAATACTTGGAATTTAATGTTATGAAATTTTATTTTTAGCTACCCAGTTCTACTCCAAATAACTATCGTATGATTTTTTATTTAATCGTCGAAGATGATTACCACTCACAAACAATTCCTGTATATAGATTTTTGTTCAGAAAACTGTTAAAAAATGTTTGTGTGCGAAAATTGAAGTACAAGAAAGGATATTATACAATCTCGAAGCGAATTAATCAATTAAGATTGATTTACACCACTATGTTTCTAAACATTTTAGTTAAGAAAAATAATGGGTACAGTGGTATTTATAAGAAATGAAGGTCTTTTATTAGTTTCTGTTTCACGAGTGTATAGTCATATTTGTTGATATTAAAAAACAATGGAAAACAGCATTGATATTAGCTTGTCCGAAAAGTTCGCGATATTTCGGGCGTATCGTTTAACCCGTTGGCCATGTACTATCCTTAAGGGGTAAAACCACTTTAGCGGACCGAACACATAGTGTCACCTTGACAATTTTTGTGGATAAATAATAAAATAAATGGAAGACCTGTTTACAGGCCTTTTTTGTATACACCTCAAGGAGTATGAAACTATTTTTCTCTTCTCGAAATGGGAACGCTGGAGCCCTGCGGGTAAAGCTGTTTTGGGGGAGGTGCTCCGAAACTTGAAACTAACAAAAACCTTAAAATTAAAATTCCCTACAAAAGGACATACGGATATTTTAAAATATTGAATTTTGTAGAATTGCTGGGCGTTTCTGGAAAGACCTTCCTTTTCAGCGAAGAAATTTCATGAAAAAATGTTTATAACCAGACTTACACGACCATGATTCCTAACCCGCCAAATATACAGGGTGTTAGAAGTCAATATACTGTAAATTCAATATTTATGTGGTACATAGGACACACTGTGTTAAGTACAAAAAGCCTCAGTAAACATAGGTCGAAAGGTCAATCGTTTCTGAGGTATAAACATTTTTTATGGACATATTTAAAAACTTGTCAAATAATTCGACAAAGACGTAGAATTTTCGAGAGTGTTTTCAACCCTGTAAGAAGAAGATACCAAGCGTGTATGGAACTACAAGAAGGACATATATGGAGCACCTTCCGTAAATATCAAAAAGCCAAGAGTAAGTCAATCATGATAACATACAAAAATGTTTATATCTCAGAAACGGTTGACCTTTCGACCTATGTTTACTAACACTTTTTCACTCAGTAGAGTGTGTCCCATGTACCATATAAATATTAAATGGTTTCTTCCAACACCCTCTGTACTAAGGAACCAATATTACTAGTCAGCCATTTAACCACGGACAGTTTAAGTGCCCTTAATATCACCGTACATAGTAGCAGCGTTCGAGGAGCATCGGTTTAAAAAACGCCTCGGACGCAAACATGTTCCATCGTTATTCTCAATCCTGAATCAGCCCCCCCCCCCCCCCCCCTCCATGGTTGTCTTCGAATCCGTAATCCCGATAATTTTGGAAATCGAAACCCTCGAAAACGATACCGAACAGTCAACGCCGGGGGAACAACGGTGGACTGTGTGTGTATCCTGCGGAAGACCTTCCAGAATGAAAACACTAGAATGGGGGCAGCAGGTGTTTCTCGCCAACAAAACGAGCACGAGCTTCAGGGAGAGCCGGGTCCAAGGTGAAGGAGCTGCAACATGAGAGGGGGGAGGGGGGGTCGGCGGAGAAAGATGGAGTAATCCCGCGTGGAGTCCTCGCGATGTGATCCTGTTTGAAGATAATGGCTGCGAGGTAGACGCGTGCCAGCTGGATAATACTTTCGGGCCTGATTTTTATTCGTCCCCTCTCCTCTGGACACGCAATCCGAGGGGCAGATGGCTCCGCCACCTTACCTCATCTCTCGAGGCCCCGATCCACGTGACCGGCGGGGAAGAAAAAAAAAAAAAACAAGAAAAAGGTGAACGACACACCCCCTACCATCGTGTCGCGTGTGCCAGCGCGTTTACGCGTCGGTTTCCCTTCTGTGAAACTGCGTTTCACCGTTGTCCGGTCGGAATACTCGTATTGTTCCGTTTTGCAATTTAACGGGTTGAGAACCGTAGCGTTGGAAGTACAAATTTTGATAATTTAAGTGAAGCCGCTCACTGCATCTTTTTGGTAGCTTGTATAAAGAATTTCTTTTTACGAACAGTGTGTTTGCTCGCGATAAACAACGAAATAGTGGATACAGTAACACTGTTTTTCTAATGTTTGGATGTCATTTAACGAAGTTTTGTACTGCCGATCGGCAGGAAATGTTTCAGATATTGTCGCTAAAAGGATAAAGTAAGCGTTCACTGTAGTTGACGAATGCAGTTAGGGGTTAATACTATTTTGAAAATTGAGGCATCATATGCTTACCTTCAGAGTTAATTGAAATATAACTTCGTTCTTTGCCGATAAATGACAGTACGTTGCCATTAAACAGGGAAGACAAACTGTTTAGAATTACCGTGGTATAAGTCTATCTTACTTTTTTTTTATTCTGAATCGATATTAACTGTCGATATTCTGACCACGTGCATAAATCATTTAGCTTGCAATTTTCAACGTTAATAACTAACGAACTATATTATTATGTAGTGTATAATAATCATAATGATGATCCAGATTTTCTTTCAGAAAGTAAGAATAATATTATATCAAAGAATACAAAGGCATAAGAAGAAAAATAGTTTTGCTGTGATGGTACATCAGATTTTAAATATCAATCCTATTTTCTATTGTTCTTCAACACCTACAAATATGACGTAAACTTGTGACAAAGAAATTAATAAAATCTTCATTTCTTCAAAATACTACTTCGTTCATTATTTTTTGTGGTGTAAATCAATCTTAATTGATATTGACAGTTTCCTGAACATTCAGACGTGTTTTTATCACTTCGATAGGTATATGGAGTTTTTTGTAAAACAATAAACGCAAAACACCTTTCACAGGAAGCAGCACAAGTGTGACTTACAACCACTATGATTCTCAGCCTGCCATATACGAACGTTGTTTTACTTTCCAACGTTGGCGCGTGTTAATCGGTGGATGAGGGCCCTCCTTTTTTCGTTCTCAATTACGGACAGTCGAGTAACGGTGGTAGCTACGGAGGTGAAACAGATGTTGGGTGGAAGAATTTCGTGTTAACTTTGACAGTAAATATACACTGAGTCTTTGTTACGATAGCAATGGGGTTTCAATTATTGTGCGTTTTGAAACTGTTTACCTAAGCGATGTTGGGAGATAAACGAAGATAGCGACGCCTAAAAGGCGGGACTATAAAATGTTTCGTTCTTCAACCCGTTTGATCTTACAAAATTTTTTTACGATCACGTAATTTATTACTAGACCACAAATCCTTATGGAAATTCAAATTTGAATAGAGTAATTTATTGAACCGAAGTTATGTCACAGAATTGTTTCTTTTATTATAGGTTTTGTTAAGTTCGAATAAAACCAATCTACACGAAATTTTTCACTGCATTAGGTTTAGCAAATTCGTATTTCTGATAAATGCATAAAGTCAGCAGTCTGATTATTATATTTTGTACGAAAATTTTTCAAAAGCATATCACGCATAAGCAATGAAATAACAACGAATATGAATAAACAACGTCGTAAAGTTTAATCTTCCATACTTATTTACAAATATTTTCACTACGCTTTTTATTCTTCTTACCATTCACTTCTGAACGGAGAGTAGCTACTTTCTGGAACAAAAAAAGGGCACACTATCTCACACTGAGGGCGTGTAAAGCAACCTGATACAGAAGGGAGGGTCCATACTTGGGTTTCAGCTTTGACTGAAACCGTTTGCTACTACGTATCGCGTAGCAAATAAATCGTGGCGTTACAGACTGAATGGAGGCACAAAACGCCCAGATAGTCGTGAGAACCGAAGCAGTGATCTAAAATATTAAACGCTGTGACGATTGTACGTTTCGTAAGCGAAACTTTCATTTCAAAAGCTTTGATTTTAGGATTTACGTTGATTGAACATGTTTTACTCCATTCGGTAAGTACAGTAATGTTTCGTTGAGTGCGACGTCCACTTCGAAGCATGCATGGCAAGGTGGAAAGGTTTTCAATTGATGTAACTAGAATTTTTTCTGGGGGGAGGGGCAGATCCCCTAACTTTCGCCCATAACACTGCCTATCAGGCACCTGTACGTAATTTAATTGATTACCTTTCAATTGATGTTGCAGGATTATTAGTTATGTACAATGTAAAAATTAAATAGCTTAATTCTAATACAATTTTACTTAATACTTTAACGTAATGAGGATAGTATTGTATTTTTTGTACTTAGTTGTGTTACGTGCGAGGCGCGCGCGTGTATATACAGGGTGTTTCGTTTAACTGGAAACAGTGGAATATCGCAACTTTAATCCTTCGTGAGATATTCCACCGTTTCCAGTTAAACGAAACACCCTGTATGTAATTACAACTACTATGCTTTTGGTAGAATAATGGTAACGTGATGTGTCTGCTTTGTTAGAATTTACCCGCAAGAAACAACGAATAAATATCCTTAATTAATTGTGACCGATAAACTCCAAAACACAATCAATTAAGGTTTCTATTTTTGTTTTTGGGTTCGTCGATACTTTAGTACCATACTACAAATTAGGGAGGCTAAATACTAGGTAATGTAAGTCGTTTGAATTTAGAAACAGTGTATTATATACATATAGTAGGTAATGGGCTGACCGATGTGTAGCAACGTAGTTCAATATATGATTTAGAATTTGAAATCAAAACTACGAGTTCTATAACAATTTAGATTATAATTTTGAATTTACCTTCGCACGCGAAGAAAGTTCGAGATGCTCGATATTTTATCGGATCGGACGACAGAGGTTTACATTCGGCAGTTCGGCAAAGTAAATATCTACCTCGCATTACAATCAAACGGTCTGAACGTGGGACCACCTTGACTCCAAGGAAAAGAATGCGTTATACATATACGAACTTATTTGCATCACCAATGAGAAAACTATCTTATAACATCAAAGAGCGTACTACGTTCGATTAGGGAGTCCCACAATGCTATGCATTATCGTAACACAATCCAGCCGAAGTAAAAGAAAAACAAAAAAGAATTTTGTTCGGAACGTAACAGTTGCATTGCATATTACATTTCGGCTAATGTATTTATTTTTTATAACATAAGATTTTACCAACTGATGAATGTTTTTTTTTTATATATTTCCATAACTTCTGGACAGGGGGGCCATTCCGTATTCTGGGAGAGGTGAGGCCCACTCTGGCCCCTACCTAGTTACGCCAATGTTTTTAGGTATAATAAATTTGTTGCCTTATAAATTTGTTTTTTACCAGAAGCAGAGCCTCTGTTCAGCTTCAGTTTACTCTGTTTCGATTGATTCCAAAGGGGGAACCCCCCAGTGATAGGAATACCGCCGTTTCTAGTGTCGCATTCATCGAGGAATCACTGTACTATGAGCATCTAAAGCCTTAGACTTTGTTTTTAGCATCCTGTATAAAAGGAGGCATCGAAACGAATACGGAACAGTCCAACGAAATTTGAAAGACAGGGAGGGAGGGGTTGAAAGAACAATCGCGTGTGCGTGACAGCGTTCGTCTAATGTGTCAAAAGACGGGACAGACTAAACGGAATACGTCAGCCAACCGCGTGAGAAAACATTTTCCCCAAGCTTCTCGGCTGTGGCAAATCCACGGAACTCTAATTGGAATATCGTTAACCTTCATTGTGGCCCCGAAAACTGTTACGAATTCAAACCTTTTGTGCGCACGATGGAATGTAATCCTTTCTTTTTTCTTTTCTTTTTTGCCTGGCCTAAATCCTCCTAATGATCCCGCAGGGCAGCCCAAAAAGGAAACTGTCGGCCCGTGCCGCTAATGACCGGGGTTAGGTGATTTTTTCCTTTGCCCGTGCGCGAGAAAGGACCCACGAAGGAGCAATATTGCCCGGCCGAAAATCAGCCGTCTTCGCAGAACGACCTACCTCGTGCCAATCCGCAATTAACCGGCGGGCATTTCGTGGAGGCAGGTGAACTTCCGTTCGACGGGGGGGAAAACGATGATTCTCCTGTACGTCACACAGATGACGGCCCCGCGTGGAAATATTGTATTTTGCAACGCGTAACACATACACACGTGTACCGTTCTTCGATGGGTTGTTGTCTCTCTGTGCGCTCGTTGCGTAAAACGGATGTCGTTTTTACAATTTACACGTGTAGTGTCGCGACGCGACCGATACACCACGTATCATTTGAACTCGTTTCATATTTACTGTCACATTCGTCGACGGACGTGCGAGAACTAACACGATTGCAATCGAACTATTGAAACGTTATTTGAAACGAATGATCTGTATGAACCAGTTCATCGTAAAATTTGATTGTCCAATGTACTTGATTAAGGACACGTTTGATTGAAAAATGAGGGACATAGAGACACAATTAACAGGTACGATGATTGACCCAATTATGGACAGATTAGCGGGCTTGTTGTTGTTAAGATATGATAATGAATGATAATTATTTCTTTCGTGACCTCTAATAGATTTAATTTTTCTGTTATCCCAAAAAAATTATTTATTTGTAACGCTACTGATATCAATGCAATTTCTTTTTATTTACCGTCAGGATTAACGTAACTTATTTTCTATAATCCTTACTAAATTTTCAATTTCACATTATTATAGATAAGTTACCTAAAAACGACATTTGGATAGAAACTGATTTCTTTAATTGATGGTTTCATTAAATTTAAAATGAAATGTAAGTATAATTATTATTTTATAGTGTTCAACGCATCCTTACATGGTACAAGTCCATGAAATCCGCAAACTACACGTGAAATTTATTCTTTTGCTTATCACCGACGTATCTCAATTGATGAGATGATAAAAAAATATTTCGGTCACCCACGAACATACAATTTAATTATACGTCTCTATATCATTAATTAATTATACATACCTTCTGTATACAAGGTCCGAGGTTCCAGGAAACGAGAAAAGAACTAAGGCCATAAATTTTAGCAGCCGAACAGCTGGAATACGAATGCACGCACCGTTCGTGACTTCTTCGTATGTATGTGTATAGGCACCCTTGTAGGGACCACAAAAAATACAAAAAGAGGGTCACGAAAAACCTTATAACAAACACTGCTGTGTATTATCATATAAAAACAATTCAGCACGTTCATTTTTTATCGTGGATGACTTTTTATCAATGCATTTGTTTTCACGATTTTTCAGTTAACGAGCAAAATTGCCGGCTATTACAAAAATATGTTTCTTTTTTGATATATGCGTGGAAATGAATACAGTTAATATTGTAAAATCGTGTATTTATGCAGGTGGCATAATAATCATTTGAACATCCATTGTATACAATGTTAAAGAAATTTTTTTCAAAAAATGTGGACTGACTTCGAAATGCGCTAAAAAGTAGAAATTATTTCTATTTTCATTATTTACACAGAAATGCAATAACGGTTAAGAAAACTTATTTTCCCTTGCTAACTAATATATTGAATATATTGCAACATTTCAGAGACGGCGCAAAATTATAAAAAATTATATATTTTCTTTTGTAATATATATTGTGTTTTTAGTTTTGCGCCATCTCCAAATAAGGTTGCAATGTAATCAATATGCTATTTAGCAAGAGAAAATAAGTTTTCTTAACCGTTGTTGCATTTCTGTGTAAATAATGAAAAAGGAAATTATTTTCTACATTTTAACGCAATTCGAAGGCGGTTCACATTATTTAAAAAAAATTGCTTTATCATTGTG
Organism: Dufourea novaeangliae; assembly: GCF_001272555.1. Lineage (NCBI taxonomy): Eukaryota > Metazoa > Arthropoda > Insecta > Hymenoptera > Halictidae > Dufourea > Dufourea novaeangliae. The sequence goes on along the minus strand of NW_015374156.1, from coordinate 2,606,722 downwards.
TACAATGGATGTTCAAATGATTAGAGCCACTTGCATAAATTAACGATTTTACAACGTGAACTGTTTTATTTCCACGCACATACCAAAAAAAAACAATATTTATGGTATCGTGACGCTAATAATTTGATCAGTGGATACAACAATGTACCACCACCAAATTGCTAAAATTCGCATTGGTGCACTCAACATTTGATAACCTCCACAAAAAAGTCAATATCAGTTCTAATTTATTTTCGGCAACGCAAAAAGTAGCTTTCAGCGAGGCACAAGTTCCGAAAGTTACGATGACCGCGAAACTGAAAATCCAGTCGAAAAAAGCGTGCAAATGATTTGCCGTAGCAAAATTGCATCGTTAAAAATGAAAGCCTTGTCGAACAACCTGTCCACCGTACCAACAGGGGCCACCGCTACCCCTCCGATTTCATTTTAATGAATGTTTCGTTCGCTCACAAGGTGGTTCCTCTCCTCGGGACTTCGTGGTTCTTTCGTATCCTTTTCGTTCGCCGGTTAATTTCCACGCGCGGTATACTCTCGTGACTGGTTCTGTAATTATCCCCGCGTAATAGTGACCGGTACAAGTACACATAACACGCGGAAGATGTAATTTCCGACACGTATTTCCACCGGAAGCGTGGCACAGAATGTTAAACGTATGCAGCCATCGAGCTGTCACGATAATCGATTGATACGTCGACTTCGTCCATCCCCTTTCGATCGTTGATTCTCGACACCTGGTTTTCTGGCTGTTTAAATTCGAATCGAGCGGATCCATAGAATTTGTACAGTGGAACTCTCCATTCGTTCAGTCCCTAGGACAAAATAGATCGAATATAAGTGGATCGTTCATTTTATGTATAATAGGAGTTCACCGATTTTTCTCACTATATCTGTGATTTTTCGTTGAAATAATCGAAGTTCAGATAAGCAGATTCGATTGCACATTTGCTCGTATGCTTTACATGAAGGGGTGAAAGGAAGTGACATAAATAATACAACAAAATTTAACACAGATGTTTTGGGTTCTTAGAACGTTTAATTAGGGAAAGTCTCTAATAAAATTCTCTACGATAACAGTTTTCGAAATTCTGCTTCAGTTACTTGAAAAAGTTCTGTACTTCATTGGAACTAATTTTGATTAGCGTTGATTTTATTTCTGGTACTTTTCGCCACTTTTCGAGTTAGATTTACATTAATATTTCCGTGTAAGTGGACATATATATGATTTCTTGGGTAATAATTTTTTAATTTCATTCGAATCTCTCACAATTTTACGATTACTTTTATAGAACTGTGTCCTTAGACGGTACAATATTTAGGAAGCAAATTACGCGAATTGCATTCTGCATATAATTTTTCTTTTCTATTAAATACATGCTAAAATATTACATTGAATTACAGTTTAAACATTACATAATAATACGAAGAAAATACAGTATCTGCTTATTCCTTAAATCATACCAATCATAGTCTACTCCGAATGCATGTAATGTGTTTAATACATAAAGTAATCCAATTATGTGAACTTGCAAAGATCCAAGATCAAACATCAGATTTGTCGAGTGTTCAAATGTCTTAATCGTGTAAAATACTTCAATGATCCCTTCGATTCGATACTGTGATATAAAAAAACATGTGAATTTTTGTTAATTCAACGCTAACAGACGTGGAAGAATTATCAACGGTAGGAAGAATTAACAAAAAGGACTAATCTTGACAAATGTTCCAATGTCTTGACTATACAACTGAAATTTTGAAATTCATTGGTATATGTAGTAACCGGTAGCATAATTTGACCTGATCATGTTGTATTATATCCTGAATCCGCGTCACTATTTCCTCGAATCCGATCACGATTTATCGAAGAAAATGTAATAAGTGAACTTTGGTTTTCGATACGCATACAGAGACTTCGTTATAATCGTGGTACTTTGCAATCGTAGCAGACGGTGAATTTTTCCGTGGTATGACATGTGTTCACGACGTGGTTCTCGAGAAAGACGATACCTCTACCTATCGTTTGTTTGGACTGCATGGAAAAAAGTTTCTTGACTTGACACCCTACAGTCGCGCTGGTTCAGATAGCCACTATCTCATTGCAACTTGCAACATACACGTTCACACCGGGCTTGGCCAAGATGAATGGTACATAATATGTATATTTTTCTTCTTAACTCGCAGGAAACACTTATTCTGAAATTTCGATTCTGAATTTCACTAAACGATCAATCTAGAATTGCTGACACCATAAAAACATTTTAAATTCTGTCCGAATAACCTTTCACTAATTTGTTGGCACGAAACACATAGGAGTCTCATACAACTAGTTATCCAACGTTAAATGCATGAAAACTAGCCACTTGTATTAACATAAGGATTAAGATATATTTCTAAAACAATAAACTCTTAAATAAATAGTTATTGTCAAAATGCATTTTACTTTCCGCTTCCTTTTTTTTTATTTTTTTTTTTAGCATTTTTAAACTATTCCATTCTGTATCATACAATGTAGTGAAGCGTGCTTAGATGACACTGTCTGAACAATAAATGCACTGAAGTTGATACCTTGTTTTCCAGTATAGAATAAAATTTCGTGTAATTACGAAGCGTGCTGTGGTGATCACATCTGACGGTCAGTTTTTCAATGTAGGACATGGTTTGCGTGTTAAAATTACAGTCACGTTGACATTGGAAACTGTAAATAACTGGAATACACCGATGGGAAGATTACACAAAAATGTTGGTAAAGTTAGCCAATGAAGATTCGATAAACGGAAAACCAGTCGTCCATTTTCACTGTATCGAGTGTAACGGTGTTGCATTATTCAGTAGGCACTTTTCCTCCTGGAATTCTGACAAAAGCGATGGACTAAGGCGCCTATTCTTGTTCTTCAAGGGGGAAAAGGAAGACGCTCCCGCCTCGCCATAGATCATACGAAATTTCGTGCAGATGCTGTCGATTTCGTTTCACGTATAAAAGTTCCTTATACAAAAATTGGAGCGGAAGAATGGGAAGGGACACAGTTGTAGACGACAGCCCCATAGTTAGCATGACAAAAGCTTCCAATTACGCCCGTAAGACATTTCGGTCCAAAGAATTAAGGTGTCTGAACTTATATTCATTGTGCATTACAATTACCTCGCATCTATTTAAAATTCAATAACAAGGCCCGCAAACAAGGTACCGAAACTCTAATGGTAGCTGTTTATCTCTTCTAACGGATATTTATTTTTCAATGTGCAAATTCAGAATAGCTTTTTTTACTTTTGCTTTGTAATAATATCTATGATAATTAAAAACTGCCTAAAGGATAAAGAAAAATTCATAAAAGAGATAACATCCTTTTTTAAAAACATATCAGCATACGTAAGGATATAATAATTAAAAAGTTAAGAATCACTTAAGCTAAGGAAGAAACATAAATGCACATACAAATTACCCCGAAATTTTCTACTACTAGATTACTGAAGCTATTGTTTATTGTACTTAGTTCACGTAGATAAACGGACTCAGGTCTTTAGTCAATTCCAGTAGGCTAAGTAAGTTGATTCGACTATAAATAAATAAAAAAAAAAAGTATCTATGACGATGTTTCCATAATGTTTCGAACGCAAAGTCACTGTAATGCGTCTCGTTAATGGAAAATGTCTGACCTCCCTCTAATTTTCCCAACGCCCTTGCGATCCAGGGGTGGTTGTACTGGCGGGAAAAAAAGTTCCTCGTGAATGAGAAGCAGATGCAAAGACGAAGTTCTTTCCAGACCCCATTGGAAACAGTAAACGTGCGCGTTCTGCCATTTGTCATGGAAATTTCTTGGCACCGATTGGGTATCATCCCCTCGGTAATCTTCTTCGGCATAATACGCGACGAAATATGAACGAATGCAGTAAGACGATTTGGCTCGATAACGGCGTAATAGATTGATGCAATATTTCTCCGTGTGCACCGGTACAGAACAGCTGTCTGAAATTGTATCTCCGTTGATAACCACTTTCAATTAAAATTGGAATCGATTGTCTATTTAAGATTGTCCACATAAGTCCCTTAACCCCTTCACAACGGTGTATGAGATATCTCGCCACGTGATTTCGTTCATGATACGCTTTGGACGGTCTCGTGAAAGCATATCATGAACGAAATCACGTGGCGCGATATCTCGTCCATCGGTGCGAAGGGGTTAAGTAATATGGCGGTGTTCCTTGGATAACTTTGAATTTGAATGAAGGCAAAGAGACATTTAAAATATAACATTTTTGTGAGTTTAATGTAAACTACCACTACTTGAATTTACGTGTTATTGACGTACAATTTAATTCCATTTTTATAAAACTTCAGTGACTCCATAGCGACATATAATAAATAATTCTCCAATTTTTACATCAAGTCCAACTGATTAGTAAAAACAAATAATTAATTCATTGTTGTTTGATGTTTACATACAGGTATTGTACATAGAAACAAGATCGGTACATGATTCATGGTTCCCACTTGAACAGAAACGAAATTTTGTCCCAGAAGTGTATTGCCACACCACGTATTTAGATTATCGTTGCTCCAACGGCTCGCATTAAAGCTTATCAGTCTTCATACACGTGTAGCGGTGTTTACAGCCTAAAATATCTTCCGATGTTTATCAATGTTTACTCGATGGAATCCCCAGTTCATTGGATATTACATATTCAGGTCGATACACCCGAAACCGCTAACCAACAAATGATTCAGACGTCCAATGATCGTCTGCATTCGTTTCATGGAAAAACGACGGTTTTTTTAACCCCGTGTTATGTATTCAGTGGTGGACATTTGACAGGGACACGTGTGCGACGTTCAGCAAAAGTAACCGGGAGGGGTATTTCCCCTTGAATCTCCGCAATTGGTGCAACATGGCGCAAAGCGTGGCGCAACGTGGTGCAACACCCTCGTGACCGCGACCTGACTCAATTGGAGGCCTTCGGTCACGATCGATGTTGGTGTATTTCGAGACGAGAAAATTACCGGAAAGATTATAATGGTCAGCCATGATAAATAATAAATGCCCCCGGATCGGTCGTGAAACGCAAGAACAATGTACACAATGGTACGTACCCGACCATTTCGTGGTGAAAAACAGTTACATGCACCAGTGTCCGTTACGACACTGGATAATTAAGTTCTTGAATCGATTGTGTCCATTTCCAAGACCGCGGTGGTTTTGTTTTTTTCACAGGAGTGATAACGAGCAGTCAATTAATTGTAATGATAAACAGGAATATCAATTTACGATTGCGAAGTAATATTTAATAATAATACGCGTATCGAGCTTTCTCATCGAATCACGGTAGGATTTAACGTGACAAATTACTACAATTACGAATTTTCCATTATTTATGTGCAATATAACGTTTAATTGATATTGTGATAAATGTACGTAATGAAATTGTGTGCTTTTATTTCATTATAAGTGTTAGCACAAAGAAACAACGTTACCCTCTTTTAGTTATACATGCATTTTTAATCCTTATTAACGTTTAATTCCCATATTAAATCATGTCTACTTTCGGGTGTATGTTGAAGAAATTAAGTAATTCTTGTTTGCAGTAGGTATGCCGCTGTGTGAACAAAATTTATTACAATGAAACTTTGTAGCTAAAAACTTCTCCCACAACGGTATAAATACGATAATCGTATTGCTATATTTTACAGATAAAATAGTTTATCATCGGAATTTGTTATACTATTGGAAGTATACACGTTTATGTTATTCTAATAATAAGTATAATAAGTGCGCTATAAACGTTAATATTACAAACAATATTTACATACTTACAAAATATTTGTCAAACTACATCTAAAATTGTTCTATAATAAACAGTTAAAGGGTCGAAAAGAAAGTAATCTACTATTACGCTACACTTCAGTAAAATTATTTTAAATTTTACTTTGATCACTTGACATAATATGGAATTTTTCAATTTTTTCTTCTTTGCTAATTATGTATTCTCTCCAATTTATTAAATTGTCACAAGCAAGATTAAACGAGATATATTTTCAATGAGAAGAAGTACCAAGTTCTTTAAACCCAGAAGTCGGGTGGAGTCGCATTCACGGTTGCCAACTGCTGCGCATGCGAACTTCACTGAACCGCCAACGAAGCTACACCCTTAAAGAAAGTTCTCGTAATGTATTCTCAACACTGTAAAATAACATTAGAAACGCTCATCGCTAAACACATTAAAAAAACACATATAGTAACATACTTAACACTAGAACTATCAACGATACACGTATATCTGTTTTTATCGGATCGATAAACATGACAAACTTTTGAAAATATTCTAATTTATAGATCTACTAATTTCTTTATTTTCGTATTGCAATGAAAGTTATTACAGATCTGAGAAAATACATTGTTACAACATTTTAATAAGCGTTAGAAGAGTGTACTAACCAATCATTTTTACTGCTTTGGTAGATCTAGTGTTAATCTGCCACAAATATAACCATAAAAATCTTAAAGTCTATCAAAAGTCGTGTACCAGGTTATCAACCCTTAATTAAACACATCGAGTTTAATTTTTAGAGTTACTAAAATTCGTAGGAAAAATTAATGACCACAATTTATTTCATTATCTTTAAATGAAATTATACCATTTGTACAATTTTCTGAATGCGACTAACATAAGGGTTAAAATAATTTGAACGAAAGCAACATTAACGGGACAAATACATAAATTCATCGAAAAATCAATCGCCCAGATTACCCTATATCGGCAGAAAATGAAACAATCAAAAATTTTCGTAATTTAGCTATAACTATTTCGGAAACTAAGCCTAATCAGTGCTACATGTACAAGAAAGAGTTGTTCAAAATATTAAGTTCTATAACATATCCAAAGGTCATTGAAATCGGCATTGAGTGTATAATTCCGAATAATTTCCCACGCCCTTTCAAACAAAAATAACAAATCTACATTACTTTTTCCACCTCCGTCGCTTGATTTTTCGTTTCATTGATAAACTGAAGCCGCTTAAACAAACCGTAATAAAATAGCACGCACATATAGGCAAGATTCAATGTAGCAGCATTATTTTGCAAATATCTCAGAAACTACATTATGTTCTCGACCATCCCCGCCTGATTTTTCGTTTCAATGATAAAATGAAGCTATTAAAAAAAACCACACAGAAATAGCTAAAATTAAGAAAAGCCGCTAAACTGCACAATTATTTTTTTACAGTTATATCCCAGTTTCGTACACGCTCCGCTAAAAGGAAACTGCGATTCCGTCGTCATGGTCGAGCGAGTTACGAATTTGCGACGAGGAGACACCCGACAACGATGCGCTGTTATACACTTTGTCCTGCTGCGCCGCAGCAGACGCGGGGAGATCAGCGCCTCCTTTTTCGGGGAATCTTGGGGGGATGAATGCGACCTAGCACAATCCGACGACCTTCGATCAAGGTGGAACGAACGCGAAAGTTGGGTATGAGGCTTGCGGGACACGGACGAAGAAGGCGAGTGGTGGTGTAGCATCATGGGGAAACATCTCCGGGAATAAAGGTATGGGGACGTCTGTCTCCATGGTGATCCCATCGAGCGGTTCTGAGTGTACGCAGCACACCACGGGAAAACGCCCTTCGTACGCGACCGATCCCTTTTACCGGGCGACGGCTGAAGGGTCAAGAAACCTCTTCCTGCGGCGGCCCCTGTCTTCCCGATATGCCAAACAGATATCCAAGGGCCCGTTGGATAAGAGCAGCTTCCGACGGAACATTGGCAACGGGAGACAAAGAAATTTATTCGACTCCTTTAACCCTCGATTACTAGAAACTACCCTGTGACATGCGTACTAGACTCCGGATTTTATGCATTTATAGCCCATCGGGTTCTGTGAAATACAATAAAAAACAAAACATTCATTGGATCCAATGAATTTTTTATTTTAGTCTGAAACCAATAAGATACTTAAGAGGAAAAATACATTTCTACAGTTGCGCCTGTCTTTATAAATTATTTTAGAAGATCTTACTTTGCTGAAAAATCCGCAGTTTAGTTGTTACTAATATCATTCGTAAAAATTACGACTGATAGAGGACACGTGATATTGTGGAAAAATATTATTTTTATTGAGATGGAAACCTATGTTGTACGGCAGGGGATCCGAATTTCCCCTCTCTGACTAATGCCGTCCCCCACTCTATCTAGAGCGTTCAGTACAGCAACCTGGTGGCAAGTGTGGAAACTTATGGTAAATATGATTCTAAATGCGCTGGCAGAATAAACGAAAGCTTTTATCATTTTCAATATACGACAGTTTGTTGTTTCATACGCAGTGCACTGATTACTTATATTTAAAATCGAATTTCAATATTTAAGATAAATGATTGTGTTATGTTCGTTTTTGCTTCAATGTAGTTTGTTGTCTTTATTTCCGTATTGTGAAGTTGTAATCTTCGTTTCCGCACTTATAAGTCAGAATCGATAATTATATTGAGAAGTGACATTATGCCAAGCTTCACCCCCTGCCCTATACTGGTCTTAGTTCCGCCCCGGGGATAACTGTGTTTTATGTGTTAGTTCTTTTCGAGCGACATAAAGGGAGGAAAATGGATTAAATATGCAGTAAATCATCGATGAGTGTTCGAAAACTCCTCGGCACTAAGTATTCAGACGTCATCCCCATCACTGGGCGCTTGACTGGTTCTAAAGGACCCCCTCCCCCCCCAGAAAAAAAACCTAGAAATGATGTCTGAACACTCATTGCCGAGGAACCTTCGAACACTCAAGGATCCTTTACTGTACTGGATGCATCGAGTGGTGCTATGAGCTGTGTGCATTTAAACCTTGAAACGAAGAAATTATTTGATTTATATTAGATTATTTTTACTCAACGAAAGCATTATTTTTATATTTCCATAAATAAAACATTTTGTAAACATATAAAAGTCAACAATAAAATTTATTTCAGCCAACTAAAAGCTGTTTACGCATTAAAACTAGAGGGAACGAAACCGGAAACCTTTTTTTTGAAAAGTCAAAGATGCAACTTGTTGCATTTTTCATTTTGTTTGTATGAACTTTTATGAAAAAGTGATAACAGGGGTTTGTAATTAAGGTTTCAAAGTGACTATACAATTTTTGTCTATAATGTAAACTAATTTTTGAACAAGAACTAAAAGACTGTAGGAGAGGGAGGGGCGAAATTTGGGCCTCTTACCCTAAGTATTTCTGATAGCCATACTTAAAAGTAATGAAATATTAACTCTCAAACACCACATCCTACCTTAGCATACATAACCACCGCACTAGTGAGAATTGAGATTTACAATGTTTGATGATTACAAACTTGAAGGGAATAAAAGCAAATTGAACTCATAATAAATTTTTCTGCGGTAAATTTTCTTCATGAATTCAATGATTATAATTGTAAAAATGAGAAATAAAATTGAGAAACAACTAGAAACACGTCGCACGCTTTCAGAACGAAAGAAAATTTAATAGGATCGTTTAGTGGAAGCGGAATTTTACGTTGAACGTTACGAACGTCAGAAATAATTGGAAATGAACTGATTTGATTACGGGTTGGAGTCGAGGACAAGTTATTTGTTCCGGTGACTGACAGACAGCTACATGAAAATAATTGTTCCACAAAGAAAACGTATTCTGAAACGTAAATGTTTTCGCAGAAGTAAGAATTGAAATTAACACTTTTTCCAAACTTGAACACTGTTAAAATTTATGTTAAATAAGTGAAGTATGAATAATGATATGCTTTTGTATTGAATGTTCAAATAATACGCAGCTCGCGTTTTTTTATATCGTCAATCAGCTGCTTCTGCACAAGCAGCTAAACCAACGATTATGTAAGTGTGTAAAATTAGACGTTCGAAAATTTTACGAAAATTTTTTATTAAATTCTGCGTACATTGTCACGATAAAATAAGATTACTTTACAATTATCAAAGTTTGTGTTCAATAAACGAACACATCGAAATTTATTCGATTAAGACATGTTAAATGTGTACGATGTAAGGCTTCTAATGACGCCTACGCAAACATCATTAATCGCTCCTCAATGTCGTTCCAGTAAATACATCAGTTGGTGTTCAATCGAAGGAATTTAAAGCCCTTAAACCCAATTAATTGAACCTCCTTGATTAGACATGACTCATGGATTTCGTTGAACATGATTGCGTGCTTAGGAGGACGCATACGGATGATTATTAATTAAAGTACGAAACATTTAATGCATTTCCATGAGAAGAGTACACATCTTGCATCGCGTAATCGTAACGTTAATGCTTTTAATGGGGTACTTTACCATTAGGCGTCTAATAATAGGTAAAGATTGAGAATTTTGTCGCAGGTAATTACTAAATGAAATCTTCCAAGTTTTTACAGGAAATAAATGTAGCTTTCAGCTTTATTTTCCAATTTTGAAGAAGTACGAATGTGTGAAAATGGCGGAATTATTCGCCAATTCCGAAACTTCTGTTTCAACAGGGATGGCCAATGTTATTTTTCAATATAATTATCGATTCTAACCTATAAATGATAAAACGAGATTGTCACTTCAGATTATGAAAACAAAGACAACAGTTTATTACCTTAAATATTAAGATAGAATCATTTACCTTAAGTATCGAAACCTGATTTGAAATATAAGTAATCACTACAGTGTACTGCGTGCAACACAACAAACTGTCGTAACTTATATTGAAATCTACGAAAGCTTCTATTTATTCTGCCAGCTTATTAAAGTCATATTTAATATAAGTTTACACAATATCCACCAGGCAGCTGCACCTAACACTATAGATAGAGTGGTGAACGGAATTAGTCACGGGGGCGAAATTTGGGACCCTTACCCTATACATCCATCCCCCGATTTACACGGTACTTTTATTACACGATTTCGCTTTTACACGGTTTTCAAAAATAAAAACTGTTACAAACAAAACTTTATGCTGCGCACATATTTGTACAGTCATCTTTTAGTACCGTACATTTGTTAACACTGGAAATAAAACCTAAAAAAAGAAAATTCCCTTTTTTTGTACACAAAAAGCATTCACATTAATTAGCGCAGTAAATCTTTAGCAACAGAAACGTGCATATCGTAGTGCTTTTTGAATCACATATAGCTTTATACATACAGGGTGTTTCGTTTAACTGGAAACGGTGGTTTCATTGTATTCAGTTCATTGTATTCGTCTCAACAAACACTATCATAATATAAATAAAAAAAATACAGGGTTCCATTTAAAAAAATTAACTTGACTTTGATGTCTCTTTCACTACTACACTTACAGAAAAATTATTTATACCACGTAATGTCCCCCTTTGTACCAAACAACTTTTGTACGAACCTTTTTTTGATAACTCTAATCCTTCGTGAGATATTCCACCGTTTCCAGTTAAATGAAACACCCTGTATATTTCCTACTTCATGAATAAACTGATATTTTTTGTTTTTCATTTGTATTTTCTTTTTACTTTAGGTAGGAATAGATGAATTTAAATAACTAAATTAATCCGCATTTTGTTTTTTTTTTTTACACGGGTTTTCATAGAAAAACACTTCATAGATTAACACTGTAGTCTGAGGTACCGATCTTCCTTGTAAGTCGGAAAATAGGTGCATAGCTCCTATATTAGAGAGCTCAGATAACGTTGGTTCAAATAGTACAGACTCAAACCGTACCAACATGCTCCAAAGAGACCCGTTGTAGTAACACTTAATTCACTTTTTCCGTGTACATGTTCCCCCTGCTTGTCTCAGGGAATCGATAGACCTGTCGATACGGTTAATTCCCATCCTCGTGTAGTATCTGCTTGCACACGTGCGCTCGGATGCCTGATCTGCCAAGCATGTACCCCACGAGCCCCTCATTCACGAATCGTCGGGCCAACATTGTTGTCGTGATTGAGATTGCTTAGCAAGATATCACCGCGGTTGTATCGTCTCTTGGCGCACGGTTAAATTTTATAGCCCATACAGAGTTGCCGTCCTGTATACATAACTGGGACCAGGATGGATCCACGAGGAGTCTGTCCTCTGTTTAATAAGCGTTCGACCGAACGATCCAACGGGAAACACCACCACGAATGGAGAAAATATTCGGTCTGATAATAAACCGAAGATTTCATCGTTTCTCGGTGAAACGAGAGTCGTCGTGTAATTACACGTCGTTCGTGCAAGATCTCTGTTACATTGTTAACGTAAAAAGTCCCTGATCGCACAAACGAACCGCTGTGTTAGCGCGGACGAGCCACTCGTTTCCGTGGCGTCACGACGAAAGCTACCCTTAAATTAAGAACGTCATTATAGGGGTTGAAAAACTGACCTTAGAACTTGGAAATACAATAAATGTGTTCGAAGGCTCCTCGACACTGACAAGGTGAGGTCCCCAGATGTGATACTAATTTTTTAATGAGGTTCACCACAGTGATTGAGCTTGGAATTCTGAAGCCAATGATCTTTTTTTCAGTCGCATATGGCCGTTAGTTTATGAAATATTTAATGTTCACTGTCGAGGGGCCTTCGAACACTCATCGAGGATTTACTGTACCGCTTTTGGCCGGCTCGTGCAGAAGGATTACACTTAGGTACATACGTTTCCTCATCCCCTCGTGATGCTTGCGCACACTGGCCCGAAACGAACGAATTTCGAAAGTGCAAGCACTATCTTATTAACGTTAAAGGGTGGTGATTACGTATCGTGCACGTGGCGAACACCTGTCCCGCCGTACGCGAAGAAAATACTGGGGTAATGAAAGAGCCCTGACAGAAGCGAATACGCGGCCGGATCAAACCGAGAAACAGAATGCATCGAAAGTTGTTTTCGTACAGATATCGATCTCTATCCCTTTCGTCTGCCAAATTGAATTACGACAAATACATTGAATTCGATTCGATTACTCGGACCAGAAGTTTTGAAAATATTAGAAGTCTTACAAGTCTTGAAAGTCTTTTAAGCCACTGAAGTTGATTATCTTTACGTTTCTTGGAGTATTATTTATATGAATATTAGAAGATAAAAATAGGGAATAAAGACTAGATACACGTAGAAACTGAAAAGTTTCATGAATAACTAAATTTAACCGATTTAGACGTAAAAATAAGTTTTCGTAGACGTATTCGATTTACAAAGAGCACAATTCGGTGCGAAAATTAATATGAAGATCGCAAAAAAGGAAGGCGTTCAATTAACTATTGTGAAGGACATTGAAATAAAAAGTCTGAGGCCATTGATGAAATGCTTTTAAGACCAGAAAAATTACACCGTATCAGACCATTAATTTCACCAACAATGAGCAGAGATTGCACCGCAGCGTGAAATGTCTGCAAAAAACCCTGACGCGTAGCGAAAACACCGCATCTGGCTACAATACTAGGTATGACGATTTAAAAAAGAAGACAAAAACAACACGCAGAGATGAAAGAGTAGCATAAAATAAATTCATCGTGGAGTATGGAGGTTTCCTAACACAGTGTTGAAAATATTACATACATGTTACTTTTCAAATTTCATCATTTTACCATTTACAATTTTTTCATTTTTAAAATAAAACTTAAACGTCAGAAACACCAACAGTACTCTGTTTAATTTTTTTGTTTTTCTTTTCTATTTTAACCGTATCGATATTTTGATTACCGACATATATCGATACGATTGACATATCGCCTATCACTAGTTCAAATGCGGTAAATCAATTAAATCCCCAAGCCAGTAAATTTCGCTACTCTCAAGAAAAGGTTCTTAAAAAATCCAACCCTTAACTAACGGCAACATTTGATAAAATCCAGTCGGAAATTCTCGAAACTAGACAGGGGTAGCAGGGCAGATGCAGAAAGAAAATTCTGCTAACGAAGCGACGGAATTTTTGCGCCTTGGCCTGAACGTTGCTCATTTATGTCGGCCTCGTTTCCCGCGTCGTTATTCACCTTTTAAACAGAGAACAACGGGCGCTCCGTATCCCCTCTACCCCCCCTTCCCTGATACCACCGCTTGGACCCGCTGGAGATGACGCGGACGGAACAGAATTTAAGGACGCCACCGAGGTTACGACATTTTCAAGGATCGCTTCTTCGGGGGCCCCCGAGAAACAAAGGGAGGCGCCTATAGCACACACGAAAGTGGCTCGTAACGAGAAAGAGAGCACGGATCGCGGTGGTTCAGGAACGAGCGGGACAGACGATGGCCCGAAAATTGCTGCTGCGGGCCAACCTGTCTGCGAAAAATAGAGAAGTCTTGGTCCCGCCGCCGCGGTAAGGTGGAACGAAGAGGCCACCGTTGAACAGAGGAAGAGAACGAACGAGAATTTCTCTACCTGTTCCGCCGCGAACCGCGGTCGGTGTAGATCTTTCCGTGTGCCCGGGCGTAGAATCTCTTCGAAAAGGCGATTTCATTGAGCGAAGTCATTGACAACGTCAGCGGGTCTGGTTCATTAGAGTAGCAGAGGACGAAGCAACTTCTCCGCCGCAGCCTGCCGCACGGGATCGTTTTGCTGGACGAAATTTTCTGCAACCTTGTGGCGTGTACCACGTAATTTAATGAACCAGATGGAGGGGACGTCTAGAGGCGATCGGGGTATTAAGTGGAGACACTTACGGAATTTCTATGCAAGAACCCATCGTGAGATTCCCCCGCCACTGGATCGAATTGCGTCGGTCGACCGACGTTGATTGGGTTTTTATCAAACGTTCTCGCGGGGATCCGAGAAATATAATTATTGTCCTCGTCGCCACGTCGACAGAGTTTGTTCAGCTTTTCTGTCGCGGAACTTCGCTGTGCCGGGGACGAATTATGGTAACGCACTTATAGGGGAGTTGGTTCGATTAGTGTCCTTACGGAAGAGTCAAAGAAAATCGGGAATGTCTTTGCTTGTTTTAATCGGTATGTTATTAATTGAAATAAGATGAATTAATAGGATGGATTCTGTAGACTGATTAATCATTACAGAGGTGGAATATTATAATTGTGAATGGGGTAAACATTAAAAGATAGAACGATCGAAAAATATATGTAATCTAATGGGAGTAGAATGAAATATGAATTTTACATTTTTTATTTTGTTAAAGGACAGATTTACATTTCCATAACACTTGAAGATAAATATCTTTAATTTTCGCCTGATTAAGGAATTAATCAATTTTTATACATTGATAGACATTTAATTGTTTGATAAAATCTTATCGAAACAAATGTAAAACTGTTGAATTATTCCCGATATTGGCCTACAACATTGTTGTACATATGATTTAATATACTATTTCACTTTTTCATTAAATTGACGAAAATGATTTTCTATAAAATAGTGAGATCGAAGGATAATAAATAATACTATACTATCGTCAATATTTACAAGTACATATATATTTTCTAATTTATACGAAAAAGAAAATTGATCGATTCTGAAAGTTCACAAAATAGACAAGGTTCGTTTTTCGTTACTAGCTCCTCGAATTTCACTCGCATAAATAAGAAATTCCGTATCGGAGGGGTTACGACAACTGAATTCAAGAGTTCGCAACCACGGAAACATTTTCGACGGTAGGTACTCGAACTTAAAATACACATATCGATCCGGTGGATATAACTGGATTCCATTGTAGGGTGTTCGCAATCTCAAGAACGGTGAACCTTTTATTTGCACAAGGATAAGGCCGGATGCAGTTATCAAAGCGACCGATAAGGAGCCCCCGGGGGCCCCAACAACGCGCGGCGAGACTTCTTGTATTTATAATATTTGATCTCCTCGGTCGCCTCCCCCCCAACCCCCTCTCCCCCACCACACCGCCGCGAGGGGACTATCAGCCATTGAAGCCCCGTCGGAGGGGCCCAGCTACGGTCCTTGAAGGATCCCCCGACTCAGGTAGACAGGACGGCCATTCATGGCCTCCTGCGAGCAGAGAAGGCTGGGCCTCGAACAGGAAACGCAGAAGAAGGTTCGGATGCTCGCCGCTATTTAGACGTTTTCAAAGAAGCTCTAGATGTTCCCGAAGGTTATCCAACCCCTTTTCTCCGATCCTCTTCTTTTTTTCTTTTTGTATTCTTTTTCTTGTTTTTTTTTTGTTCGAGACGTATGTGCCTTGACTTAGGATGATCCAGAGGGATCACGGTTACCCCCGATGATCTTTATACCGGAATATCCTACGCCGACGCGCTCGGGTCTACCATGTCCATCTCACGGATTTCGATACCTTGGAAATGCGTTATACAATACACCCAGAGACACCTTTTTTTGGAGGGATATTATATTCTTTTTTTAAGTGATATATAGTATTATCCGATATTCTTCCGAATGGGAGCTTTAAGAATTACATTTGGTGGACCAATAAGTAATGCAGTATATTTTGGGTAATTCGTAAAAAATTATTGAAACGCTTGTACCAATAACCATCACCCAAATGGTAAACTAAAAGACTTAACGAATCGTTGAATTATGATCGACATTAATTTTACATTTTATTATGTTATTAGCTCAAATATTACAATTATTATAGCATTTTCGTTAATACCTTGTTTTCCCTTTCGGTAGTAAAGAAGTCGTCGTTTTTACTCTTCAAATCAGCTAAAAAGTTTTTGATCATTTTACAAAAATTAATGGAATTTTAATTGCATGCAGAATTTACTTTATGGACAACTTCACAACGTTTATTTGTTATTTTAAGTAAATAGTCTAACTATCCTACTATTTACAGATGAGAACACTTAGACATTGTTTTGTCTTTCTCTGTGTACCAAGTTTATTTCCGATATGCTATCGATCCAACAGTTATCGACACCGAAACGTGACTTATTTACCAGCTACCAATTTATTGCCGTTCAATTCAGTTGTACTCATGATACACTCAATCTGTTTTTGGAGTCCCATCCACGAATAAAAAAGACACTCAGCCGACTCCGACTTTCAGGACCGTGTTCGCAGTGGCCGGTTTAGATAAATGGACCGTGAGATCGCGGTACGGTTTTAAATTTGAATGTATACGTTATACCCTGTGCGCTATTCCATGACGCATTTACCAGCTCGTATTCTAATTCTGGTCGAGATATCTTGATTAAATAAATTAGGATGCTATTCTTCTCCTGCGTTCGACGAGAAATTATTTTTTGCGAACAAGTATGGACTTATTTGTGTATATTATATTATTTATTAGTACCGGTAATGTGTTTTTTATTGAAATTAATACTTTTAAATGTACCTGTTTCTTTATATATTGATACTCTACTTTTATTAAATAATTTGTGGAACATATAGTAATTGTGAAATAAACACAAATTGTGCTGTTGAATTAAAAAATGAAGCAAAGTTAACCGTTCGTTTGGTAATGCGATACTTACAATATCGAGTACAGGTATAAAGAAGAAAAGGTGAAAATACAATAGAGATTTCAAAGAAGATCTGTCGTTCAAACGGATACTAACGAATGCTTCTTGAAGCTGTTGGAAGTATCATTGGTAATAAGTTACGTCAGTAATAAATGCTACCTGATATTCGTTTTTGGTTTTGTTTATAAAATTGACTGTTCTAATTGTGAAAATACTGATCTCAATTATTATTCCATCCCATAGGTTATTTGTAATATAAATATATGGCTGCAATCGGTATTGATCGTACGCTTCTGTCGGTTTTTTTTTATCAATATTGACATTACCAAATATCTCAAAAATATCTTCAGGTAAAATTGTCCAATATTTACTTCGTATAATTTCATCCTCAAACGGAACGTTTCTCTTGATAACGAAGTTTCCATACAAAAAGGCTGTTCTTTCGTGTATCATTCTGTACGGTGAACTGGAATTTTCAAAATTGTGGTACGTTAGAACCAGTCTGTAAAAGGCGTTGAAACAAGTTCTTTTAACAAGTAAAAAATTACAAATTCACATTCTTCATACAGAGGTACTTTATTAATCCTGCTGATTGCAATGAAATTTTTTACCATCCTCGAGTGTTTCAATAGGTCGAAAGTAAAATTAAAGAAAGGAAATAAAATTACAAATTGCCCCAAATAGAAATATTTTAGTTAATTCTACTTCCAAGCATTAGAAACATCGAAATTACAGTACACATCGATATTTATTATTTAAAAATCGATTATTATCTGTAACAGTGAAAATGTAATTGAATCATTTGTTGCGATTTAACTTGTAACACTTTTCTCTTCGGGTACCATGAATTCTCCGTACGGTGGGCAATACAAACGTATCCTCGCCTTTTATACGAAATTTTGGAAGATGTCGAGGGAGCAATAAAAGAAAAGTTTATGCAAATACCCATATTGTTGGCGCGGATGTGGGAACAGTTACAGTATCTATGCTGAAAACTTTATTATGCATATATGCACCGAAAGATACAATAATTCCTCGCAACGTCAGTATTCGGTTCGCTCGCTATCAGGAGCACAACAAACCGTGTCACATCGCTTTTTCGTTCGTTATTCCACGCAGAAAGGACAGTATTGCCTCGCGATAAGACGGAATCCTGATGATTATCCGTGCGGACGTTCTACGACTCCGTGATACTGGACATGTAATTACAAGCAATATCATTAAGAATAACCTCTAATTCGAAGCAACCAGGTGGGCATCAGGATCTCGTGTCTGAATATATAGTTCCTCCGCAAGTGATCAGAAAGTTATATAATTTACATAATTGGGAATAAACACGCGAGATGAACCGTCAAGATTATCAGTTCGCCTACGTGTCCTCGTTAACGTATCTGCTGCACTATGAATTTTCGATACTCCGACATTTCCTTTTAACGATTGCATACGACGGTCATGGAATTATACAGAGAGCATGCAGCGTAATTACGAACAAAGATATACTATACTCAAAAGTTACATACGTCCATTATCCTGTAAAATACTGTGGAGAATCTAATGTCCTAGTTGAAATCTAAAGAAACAATTCGCTCTAGTATTTTCACATCCCTTGTTGATTATTACTAAAACGAGAAGTGTTTACAAAAAATGTTTTTCTTCTTCATAGAACAATTGTTTAGTATACAGTAGATATGATTTTTACTAAAATTTATAAATATTACTTTTGCTCTGTCAAATATTCTTTTTTGTCTCATTCTTTCACGTTGCTGCTACAGGTTATTAGCGACAAAAATGTTCAGTTATATTATACTTGTAAGTATAAGAGGTCTGTTTCATGGAGGAATTGAAACGGTAGACGTATTTTTTTATGGTTGGAGAAATTTTTTTTTTAAGTTGTAGCTTATGTTATTTTGGTTGTTGTAGAATATTTACTGCATTTCTATAATTATGTAAATGTAATTACAATTTGTCACAAATTGGAGGACTGTATTTCCGAAGGTACATGAGAATGTGTTATTTTTGTGTGTCCAATTTTGATTCGGAAATATCGCAATTTGTTCTTTTCTTGTTAGGTCCAACGGTGTATGCGGTTATCCTCAGTTCAACTTCAAAATCGAAATTCGCAATCGAAAATCTGTAGTTATCAAGTAGAAACGTCGAATGTCAATTTCGAGGTATTATTATTTAAAGTTTTGAACACCAATTCTTTTTATAAGCAATATTTTCTTGTCTTCTTTTTACATGCGTTATAAATGTACATTTCCTTCACTTTGCATAATATTTCTGGACAAACAAAAACATGGATCATAATTTTCGTTTTGTTTATTCCTTATAGTCGCATCACCCTCTAACAGCAGGGTTATTATTGCATTTATTCTCTCATTTATGCAAAATAAATTATAGTACAAGCAGATTAATAGAAACAGAAAATATAAAGCGATCCCAAAAAAAAGACACGAGTAATCGTCGTCTTCTCCAAATATTTTAGACTTCCGTCATTTTGCCTGACGCGTACAAATTGAATATTGGACTTCGGTTAAATTGCATTACTTTCTTCGAACGTACAAAATTTAATTTCACGCATTTATTTCAGACAAATACATAAATCCTATATTTCTTCAGATTAATTAACGCATAACCAGAAATCTTTAGAAATCGCGGCATGCGACGGTTTTTCCATCGAGCCACAGAAATAACCACAATGAAATAAATTGGGGCAAACAGAACCGTAAATTCGTGGCCTTGTGCTCGACGTTCGATCGACCAGGTGGAAAATTTTTCGGCACATTTTTCACCGGCTCCCGAGAACGGAGGGTTCCGATCAAGGACTCACGCTCGATCTCCTCTTAGGTCCCGATATTAGTATTGGTAACTAGGCAGAACGTTATCGTTTAGGCTAATCGCCGATTAATTTTCGTCAGAGCGCCGCCGCCGTCTCGTCTGTGCCCGTAACCGCCGAAGAAATTCAAGATCCGATCGAAGGTCTCTACGGCTCGTAAAGGAGCCACGAACCGACGCGGCGGCGCGGGCCAGGTGCTGCTGCTGGGCCCGGACCCACGAAGGGGAAAGAAAGAACCAGTTTTTTTAGGGTCTCCTTTCTTTCAATTCGTCGCGACGAAGGGCACCGTATTCGCGCGTCTGCCCTGAGCCATGCGTCGCTCTCATCGCGCCCGAACAGTGGGAAAGTTACACGGTGCGCGAAACGTTTTCAAATTTGCCGGGGGTTGGGGTCGTCTCATCTCGCCTCTCATTCTTCCTTTTTATCCTGTTCTTAAGACACGCATGCACAACGATGTACTGGTTTGCAGCCATACTCTCGCATTTGTTGCATCCTTTCGAACGCGCCGCCTCCTTGATCGTCCTTCGATTGCGTATACACACACACACACACACACACACACCCTTAAACAGACAATATCCGACGTTTCCTGTTAGCGCTCGTTAGACGATCGAGGAAGTGAACTGACATGTAGACGGTATTCAAGGTTTCTCGATGAATAAATCTAGGAATCTTTGCGGAAATTTTGAGTTTTACTACAGTACTTTGTGGAAATGGGGATTGCGATGGTTTGGTATTGCTTCGAAAGTAGATATATAGGTGAAAGTTTGTTTCTGCATTTTTGCAACTCTGCAGTCTGCTGTTGAATTTACTCGCATCGCATACCTAGTATACAAAGTATGTATTGATATTTCGTATTTGTATTTCTTTCGATGAATCGTGGAGACTTAAATAGAATTCTATTTTAATAGGATACCATTTATACAGGGTGAACCACGAATCGTGATCAGTAGAGATTACTCTGTTATTAGCAGTTCGATCGAAAATGTTTTTATCAGGTATAGCATGGTTTCAAGAGAGCTTTAACCTGATTATAGCAAATTTTTTGTCATATCCTTTTTTTCATGATTTTTTAAAGTCACCTTCAATTTTTTACAAATACACCTATAATTTTTTTACGCCTAACACATGTTATGTTATGATACTTACCGAATTCGTCTTGAAATCCTCTAACAGATAGACGTAAAAAAATTATAGATGTATTTGCAAGAAATTGTAGGTGACCTTGAAAAAACATGAAAAAAAAGAGTTGACAAAAAATTTGCTATAATCACGTTAAAGCTCTCATGAACCCATGCTATACCTGATAAAAACATTTTCGATAGGACTGCTAATAACAAAGTAATATCTACTGGTCACGATTCGTGGTTCACCCTGTATATACACTTAATGAAAATTGACTTGAATAGTGGATATTGGCCAACTTATGATTCTGAATTTTTCGAATGTGAGATTGTCAAACAATAATTAAAATGTACTATTAGGTTCAGGGTGGTGAGTTCCACTCGTTTCCTCTGAAAAGAGTCCTGAAGTGGTTGTGCTCGAGGTCCAGAGGCGAGATCGATTAAGAGGAGCGTCGAGTTAAATGGAATTAAGCTCGAAAGCTGTTTCTCCCTCAAAAGGTTTCCAAGGTGCCAAAGTCAATGACTTTAAAGTGTTTCACACCATTCTCCTTAGTTTATTTTAGTTTTGGAAGGCGAAGGCCGTACTAATATTTTTATTGCTGCAGATCTCGTAAAAGTGCGAACAGTGGTAAGAAAAGGGAGAAAAATGTAATTAATACACTTATTTAATTAAATGCATACAGGAATAGTAAAAATGTTTTCTCTTCTTGTGTTACATCAGTATTATATCATCATTTGAAATTTCTTTATGTTAACCCACTTTCAATAAGGAAATTCTAATAAATTATAATAAGGAAATCTGATAAAATCTGAATTTTTATTCCTTCGAAAAAGTATACTTCGTTCTATTTATTAATTATCGGTTATGCTTTTATAAATTGAATTACTATTACAGTTCATAATGAATAATTAAATTTCGCAACAAATTCCCAAAATATTATTTAATTCGAAGAAAACAGTATAAATTTAGGTGATGAACAATTTTTCGTTCTGCCATCTCAATTTCGTGTGTTTGTTACTAAATCACCGTTCACTGCACAAACCTCGCTTTAAAAATATTAACGAGTTATTTACGACTAGACCAAATTCTTACGCAAAGTCAGATCATTCTCGATTAATTTGCCGAATTGCAATTACATTCTTTATTACAGTTTTCGTTAGATCCAAAGTAAAAAATAAAAATTATCCTCATCTTCTGTAAAATTCTTACTGCGTTGTGTTTCGTATGTTCACATTTTCGATAAATGCAGAAAATCCGCCGTCTATTTATGACAAACTTCCAACTAAAACTTCAACAACGATCGTCCACAAGAAATTCGAATCTGCAACTGTCGTACAAAACAACAAAAAAAAAGGAAAGCGATCAATTCGGTCGTTCGGACAACATGTGGAGCCCTGCGAAATCACGGTGGAAGGTTAAGGGGTCAAGAACCTCGACAGCCTATGTGCCACTCGATTAGAGAGCCATCGGTGCGAGTCCGTCCGAAACTTCCGGAGGACGCGCTTGTCTCTCGCTTAATCCACAAGACGATTCTTCTTCTTCTATTTCTCTTCACCCTACGTTATTTTCGGCGGCACGACGCGCTTCGTAGCTGCATACGAAATAACAAAAAGGACACAGAGATGCTCGCGCGCGCGTTCGTGGCCACGCATCGCTGAACAAACCGATACGTCCGACGCGTACAGCTACGTGCAACGTATTTTTGCAAGAAGAGAGACACGTGAACTGACAAGACGCGACGGACGCGACGTTCTTTCGTTGGACTTTCCCTTTCAAACCGCTGTCTTTGTTGCTCTTCTCACCCTCTTGCATTTCTTCCTTTAACCTCACGAAGGACTGCCTCCTTCTTTTTTATTATTACCCGTTCCTTTATTCTTCCTTCTTTATTCTTCGTTGCGCTAGGCGAGTAGAGACGCTTGTAGTTCGGTTAGTGCGCGCGCGCAACACTGGGTACACAAACCAGTGGCGCAATATGCGTTTCAAACTGGTTTCTTTTTTCTTTCGCTAGGTCGAATAATACTGTGCTACAAGTTTTTTCTGAGTGAAATTCTTAGCCAAATATAATGGTATTGTTATGTCTCGATACGTTTTTATACGTATCTGCAGAAATCAGAAAAATTCATTGTAACAGTCGAGGTAGCGATTTTACGTTTACCGCGGTAATGAGGGAATTTGAATTCATAGGTGGACAAACGACTCGAGTAAATCGATTTGTAACTTGATAACGATGACTTGTGTAAATTTTCTAGACGAAATTAACCAAAGGAATAAGAAATACTAGAGAAACATTGTGTAAAAATTGAATATACAATTCTCAAAAGTATCTCTTTTTAAAGGATAAGAAAGAAGGATGAAACAACCTATCAATCGTATCTCAGTGATCCTGATTCGAAATAATATCGGCTCTTAATTATATCAATGTAATTAATCATATAATATCGATTAAGATCCATATCCATATTCCTCTTAGCTCCTAGTGTAACTTTCTTTAGCCGAAGACTGAAATTTTCTTTTTATTCTTTACTCCTCGTTCTTAATGCCTCACTACAACGCAGATGCAGGACCATATATACTACGCAATCTCCGAATGGCTTCTTTCCCTCCTCCTCCTTCTAATACTCCTTTCTTCCTTCTTTTTTCGTTTCTCCATTCTTGTTTTCCACCCTCCGGTGGAACCTTTCCCCCTGACCCCCCTCGCCCCTCTTTCTATTTCTTTGCTCCTCTTTCTTACTTATTGTTAACGTTTATAGGGAATATAAAGAGTCTAGACCTACACCTGTATGGCCCCGGACAACTGGCTCTCCCTTTCTATCGCGCCCTCCTTTTTTTCGGTTCTCCGCTATTCCCCTCTCTTCTTTCTCTTTTTCCTTTCGATCTCTTTCTCTCTCACACACACACACGCACACACACACAAAAATCCATTCTATTCTGGCTCCCCTTTTTACACCCCGTTTGTTTTTCCAACCGTGCCTCACCCCGGAACTGCATTTTGCATACGGGGACGATCCGTATACAGAGGATGATTCGTTGGGGATCCTCTTGTGCACTTTTTTTTTCAAAATGTTTTCATGCTGGCCCGGCGGTGAACTGAAATGAAATAGGCCGGTTTCAATGGACACGAATGTGAATGATTTTATTTTCATGAGGCCGAACTGCCGATGGGTTAGACGATAGCAACTACAATTTTATTGCGGCTTAATGGGCGACCAGCGCGCTGCGGGGCGAGTTACGTCACGATAATGCAGAATTTGATTTTCGCGCCCTTCCCCCGGGGCTGTCTTGTAGCGCTAATCTTTACCGTTTACGATACCGTTCGAATCTTTCTGTTTGGTGATTTCGTTTGAAATGATAGAAATTTCAAAAGATAGGCACGTGAAGTAATTAACATAAGCTTAAATACAACCACTGTCTTTGAGAACATAGGAAAATATTTTTTGTGCACGTTTTCGTGTATAAAAGGATATAAGCTCTGCGGTTTTTAAGTATACCTATACAAAAAGAAGTACATATTTATAATCTCTTCTAAAATATGATCATAAAACTAATCAGAAATTTTTGTAACCCACGTATAGACTGTTCTATTGTAAAATTTGTGCAAGTAATCATATAACCATGAATAACCAACATTATTCTTTGAACATTACGTGATAATTAGAGTCTATTTATAATTAATTCTAATCTCCTATTACGTCGATTCCCCGGTGTTATCAATCTATGATGTTCCAAAAGTGAAAACATAATTTTAATTGATAAATATAATTTACGAAATGTAACAGTGGATGACTAAGTGGAAAGACTAAGATCATAAATATGTATATGTTTTAATTTATTATCATTTAAATAATCATCACATGCAATTGTCATTTTGTTTCCAAAGTGTGTTACCCATTTAATTTTCATTGGATCACAATATAGAACTACAAAACTGCACGGTGAAAAGCAGCAGTATCTAAGGATGTCGTCCTGAGTTTTAAACAGTTAATGAGATTAAATAATTATTCGACAAATGTCGATTCATTCATAAAGGAGTACTATTTTATTATAAAAATTGAAATTTCCACGTTTAAACAATTAAAAATGACGAAATACTTTTTTTATCTTTTATTCGTTATTCGAAACTTTTTATCTAGATAATGAGTTTGCCCATCTCTGCAGTTTCAACCCCGGTCTACCCTACAATCCCCTTTAATGATACAAAATTATTGTTATAATTTTCCCAGAAATATAATAGAATTCAATGCTTTTTTGTTTTTCCTGTCTTTCAAAGAGTCGAAATGACTAATTCGATTAATACATTGATCGATGTGTCTCGACGATTCCTTGCAAACTCGGTACTTCCGACGAGTGCGTAGCGCTCGGTTCCGGTGCAGGAAAGTAAATGCTGTATATGTACTATATATCGTACAATATACATTAACTTATCCACGAGTTCCAGCTCGTGTATCTTCACCCTCCTTTTTTTTTCCAACCACCGTGTCCCCACCTCGATCTCGCTGACGCGCATCGCGACCTTTAACGAAGCGCGGCAGGATGCGGCCGAGTATCAAGATTGTTACCGACTTAATTAGGTAATTAATAAAGACTCCTAATTACCGCGTAGGTGAAGCCTTTTTAAGCTCCTCTCCCACCTCTTCTGTTTCTGCCCAAGTCAAGCGATTCGATTATCTTGCCTCGCTCGCACGGATTTAAATCACAAATTTCACTTTCGACGATGCTTTTACATGAATTGCGTAAAATCTGGCATAACGTGTATAAATACTATAAATGCTACAGAAACACCGTATTAATTTGTCGATACGGTGATCATTGTCGGCAACTGCTCGAGACAATGTTCGTGCGTTCCGTTAACTGATGCGATTATCGTTCCCTTGACACATAGTGGAACCGACATTATTATTAATTTATTTCCGACCTAATTATCGTATCCTGTAATTTTTGTACGTTTTCCTTTTGCCGCTTGACTCTCGTTTATTGCGATTAAATGTGCAATTTTATGCATCAAATTCTCCGGTACAACGCATCCTGTGATCGTGATAATTCTTTATATCCTAACTTTTAATTTCCTCTTCGTTTGTGCTCTGCGCGGTTCACGACGAATTATAGTTATTTATACTTTACCTTTTGTCGAAATTCTGCAGATGACTTGCATCAGGTAAATCACGTTTAAATATAATTTTCATAAACGACAACGTTAGAACTTTCCTTCCGAGTTATAATTTAAATGACAATTTTAAATTGTAAGGATAGAAAACTACAAGCCATCAAACAAACTATAGAAACTTCGTATTTATAAAATATGATATACATATTCAATAATACTATAGAAATGTATGCATTGATCATAGGGAAAGTGTATTTACATTTTTAACTTAAGGTAAACAAATAAATGTTTCAATTATTATATTTAACGTACCTATAAATTCTCATTATAAATATTGAAATGGAGGATAATTTGAAATCATAACTAGGTGATTGAATTTATTTTTTAATGAACGCAAATGGTTTCTATACCTCAGAAATTAATCTACATGTATATTTACAAAAAATTTCGAAAGCCTCCAAAAATACGTTTCCAGTAGTAAGAAAATTTTCGTTAAATCCATTGAAGGAATATTGACTTTCCAAGATTTATGAGACTCTTCTATCTATTCTGCGTTGAAACGGAACACGAGTCTGGGTCACTGTATAACAGTGCTCTGCCTCATAGGCCAAAATTCCCGGGCAGGTAGAGGGGCTCCTTTGTACGGGATATTTCACGCCGTTTCTCTTCGAAATCACCTGGGCTTATGCTCGTTATTCAGTCTATTTATTGTGACCCGTTGCCTGAGCGTACCGTAAACAGGTAATTAAAATATAAATTTTCACCATACCTCTAAACGTATTGAAATTCTTACTCGAGCGGAAGTTCCAGAAGACTCTTTTGTCTTTTGTCACGTCAAGGGACTGAAAAACTCGATAAAGTCAATCATAGGGAAATGTATGAGTTTCTACCAATCTTAGTTCAGGGAATTCCGTTCCCACGGTTTTGACAATGGTGAACGTTTTATTTTTGAAATACGATACAGTTTGTAAGGAATCATTATGATTCAAAATCTCTGTGGTAATGACTAAATGGGACGTATAAATTCAATTTTTATATGTGCAAGTTAATTTACATGCATTTTGTTGCTTTATAGAGGTTATTATTAAGGTTTTGCTCTTCTACTTCAGAGATCAAGTAAGAAGACTATATCACGTATGTGGTTTAAAAAATTTTATTCAAATGTTCATTTCTGCATAAAATTTCAGATGTACTTTAATGTGACAAAGATAGCTTATAGGGTCAGGTAGCTTGTGTCACAAAATTATACGTGATAATAGTGTCACTATTGTGTCAGACAATGATTTGTATGCTCTAAGAATAATATACATAGGTAGAACCCTTGAAAATGTCATCTCAGAATATTCATAATTACTTTGTAATATACGTATATTATAAAATAAAAATGTTTCTAACAACTACCGCTGCGAGTGTCTCGTGCTGAAAATACAAAAAAGATAATAAGAAAACCACCTGAGGTACTCGTCGAGGGGAAATTAGGTCAGATACTGAGAGATTAAAATATTTTAGATCCTAAATAATTAAACTGCCAGGTACGATGGATTAAATGAACTTAAAATAATTTTATATTTTGGAGATAGAACTCATTATTCACACTATATTGTCCACCATTAACTGTGGTTCAAAAAAATTCAACATGTAATTTTGCAGTTAAAAATACACTATTGAATTTCGTTAATATATCGATTTCGTTACGTTTGATATACTCGCGCGCACCATAAATATATAAAATCTGTAGTTCAGTTCGAAGAAAAATTTTAAGCAATCGCGACCACAGTTGATCGAAAATAATCAGTTTACGAAGAACAATTTAAAAGGCACTTGCATGTGTGCTCTTCTAACTAAGTACTCGATATTATTATCAGGATTAACGTTTCTACTAAATTGTTATCAGCGCACGTGCATTTTATCTACATACAAGAACATTTTCAAAATATTTCAAGTATTTCGACATTACCTATTCTTCATCGGCTCCACAGGTTATGAAACAAGGATCGACGAAACTCGTACCTAATTGTTATTTGTGCCCATTTTTTTTTATTTACTTTAATTACTAAATCAGTGCCGCGTCACTGATTGTGAGTCTAATCATCGAATTAGATCAATTTCTTCTATCACCAGACGTAATTTATCGTTATAGATTAGACGTTTCTTGGAACGATCGATC
Source organism: Dufourea novaeangliae (assembly GCF_001272555.1). Lineage (NCBI taxonomy): Eukaryota > Metazoa > Arthropoda > Insecta > Hymenoptera > Halictidae > Dufourea > Dufourea novaeangliae. Next base: position 2,578,179 of record NW_015374156.1, on the reverse strand, counting down.
TTCACACTCTTGACAAATCACGTCTCGATCTTTTTGTAAGTTAACGATTAATCATTATAGTCGAAATCGAAAGTTTATAGAATGCTCTCACAATGTAGATGATAGAAATACACGGTGAGTGTTGATAATTCTTGGCACAATTTATTAAAATTGTATCAGATAATAATGTGTGGCATATCATATATAGAAACGTAAATGATTCGAATAACTTGAAATTTCAATAAAGAACAAAATAATGTTTTATTGGTTATACAAATCATTCAAATAAAAGTTATATCGCGCGATTAACAGATAACAGAGACTTTCGAAATTTTGTACAATAGTATTTTACAATTTATAACATAAATTTATTTTCAATTCATCTTGAATAAAGTAGCATTATAATAGTATCTTTTTCTTCCCTTGAAATGGTTTAATTAAAGATAATACATTGTTTATGTAGAAAAAAGTGTACACATGTACATACATACATATGCACTGGTACTTCGCCTTATCTCTATATTTTAGAATTTTTTAAATTTGTCATTCTCATAAATTATACAAAACGTAATACTCACTACTTTCCTGTTTTATCACAAACTCGCAAACAGAAATTTTATCTCAGTGGGTAGATAAACATTCCTCTACACGTGGATAGAAAAAAAATGTGTACATATCATATTTCATACAGTCAAGTACGTATTTGTGGAAAACACTAAATAAATAATACTAAATTCTGTCGGTATTCCCTCGAATTACTTTTACAACTTCAAATTTTTCATTTCATGTGTTTCTATGCCCTGCAATATTTATTTCCCATTCAAAGCACCATTTTCAAATTGTAAAGGTAAATTACTTTATTTCAAACAATCTCGAAATATTTTCATGTTATCGTGCAATAATATTAATACTAATAAAATACTGACAAATATTTAACTCAAACAACAAACAATTTTTTAATATAAAATTAAACTGTATATATACTTTATAAATTCAATAAATTTATTTAACTATTTTCAAAGTAAACAATCATAGAATACTTAATACACCCTTTTTCAATGTATATAATTTATTGATTGCTCATTCATGGCTCTCCTTATTCTGACATTGTTCGGTTAATGTCGTTTGTTTTTTATCTGTTATCGTACACGTTTCTCCAAGAAGGCTACAACGCGTTAAGTATACATTACCACTAGACTTAAAAAAATCGCGTGTATGATTTAATTTCCTGCTTCAACACCTTCTTCGGACTCGACGTCTAAATTCTCGCCGAGAAAAAAAAAACCGTCAAAATCGAGCCGAAGTTTGTTCCGTGGAAAGTAGGTTACACGTTTCGCCTGATATACCTGCACATATACATATAAAAGACACCTCGGATACAGTCGAATTAGCGAAACGGTTTCATCTACCACGGTAGCGTACGAAGACCAATGTATGGTAGTTAATCTCCACAATTTCGGGGAACAGAGATAACAGATTGCGCGGTAACGATAATTCAGCTGACGATCATTGAGGTTTGGCTTTCATATATGTATATACATATATAACACCGATCGTTCCAGTTCGTCGCGCGATCACGCGAATCTTGGAGACCAGACGAATGGCCGAAAACGTTCGCGCGATTTCGCGGCGGCGTTACGCATCGTCGAGATAAAGAGCTTCTGTGACTGGTTAATTGCCAAAATCAGAAACCAGAGGCGAGATAGTAAGCTTGCTGGCTCGTTATCTCTCGGCAACTTCGGAATTTTTCCACGATGGCATCACTGGCCTGACACTCTTTTTCTATTTGCCTCCTCTAGTCGCGTTCGTTCCGCGTGCCCGATTTCGCCTTTGCTCTTCTCCACGCTTTAGCTTTGACACTGATATAACTCCGAGGGATAATGGTCAACATAGTGTTCTATTTTTTTTTTTTCTTTTTATTTCATGTTTTAACTCGTAAATAAGCGAGAAGGTTGCACCGACATATATGATACATGAATGTTTTATGTTTTATGTACAGTAGTGCCTTCTGGTATCCGAATTAATAGGGATATAATGTACATAAGTGGTCGGATGAAGGGATTTTCCGACAATCATTTTTCTGATACTGAATTTCATTTATTTAAATAGGGATCACGAAACTTGACGGTTAGTTTAAATATTTGTAGATACCGTATCCCTGTGGCTGCTAAATTACAGAAATTTTTGAACCTAAGTAGGGTAAATGTCCCAATTACCACAACCTTATGATTGTAGAGTAATTTCATTTACTCATTTTTACGTGTTGTTTAACCTAAAACCGTCCGAGTTTGGAACATAATATTATTTAAGATCTTATTCACAAAAACACTTTTATACGATAAATTTGAAGAATTACACTCAACCACCATTACTGCAGCTTTGTCATTATCTTCTTCGACAAGAGTAGATAAAACAATATTGTCTTCGTCCACAATTTTACATAGGTCTGTTTTATATCGATGTGTTCAACTTTAAAATAACAAGATACAACATTCTCATAATTTTCATATAACGATTTGTAGGTCTGGGCGTTAAAGAGATAAATCGAACTTGATATTGTCATCACGTGTCCGATTTAATGTTATAAGGCAGGGGGTTAATAGAACAAATATGCAAAATATGAATTCATTAAAACCTACTTACACGCGAAATCGAAACACGAAATGCATCGAAAGATTTTCATTGGTCGTTAATCAACGCCACGCAACAGATGTGAAGTGCCCGAAGCTTATCGTCTCGTGACTCTACAGTAGTGGCGCCTATTACGTAAATTGCTCCGAAGTGTGCTCGAAAAAAAAAGCAACGGGCACTTTCTCCGCGTGGCTCACCGGGGGTGCTTCCGAGAAATCTCGAAAGCGGGGAGAAGTCAGATTTCGCCCGCCATCGCGGGCTCAGGGTAATAAATGGTGTCACGCCGCCAAGTGGATGAGTTTATTTTCGAAAGTCCAACGATATTTATGGAAACGTCGTAAAGCAACAATTTCTCCGGGTTTCTCACCCCTCGACCTACCCTCGTTCACCCTGCTTTTTTTTTTCTCTCCTCCTGTCCCCGAGGGTTATCCGGAGGTGTCGTGTGTCTACTTTTTCGAAAGCACCGTGGAACATCGGAAGATCGCATTGCCACAGACGAAATACCCAGAAACTTTACCCATGGTGGGCTTCAAGGCACTTTATGGTTTAATAGGACGAAGGTCAGCGCAAAGAGCAAAGTGGTTCTATCCCGCATACTGGGTGTTAGTGAAAAAAAGAAACAACGAGTTGACGACTTAGAAACGCTTGAAAAAGTTGGCGTTAGATAATTAACTCTGTCACGGTTGGAATTGGTTCTTTCCTTTTGACAATGTAAATAATCTCTTTCTTTGGCTTACAGTGATTTCTCGTTTATTTATATGGACCTCGTACCATTGACTTGAATACGTTTGTTAATCTAATTTTAATAGGTGTATGTTACTTAACCGAACAAGGTTTGTTAGACTGCAGATTTTATACATTCGTAGCTTATAGGACTCTGTGAACTGAAAATAAAAAACAAAAGTTTCATCGGATGTATTAAGTTTTTTATGTTATTATGAACCCCATAAGGTACTTTACAGAAGAAAGAAATTGTCTTTCTGAATTACTTTAGAAAATGTTATGTGGCATAAAAATCCGCAGTCTAGTTGTTAAGCTGAAGCAGTTGTAAATTTAGTACTTAATTATCTATTTTAAAATACTACTAATGTTAGTTGTGCTAGAAATAGAGCTAATAAAGGACTGACGTTACTAAAACGAAACTAACGCTGGCATTATTCTGTCGTGGTTCATACATTCTGATCTATTTTGACTAACGCACGTTTTGTTCGTCGTAATGTCTGCACGACGTTCTTCTAGCACCCTGTATGTGACCTGTAATAAAATAAGTGGTTCCCGGAGATCCTTATTGAGTAACGGGAGGGAAAAAAAAAGGAGATGATCGTAATCGATATCATCAGCGGAAGAAACGACAAATCCCTTTGATGTGATTGAACATAGTCTCCGCTTTATTATCCTCGATTATTATGGGACAGATTGAGAGTAACAGAGAAATAATCGTTTCCTTGTTACTTGCTTAGAGAGTGGAACGAAGGAAATAGCATTAACTGCGGGATATTCGTTTATGTAGCCGGTCACGTATTATACATCATGTGATTTTTACACGTGTACGTTATCCTTTGGCGGGTCGTTAATATTTTGCAATGTTTCTGGCAAGACCATCTGTAACGGGAACGGTTAATATTGCGTAATATATAATGAGAACTTCTTGGGGAGTAATTTATTACCAGGCGAGATATACAATTAAATGGCCAAAAGGAGATTCATGGTCGAAAATTAATTCAATTAAGAAAATTAAATATTCATCAACGGTAATAAGTATGTGCGGTTGTGCTGTATACTGATTGGGTCAAGTGTGCCGAAATTACTGTAAGATAAGTCTTTCAAGTAAATTCTAATTTTTCTTAATATTATAATTATCTGTGCAAGGTAAATATTATTCATCTGATTGAAACATTACATACGATAAATGATTTTAATTACTTCATCGAGTATTCACTCACGTGTTCACGATATTTTTCGAGTTAAATGTGAACGGTTTTACCACTCGAATGTTGGATAGGTATGTTCGAGTGAAAACCGCAGGAACTAGAATATTATCAAAAACTGATAAAGCGGTCATAGAATTTACTCGTCAACTTATTTATTTTTCGTAGAATATTATCGGAATTCGTTGCACAAGATAAACAATAAAGAACAAACAAAACTACAAACGGTGTTCCTTCAAAAAAAAGATAAAACAATTTATGTTACATTTTGAATGAACTGGAGAGAAATTAATCTGACTAAAACCTTTAGAGTATAAAAGATTTAAATTAAAATCTTTAGAGTACATTTTACGAAAATGAATTTGCATAAATATCCATAGTGATGTAATTTGAATTGTCATAGAAAAAACATAAAATGGTGATAGCATTATAATGAAATAATTTGTCATTAACACCTTATAGCCGAATGGCATCTAGTCGAATACTACCTTCTATTATGGACGACGCAAAATTGAATCAGATGAACATCATTTACAAGAAATCCCGCCTGACAATGCTGTACGTTATCAGCACAATGGCCCCGTCGATAAGGCATTAATTGAACACTAAAATAGAAAATATCATTCTTTTTTCTTCTCCAAGATAGTTTGCAAACATGATGGATTTATTACTTCGTGAAACTGGACAAATTTAAAGTAATACAACGTAATCTACAATCGCTGCGAACGTACACATACTTACACGGGTCTAAGATAGGTGTCAAGCACCCACAAAATTCCCAAGGAATGTTTAATTACCTTATCGTCGACTACCTGGCCTACCACGTATCGCATATTACCTGTGTCTACCGATAGAAAGCGGGGAAGGTAAATAGTCTAAAAAAGAAAGGTATTTCTGGGAACACATGCAATCCCCTTCTCTTTTCCCTCGACCGATTCGTAGTGGAATTTAGCAACCCTTTTTCTCGGAAAGAGGCACAAAATAGATGGAATGTAATTCTATACGAGATAATCTTGAGCCGACAAAAGAGACATAATCCTGGTTCTTTTATTAATGTCCAGTTCAATTTACTTATTATACTCCTGATTACTAATTACCTGAGTACAGTAAAATGGTACGATGCTTGAATTGGCTCAGATTTCCAACCCTTCTTAAAAAAGGGAATGGGAGGTGTATTTAACAAATACAATATATGTAACTATAGAAACGAATCATATTGGTGTAAACATATTGAAACACTTGGTCATCCATTATTTTTTATAATTATGAAAACAAATTCTTGGACAGTTTTAAGAAAAAATTGAGAATACATAACGTAACATATAACAAATGTTTATACGTTGATGTACATTATATAATACACACAAAAATGATATAGAGAAAATAAGAATGTAAATTAGTGTATAGAAAGTCATGTAATGCGCTAGGGCGAACATCAACAATAAATAATAATAATAATAATAATATAATACACAAAAGTGAACAGTACTAAAAGAAATAGTAATTTCAATGATCAAGAAACAGGTCAATTATTTAATACCTTCCCATTTTTAATCAAACGAATTTAATATTCTTCTATTTCTCAAAGGCCAAAAAGAGGTTGTTCGCATCAGAAAATGACATCACATTTTTCCTAATAAAATTCAACCCGTCCGCAAGATTATAAACTGTATAAAATCTTAAAAGAACAGAAAATTTGATAAGAAACAAATTGAATAATTCTTATTCTGATAAATTGGAATTAATATCCTACATCATAAAAAAAAATGAAACGTTTGTAATTTGAACTACCGTTCAATTCCCAATAATAAATTCAAGTATGTAGAAATCTATGGATATTTCCCACCCTTGATACTAACTTTAAGAATACGAATCAAAGCCAACATAATTGTATGGTAACGGCACAAATCAATTCATTAGACAAAGGGGATTAATTGTCGTCCGTTATTATGAAAACGAAAAACCCACGGATCCCCCCCTAACAAGTCAAAAGTTTCACACAGTATTCTCTATCCTTTGTGTATAATACGCGTCTCCGCGGTCGAGTTCTAAAGCACCCGTGTGGTTACCCATGGACGTCCATTACTCTTTCCATGGCGGTCTGGTCCCCTTGTCAGCGTTCACAGGGCTAGATCATTGCGAAATTCAGGAACCCTTTTTCTAAGTATTCTCGCGGATGCCTCTGATGGTAACCTTGTGGCCAGGAACCGTCTACCTGATTCCGGATACACTTGAGAACCGGACCCAAAGAAGCGTCATCGAAACTCAATGGACCGAGAAGCGATTATTTCGAGATTTACGACGCGACATGTGGCTCCTAGTTCCCGAAAAAAAATCGGTTCTACCTACTTCACTTTCCGTTTTTCTTTCATTTTCTCGGCTTTCTCATCAGGCTCCGAAGGACCGTGTTCTAAAGTGTCACTTTGGGGACGTGGTTCGACATTTTTTATGGATGGATCCTTAACACTCCTTCGTTTTTCCATTTCCAGCAGCTACTTTACCAAGAACAGTTTTATCGAGTCTAGAAACGTAGGTGAATTTTAGTTAGCGAATTTTCCTTAACCATAAATGTATTTACGTAACACTCTGTATGTCAATTATTTTCTTTGAAATTTCTGAATTTTTTTAAAAGCTCTCCCTCGAATACTAACGCAGGTGTCCTATTTAGGATCAATTCCTGTAGAAGTTTTTATTATTTCCACTTTGCAAATGGCATTCAAAGTATTAGCACTCAGATACTACATTATGTATATAGTGCGAATTTGCACCAACGAAATATCATTTCGTCAGTAACATTCTATTTGACTGACGTACTTAACGGTTTCCTTTTATCACGATAAAAAAATTATTTCTCACATTTGCAATGATTATCATTGAATTTCGGAGGAAATTTTACCCTAAAAAATAGGTTATGAGTTCAATTTGCTTTTATTCGCTCAAGTTATTAATCATCGGAAACTAAAATCCCAATTCCAAATAGTTGTGGTGTTTACGTATGCTGAGATGGGGTATAATTTCTGAGGGTTAAATGTCATATGAAGTAGGGAATGTACGTAAAATATACATAGATTGTAGATATACTGTATAGTGTATGATTACTGTGATAACCAGGCTATTAAAAGAACAGGTGAGTTTGAATATATGAAAAACTATATTTCGATGAAATTAAGGGAAAAATATTAAACTCTAACTGTGGTAATTTATAGGGAATCTATTATATGTACATTCGAAGAACCTCACTGGTGCTAGAAGATACGGTTGGGGAGTCTTGAGAAAGATATAGATCAGGCAGTCCTACAGTCCTACTTGGATTTAAAGTTTAAATAGGAGGCGTTAACATCGTTATCGCAGTAACCTTCTAAGTTTGTTATTTTCATGTAGAGATTAGAGTTTGACCATCACGTTATCATCTAACTTCGTTTCTTTTTTTTTTGTACTGTCGACACATCAACCTGAGAAGTTTCAACAAATGTTATCAAATATTCGATAGATACTGCTCCTAAAGAACGTGTCTAGAAAGTAATGCACTTACTTTGCAATTTATCCTAAAACGAATTACGTACGCAATTGTTTACGAAAAACAAATGTATTATCTTTATTACTTATCTTTTATTACTTAAATGTTTGTTGCATGTTGTTTAGTTAATGTGCATAATTGAAATAACTTCGAAACGTTAAAATAATTTCTGTTTTAAATATTTAATTTTTTGAGTGAAACATAATAGGAATAAACAACCCTAATTGTTTGTTAATCTTATATATTGCGAGAATTTTGTTTCTTGTTCTCTGTAAAAATTCTATTTGTATAGAAAAAAAGTTACAATGAATGAAATGTGGAGAGATCATTGTATTCAGACAGTACACTTAAACAATGCAATTGCATAAAATTACTTGCTACTGTATACCTTGAAAATGACCGTATTGTAACATCAATCACTCGTCAAGCAAAAAATTATTCTTCATGACACGGCTTAATTCTTTTCATGGAAATCTTTATACCGAGAGAATCGATCCTTTTTCTTCGTTAGGCTCCGACTTTTTCACCTTTTTTTAGGGCCTGAATGGTAAAACATTGTTGTGGGTAGCTGCCTGGAATCTGACGGACACTTGCAATAACTGCAAATCATCAAGATCAATCATCCGTGCAGCGTTTAAAGTCTGGGTGGTAGTGAAGAAATATGATATCACAAAAAAAGTTAATGCTGCACGTTACATCCTACGACGAGATGATAGCCACTATAACTAACTTTTAATTGACTGATTTATAACAATATTCTGAAATAACAAAACCTACATTATTATTATTACTCTATGCAGAAGTAGAAACAGTCTCTAAAATTCAATTTTGCAAAATTATTATTCAGAAAGATCGTTGCACGAATAAAAATAGTTTTGTTGACAATAAGGAAAGTATATCTGTCAATATTTTTATTGTTATATCGCTATTTCTAAAACATATTTAACACATCAGCCGTTTCAGCAAATAAACCGTTTAAAAGAAAACAGCATATCTAAGTTTAGTTAGACACCTACCTAACGGAGATAACTCCACCGGTATGCCTACCTCCATGATGCGAACAACTAATCCTGAGGTAGTAAAGGGATTTATTGCGGGTCCTCCTTTAGTACCCTATACCGTTAGGTATAAGAAGGATACCTACGGTCACTACGGACCAGGGGAATTTCACAAATGGAGGTGCGATATTTCATATTTCGTTTGTCGTTTTTTTAACATTCTGTGGATAGAATTATATTAACTCTCGAGAATACTTTTAAGAAATCTACGTTGCTCTCCGCATCGAATTATTATAGTAAAAATTATCGTAGAGATTAAAGTGTAATCAAACTCGTTGGTTTATTCTCACACTTTCACCAAAATAATTTTATTTTGTTCAAATTAAAACGAAAACAATATAGGTATCTATATTATTACAACTTTCCTGCTGCGAGAAACATTCAAGTAAATGAATATCATATTAACACGAAAGGAAAAGTGGAATCAAGATATCGCATCATTGTCGCCGAAGACGGTTTTATAATCTGTAAGATTACAGTTATCGAAGAAATGTAGCAGGTTTTAAGTTCTTGAGATCGTAACAACCCTGAACAAAAAATGGGACCCACTCGAACTGAAATGGATAAAGTGTCATTTAGGTCATACTTCCAGAATTGGGATACACGTTACGTCTTGATCACGTTTCAGTGATCAAGAACAATTAAAAACTCTCGAAATTTACTTTATTCGTACAAGCTGTTGATATAACATTACTTTACATAAACATACAATTGAGATGTACCAGGAAATAATGCAGTGAACTGTCACTAATGACACGTGCTAATATTATTTAAGTCGCTCGTTAAATTTCCAATAAATTAGTATAAATAATTACTAAATTCATTGCTTAACTCCTAGGAAACAGTATCGATAAAAATCTAATGTCAAACACCGTTCGATGAAAAAATATTCAACGCAACAATGTTACCACTGCAAATGTCCACATTAAAGAAAAACTTATTTGTTTAGTTCTCGATACATTTTTTTTAAAAGCTGTTTTCAAACGTTTTATCGATGGATGCAGTTCAGTGGATCCATTTTAAAAATTGACTCGGTAGAAAGCAATTTTAAACAGAATGCCCCCGCTCAGAAGGTTACTATGCATTTTCAATCACCCCATTTGTTCTAGGAGAACCGTCAATTAAACATTCAAACTTTATTCATCCGACAAACGAACATTGTGAGTCCAGATCTATTAAAAAGAAACTCAAACAAAACTAAGAATCATTCTTTTCGTGGAGGAAAATTTATATGGAACCGGAGGGGGTTGATGTCTCGCAATTCGGACTACTCGTTAGCGTAACAATTGGAAGGCGATTCATGGGAAAAGAAACTTCTTTCCGTTGATTATTGAATGCTAATAATCAACAATGGCTACGACTGAAGAAAAACGGCAAACATAATGTGCACCGTAGCTAAAATTCATGTAAACAAAAGGGTCTAGCAGAATAAGCATGGGTAATCGGCCCCCATGCCAATTTTTATTTTTGATAATTGCTAAACAATGTTTCTTACCTGAAACAGTATTGTGTAAAGTTACAGATCTTTACTCCTTCGGTTAAGGGTAATACGGGGGTAAAAGTTTTAAATTTTATAATTTTTTTTCTGCGTTATTACTTAAGATATTTTGACGCATAAACCAACTGTACTTCAGATTTCTTTTCAGAGTTGAAAATCAACTATTAAGGGTCGACAAAGAATAATTTATTTTTGGGGGGTGATTTTAGCAAACAATATTTTGAGTGACCACCACCAAAAAAATAAAAAATAGTGTTCTGTTACGTAACTATTATATATAAAAGGTTCAAGATGGTAGGGTAGCTGGAAAATAGTTCAATTAAAAGAAAATGGTTCTTTGGGAAGAAAGAGTATTTGTCACGAATCTGAATATCTCATTTAAGTGCGACTGCGAAAGGACGACTGTACTTTATTTGGGAAATCGTAGTGTGAATAAAAAGCGTTTAATATTGCTTTTATTTTTTTTTTATTAGCGTCTATAACTGCTATTGTGTCTTGAATCGAACACATGTGTTAACACATTCAGGGCGGACTGAAATCGTTTCTTCCGCCCCATGGCCTAGAGAAATGAATTTTTTTTTATTGTAAATATCTTTTACAGTGCTTATAATGACATATTGATATTAAAAGCATAACAGAGAAAAAAATGTCAAAGTTTAACACGTTGACAGCCACGGTAATTTTCAGGATTCCGGTGTAAAAAGCCAATTTAATTTAATCATATTATATTATTAAAAACTTTAATTATAGTACATAGTAATCATCAAAAAGCATAAAGAATATGTTTTTTTGAAAAAAAAGATCGAATAAATCTCGAATAAACTTTGTATAATTATATTTTCTGTTCATTTATTACTAAATTTTCTGTTCATGTAAGCCAACCTTGATTTTTTGTTCTCCTCCCTGAGGCTATCTATTCATATTTACACTGATATACTACGAATTTCATCGTAGCTGCACAAATATGGCAAGTAAACAAACTACGAGATAACTCGTAGTTGGCGTCCTAGGCAATAACGCTAACTACGAGTTATCTCGTAGTTGGCAGTCAACGTGTTAAAACTTTTATCCTCGTATTACCCTTAAACGAAGGAGCAAAGATCTGAAATATTACACAATAGCGTTTCAGGTAAGGAACATTGTTTGGCAAATATTAAAAATAAAAATTGGCATGGGGGCCGATTGCCCATGCTTATCCTGCTAGACCCTTTGCCCGGAAAAACCTGCCTTGAAATTCAAACGGTCAGTAGCGCCGGACGTGCATTCTCTTTGGAACCGTGACAATCGCGTAGACTCGAAGAGGGATGGAACCAAAGAAGGATGCTCCCATGGGGACAAGGTGACAAGTCAGCCAGGTATACATAACGTCCGATTATCGCATGGGCTTGCTGACGGTGAATTGGAAAGGTTACGCGGGAGATTGCTGAATTTCGCGTAAGATCCACGCAGCAGGATCGACGAATCCGATGACGTCACCGCGCGTAAATCTCCTGGATGAAGAAGGCAGACGCCGGTTGACCTTGCACGCGCAGTCATCTGCCACTCGGTTATTCACACGAGATCGCGAAAAGAAGAGGTGCGAAGTAAGAAAAGGAGAAAGGTGTCCGGTAAAGAAAAAGCCAGAAGAGAGAGAGAAGGGTGGCGGTTTGTACGTATGTGTGTGTGTGTGTGTATGTGTGTGTAGTCGCGCATGCGGTCACCAGCTCAACCTCCCACTACACTCCCGCATCCTCCTCCACCTCTACCTTTCACTATCTTCCGTCTGCCGTGGTCGAGAATACTTATTGCTGTCAGTCAGTGCACTCGCAGCCGAGCGCGGTTAATGAATGAAAGGAATCGAGATCAGAATTGTTGTTACAAGAAACGATGTTTGACCGCGCCCGCGACGTAATCGGTCGAGCCCTCCACAAGTAGACCCGACACAACAAGTATGAATACATACACGGTGACGTTTGAAGCTGGCACTACGGATCAGTTCTTGGATCATCACGATACAGGGGTTACCTGCTTTTTGATCGATCGTGTACGAAATCGATCGACAAATGGCCATGGACGCTTTTCTGGTTTCGAAATTATCCTACCTGTAGTTTCCATTTCATTGATGCCAATCGTAGTCCCATTAAGTAGAAACGTATACAATTTTTGTATACTCGTAGTACATTCACGATTTTATATTAAAAAATAAATGTTACATAACATCGATCTCCTATCTATATTGATTCGCATATCAAGAATTATATTTAACAGGCAAACCGAATTGACGTATTTGAACCTAAAACAACTATTAATATCGTTGCAGGCGGTGTTGGGATCTTAATTTTACTCTGTAACGCAGCTTCTGTGTCCACCTGAGTAGATGGTACCAGATGACATCAACGGTGAATATAACCGCATGTTCCATTAGAAGGAGAGCACAGCCTCGTCGCTAATACATAATGCATTACCCCTAACGAAATATGCCCGTCAATTAATAGAGCCACGGTAATACGTTACAGAAAATACAATTAATACAACGACCACACTTTCCCCGCGGTATGTAGCCACGTACAGTCGCGACAGGGGCAAAGAAAGACTTCTGTCTTGGTCCGTGGAATGTCGTTACGGTACTGTCAAAGACGCGTTCGGAATAATCCATCAACTGTTCCCATCCTACCCACTCTCGCTGCCACTCTCTGTCTCTCTCTTTTTCTCTCTTCTCGAACCTCTGCGCCATTACACCACAAAAAGATGCACCGACAGATAGTTACTTCGGTAGGGGAAGACGATCCCCGAGAGATTTGTCGGCGAGGTCCACCTCTTTCAATATCCTTTCAAGAAGTGACCGGTTGAAAGATCAATTCTCTATTGGCCATCACCTATCGGAGGAAAGCCAAGATCGTTGATCGATTCCTGACACTGTAACCCAAAGAAGATGTCCGGCTGTGTTTTCAAGTTACTCTTCCACTAAGGAAGATTGCTTCCATAAGATCTGTCTCATAGTGAAGGATGGAAATTTATATCGCTTGTTTATCGTTTCATCTGTGCATAAAGAATAATTATATACGTTACTTTTTATTTAATGTAAGTGAAATAGAAAATATCGAAGACTCGAAACAATACCGAAGCATATGTTTAGTGAACGTTATAAGTCTGAGAATATTAATTTAAAATTGTGTTAACACCAAATTTTCAACTTCGGAAAACCTGTCATACTTAAATTTCATCCTTTATGCTCCCTTTTAAACAAACTTATGTATTTATCTTTTTATATTCGTATATGCGCACAGTGTGGAGATTTATAGAGAATTTTGTAAAATTAAGAAATGCGAGGTAAAAGAATATGCGAAAGACATCGGAAAATTGAAAAGAAAATGCAAGGTCGTTTACATTAAGGATAAAGGGACACTGTCGCCGAGAACCAAGTTAGCATGGGACTGTTTTCCTCAGCGTTTCCCTCAACATTATTCGGAACTATCGTGAAAAGCATTGTGACATTATGCTACCGTGAACAATTCTGCACAATTGTCCCAATGGACGTAAAAATATTTTCTAAATAACCTAGCAGCTTGCTGATCCCTTTGTGTTGAACAGAAGCTTTCTCTCTGTGTAATTCTTATAGCTACTTTTCAATAGAAATATGGAAGTTTTGAAGCAGTGCATGTGAAAGATTTGAGAAAACTGCAGTTTCTATAAAAATATTTCTGATATTTTTTTTGCTATAATTTTAAACTATTCTCAATACGTATCTGCTATACCATGACAAATAGTAACATGTTCTGGTGACGTAGTATTTTTGAGGATTGTAATAAAACTTCACCTCTACCTTTCAACAATAAAGATTCGAACTAAATACAACAAAAAAATATTATATAACGGAACATTAATTTTCTACGTTATACATAGTACGTATACTGTATTTAAACATGCGTGGAATTCAATTCTCACACATACTTAATTCGTACATCGGGTTGACGTAGAAATCAGATTTCCGCGAGATTAGCTTTTCGTATGTTTTAGACTGAAACGATTTCGCAACCTTTCTGAAACTGGATCGATTTTCAAAGTTATCGAATTTCAAACCGACTTCAGATCTACAGTATACCAAGGTGCTTCCACCACTAACCAGCCAAGTGTGAACTGTCAAGGATGATCTGCCTCTTTACCTTCTTCTTATAGACGGCTCCAGTCTAAACAAAGACCTGTTTTTAAATCTATTTTGACTTGAATTTAGGAATACCCAGAGGGTACTGCCCACTCGTACGTGTATCAATATTTACACATTTTCATTACCAATATCGCGTAGTTTTGTTCTGAAGTACGTCACTTATCAATACAGGGGTCACTATTTTGAATACGTTTCCAACAATATTGCGACGCAAATGATTTTTAAGTAACGGTGAAACAGTATACATTAGATATACATACAAGAATATTTCCTGTGACATCCGAACAAGACATTCTACTTTAAACAGCCGAATCTAGTAAGAAATCTTTAAATTTCTTATCTGACCTCCAGCTGCTTATCGGTCTTTGCTTTGGTCCCCCTTTTTTGTCGAGAACCTCGTAATAGGAAACCACTGATGACTTTTTGTTTCGTGAGTTTAATATCTATGTATAAATAACCGAGCAATCTGAAGATACATGAATGGGATATATTCGGGGTCGCTTATAAAAAAAATAGTCCAAGAGTATTAAGTCCTTTTTTTTACGTATAAGACATACTAAAAAATCACGTTAAAAGAACTATTAAAAAAGATATATTTCGTTGTTCGATGAATTTATTTTTAATTAAGAATAAATTAAATTCGACATTAAGCACAATAAAAACAATTTTCAATATTACACATTTACGCTATTAAAGAATAAATTTCCGTGAAAATATTGTAAATAATATTATATTGGTTAGAATTGTTATATCTATACTTAATATCATTGCACATTTAAAACTGTTTTGTAGGGTGAAATAATACAAAGTTATCGTAATATTTATTATATTCTTTCCTTGGTGAAAATAAAAAAGTGAAATATAAAATGTACTATTTATTATTTTTCATCCCGTTTGTATTTCGATTTTAGTGTACTCGATGTTTCACATGTTTATGCCTTTATTTTAAAAGTAAGTAATGTATTATAAACGAAAATAGCAATTAAAATATAGATAGAATTGAAGAACAGAAGGAAGTATGACTGCATTGTACATTATTTTGTACAAACTTATAATTTAAACGAACTTTAAAATTGGCATAGTATGCCTTAAAAAATATCTGAGAAAACAAGAATTTGTTCTGTGACGCTTGTACGCGAACGACTCGAGTCTGTTACTAAGGCGTCGATGCCGCCTTAACCGCAGCGCTCAATATTGCGCGACGAAAACTAGTCCACGACTACGCCGCGCCGTTTTATGTTGAAAATCTCTTGAAGTACGCCACGACATATGTTCAAACTTATTACGAAGCTTCGATTAGCAACATAGGAAAGTATAATCGAAGTTTTTCCAAACGAAACGACGTAATTTCTGCAAAATATGCAACATTATGGAACGAGAGTCGGGCGGGCGCGGCTCCCCATACGGTTTCCATCAGTACCGTATCACGACCACTTGGCGCCCAACTACCGAATTTTCATCGATTAATTTAAAAATCAACTGTTAACGATTAAAATTGCAAAAATCACTCAGAGCCTTTATTACATTTTTTGGATTTCATATTATCAAAATAAACTCTATCATCTATAGTTATTCACAAGGAAAATCTTTGTTTATATAAGTCCTTCCGTCAACTTTTAACTCTTTAAACGATCGATGTAACAGATATTTGTGAGTACTAATAAAAAAAGAACTTGTTTTTTTATTGTGTAAATAATTTGAATAAAGATAGAGCCGTAGCGCGATTTTATAGGATCCGCAATATTTGTCCATCCAAACTACTCATAAATCTAGCCCTTGACGTCGAAAGTGATGTAACGAGACGCTATCAGTAGTGCTTTCCGCGCTGCTTCGAATTGCACAACATTGTGTGTCAAGGGCTATGTATGTACATCACGACTAACCTTCCTTAGACAGTACGTACGGTCGTTCTCGGTGCAAAAGTTTCACGTTAATGAGTATTTCAAACTGATATGCTATCTACGCACAGAGTAATGACATTTTTTTATCACGTCACGTCAATTGTAACGAAAAAAAAACGCGCCCAAGAAATCAATACCGAATGTCTTGAACCTTCCCATTAAATGGTGTCGAAATCTTGCGTATCACATCACGAAGGCATTCTTGACTCCGTGTAGCGTGTAGCTTCTGTCGTAAATTCACGACGACCGTTTTATGACGAGAGAGAAAAAGACGAAGATCGAATGTAGTAACTTAACGTACAACATGAACCATTTTCACATCTGACGATTTCCCCTTACTTTTTCCACAAACTCCATAGCGTTATGTAACTCGTGGTTAAAAACACGCCACATGCGCAATAATAGGAATACGATTGTTTCTGTTACCTTGGAAGTAAATGTACCGAGAGGAAGTTATTACTGGATCACATGCAAAGGTCCGGAAGTGTAACTCATATATTTATTATCTCTTTATTGCAAGAACAGAGTAACCCTAGTACGTGGCAGCAGTGATAAATTTTCATTTGCGATATTACGAAACGACCAAAACATACTAAACACTGAAAGAATTCTTTGGTAAGCTAGAATTATTCGAATGCGTGCATTTGATGTGTAAAAGAAAAGTGTACCTTTCTTAATTTTAAACGACTGGTTGTAGTATTAAATTCGCACAGGTTTCGACAGGTTGCCAACCACAGTTCTGCTCCACATGTGGCTTCCACATTTCTCTCGTATGACAAACGCAAAGCGGAATAATGTGTGCGTCAAACCATAATATATGCTCTTAAAAAAAAAACACCGAGGAGATTGTATACGCGCAAAAGAATATTATTTGTTCAAAGCGTGTATGGTAATGAGTAATTAATACGTAAATACCGATTGAAACGCGGTGAAGAATATTATTGGTATTTTCAATCCGAAACAATTAAACTTCCCGTCATGCGACTTTTATAAATGAAATCCATTGAATTGCAAAATCGTATTAGATTAATTTTAAATTTCAAATCGGTTATTCCGAACGGAACATTAATGTACACAAAAGACAAAAGACGCTTTCCCACTATTATCGTATTGTGACGTTCTGATGATACAGTAAGTATAGAAACGCAATTATTCGAAAGTAACGTCGTATCTATTCCTGTGCTGGGAAAGGACAGAATGAGACCGCTCGAAGTGTCCATAAGTAGCGACGCGATTATCGAGCGATAACGAAAAGAAAATACTCCCCGGCGAGGAGACAGCGCCTTAATGGTTCGGGCGGGGCGCGATGGTGCGCGTCACGGTCCTGGGCGCCGGGGGTCCCGCAGCGGTGGGCATGCCCATGGAAGATGCAAGGCACACGAGCCGAACAGTTCAGTCGCCTTTAACCGGCCTTAAAGCGAAGATCGGGTCGCCGCCGATCGTCCGTGCGCGTGCACTAGACAGAGCTCAAGCCACCGGCTTACCGTACAGATCGCGCCGAGAATGAAATTCTTTCTTTGTCCGGTAGAATATAACAGCAGTTTCTCTTTGTATAGCAATCTGAACAATAAAAGAAAACGGCTGGAACGTTTATGGCCGAACGGCAGTAGTACACGCGGCTGAATTGCCAGAACGGGGATATTTTACCTAGACACTTATTCTCCGCGTCACTTTTGTTCGACACTCCCGGAGAATCAAGAGAACGACCGGAGGCAGCGCGCGTTCAAGTGCCGGGAATCTGTTCGTCTCGTAGCTGTCGGCTAGACCGAGTGAACGAGAAGCAGAGAATAATTCAGATAAAACAGGCGGGACGCGCCTTTCTCGTATCGGTTCAGTTTTTCGCGCGAGATTCGAAGTCGCGCCAAAGTGTGTTCCACAGTGGATACTATTTTTTTTTTGGGTTACAACACGAAGTGGCCGACAGGTTTGTACTTGTGTGCTTACTTTTCTGATTTTTCTGTAGCCGCTTCTTGCTCTCTTTGTTTTATTTATTTTTGTGCCGAGTTCGTAGTGATTGACGCGCGTTGACATCTCCGTGAAGTGAGGGGGTAGGGGTATGTTTGGAAAATTTTTTCGCATTTTGACAATTCGAAATTAAATACGACACGTTATTCAATCGTGAGTCCATTTTTGTGAAAAAAAACGGGACTAGTTACGCGAGTGAAAGATTTCGAGACCTTCGTAAAACCCATTAATGCAAATAGAAACACACAGAGGCATGCTGAACTCTCTTGTTCGATCGTGGTGTAGGATACGATAAAGTTTTGTTTAAAACATTTCACGTTCGCTAAACGATTCAGTTTGTACTGTTTCCGACAACTTCGTATCGGAATCCCGTTCGCGTATAAATATCGATGAGACAACACTGTTCCTTGAAAAGAGAAATTCTCTGAACACTTTGTATAAATTTAAGAATTTCTTTCTGGCAGCTGGCCTGATCAGTTGAATTATGTTCTATCGTCTATAAATAGGCCGTGAAATACTCTGTGGCTGTTTTCAATTGCATATGTACTCGTCCGTTCGGATTTTGCCGCCAAAATTCGTGCTACATGATTTTTCGTAAATGATGCTTGTTTTGAATTTTTAATCGATTTATATAGATATAGAAGCTTATTCCGTGTAGATTAAAGTAATTTGAAACTTCATATTTTTATAAATCTTTTCGAAATACTTCCAAATTCCACTGTGTCGAACACTACATAGTTTGGTGTCAGATATCGATAGCTAGATAACTAGCTACTTTGTAGCTATATATTGTACAGTTTTATTGGGATAGATTTGTACGCGACAATATGTCAATTGAGGATAGGCACGTTAACCGGTATATTACATTTTCTATCGTAATGCCGTGCAATATATCAATCTGCTCTTGCAGATCTAGTTTTTAGGAATTCACTTGGTGCTTACCCGAAGGCCGTCCGGCATATTTTTCATTTCACTTTTGCCGTATCGCGCCCTTTCATCCCGGGAAGAAACCCACTCTTAATTAGAGTACGGTAGGAAAGCTGTCAGCTTGTTACACGCTTGCACGATAATGTTCGACGGAAGTTGGTGAACATACCGCCACCTATCTAAAGCTGGACCGGTTTCTGTTTCAATATATACGTATAGACAGAAAAATTCGATCCATCGATCGTCGGTCGTCGATGTGGAATGTACGTTCCTTATACAGGGTGGGCCACAGAACATTCAACAATTAGGAGGGAAATGATTCCAAAGTATGTTATTCGTAAATTTCATTCTTGAAAAACTCTAAATTTTGGGAATCCGTTGGAATGCTTCTACCTGTCATCGAACAATGAATTGTTAGTAATTTTTTATGTTGAATAACACTGTTACCATTTTCTTCGTTCATTGTTCAGTGCGGTAGCATTCTATTCAAAACGTAAATTGTGTCAGTCGATTCAGTGCAAAAGTAAAGACTTAGATAATATTACGATTAGACAAATCGTCATCATTTCGGACCTTATCAGACGTACACACACTTTATGTGAATTGTGTTCTCGGGTCACGCCCCTCTTATGATCCGATACACACCGACACGAGTAACTGTCGTTATCCCACGTTATAAATGATAACACGTAACATACAGAACAAAATATAAGGTTTAAAAAACTAATTACTTTCGTAACTATTTGCAAATAGTATCTGTAATTTCCACAAACAAAATTCTTGTAGTCGATAAGGTTATAAGCGTTCTATTAATTCTTTTGATTATCAGTGTGTGATCTGTGATTCGAATGCGTGGTTACTTTAAAGTGACGGTAACAGTAAACCAGTACCAGTCGATACGTTAGAATATGTTTCTGAAAGCCTAAAATATTATTACCAGTGTCGGTGAATTGTTCTCCCTGCTCGACGTGCCAACCGGCTTTCATGTTCACAGTGTGAAAATTTGCTTTCAAAGTACCGGCGATGTGTTAATAGTGTTTCACCTGTGGTCGACAAAAAGAAAGGCATTTATGGCCTTCATTTCTAACTAGTCAGCGAGGAATCAGTGGAATTCTCTCAAGAAATTATTCCCGATGTTTCTCTGAAAATATTTTGGCCCTCTGTTTACTATTCGGCGAGGAACAGTTTTTTCGCGCGCGCGTCGACGACGACGCTACCAGGGACGATTTAACGAAAGTTTATCTTTTTTTTCGTGCCCTCCCCCCTCTCTCTCTCTCTGTCTCTCTCGCTCTCTCTCTCTCGCTCATCTCCCTTGTGTAGAGAACAACACGAAAACACGCGCGCGGGATGTGCTTTCTTTCGCTTCCAAGGCCGTTCTAGGAAGGTGATTTTTCCCCTACCGACTGTCTTTTGTCCGATTCAGCAGCAGAGTAGGGTCACAGAGAAACGGGATAATGTATCATTGTTTTTCAACGGTGCGCGTTTTTCACGGGCGAGTGGCTCGCGAAGCTCACGGTCTCCCTGGCCCCCATACCCCCCCTTTCACTTTTTCTTCGTGTTGATTATTTTTCTGGGTCTCCTCGGCGGTTTTCGATAAGAATCTGACGATGAACGACTCGGTTAACCGTCAAACGTCTTTGCCGGTGCGATTGTGAAAATATTGGGATCCGATACCTTTTTCACATCGTCGAAAATTGTTTATTCTTCTTGTGAATGCAATCGATTCACCTTTAAATTGAAACGCGTATCTTTATTGGAATATAACAATCTTTAATGTTCCGTAACGGTAATAGTCAATTCGAATACAGTTAAAATTCTCCCGCGTTGGATGAGATATGTCTGAACAAAATTTTGTCTTCAATAACATATAAGCGCACTTGCTGAAAATGACCCTTTTAAGGATTCTATTAGAATTTTTCCAGTTTGAATTCGTTAGTTTAGGTGACACTTCGTTTTGTGTCCTGTCTTTTGTAATAAAAATTCACGTGGGGTTACATACTCTCAGGAGTAAACTCGGGTTCCGCTAGGGGAAAAAGTAGCATATCACTAGTTTTTCCCCTAGTGGAAGCCGAGTTTGCTTGTCGGTGTACAACAAACAAGTGTGTGCAGTTTTATGTTCCGTGTAAAACTGATATCGTTTTCGCGGCAAATCGACGCCGGCAACGACGTGTGACGATTAATTTGACAAGATGGTGGTCCGTCTTTGCGCGGGAACGAGAGATAATGATCTAATTGTCATCGAGGTGGGCTTAATCGGGCGGATGTAATGTTTGCACTTTTATATTGTTAGCAATAAAAACGAGCCTGTCTGTTGCGTGTAGATCCATGACACCGATATATCCCCGGACAAATTTCGTTGTAAATCGTGAGTCACTCGGTCGGAACATCGGGCGGGATCCGTCTCACGCGTCATTCCGTGTGTGACTTTGCCACTCGTGACCGCGGCGCCTCGGATGTGTTTTGATTGTAATAACTGCACTGTGAATGAGTCAGAATGAGACAGTCGATCGAGCTACGAGACTATGTAGTTATGTATTTATTCTTTAGCAAAGCGATGCGTCATTTTACGAAAGAATCTGTTTTTCTTGGTACCGTTTAACGCCTGTTAATTCTTCTAGGTATCGGTCTATCTTCTTTGTATACAACATAGTATATTCGCTGGAAATAGTTGAACGGTCAACCGCGATTGTGCATCTCGTTGATCCGTTTGAATATTTGTCTTGTAATGTGTTCGTATCGAAATCGATGTTAGAGGGTCTCACGTTACACCTGGTGGTTAAAATGTACAGTGGAACGGTTACCCATGCCCTCGAAGAAATAGACGTTAACGGTCTCACGCAGAGAGGGAAAATACATGGCGTCTAGGGATTCGGCGTTTAGCCGTGATTTATTGTAGATCGACGTTCCTTGGTGTATGGAGAGTTCGATTTGTTATACTTGTATACGTTAATGGTTTTTAAAAGTCCTGTTCCGTACACACCTCTCCGCGTTTCGAATTCGTTGTGGCAGGGTTTATATCGTCACAGCTCTCTTCTGCGTTCTCGAATGTCAAAACCACCAACGCGAATTAACGATACAGATGTGGTAGTGGTGGTGTGTGTTTATCCCTTCGTCTACGCAATATCGATTTCGTTGTTTCATCGCGACGAGTACCGTTTCGCCGAGGCGCGGCAAAAACCGTACACAGCGGGTATGTGTGTATATGCGATACGTTCGTACCGAAGGTCGACTATTTTTAATACGTACACACACGACGAACAGTTACCACGACCTTTGTCCATATCTTCATGGCATCAACTGCATTCGTTTCGCTGATTCCCGTGATAATGCACAAGGCGTTACGACACACATTGCAATACCACGGCGCGCGCGCGCAAGCGTTATTACCTTTACGTGAAGCAACATGTTGTAACATCGAAAAGGAGGAGGAAGTAGTAGATGGATGGCGGGTTCTAATGATCGATACAAAATATGCACGATTCTCTTGCCACGTCGAACTGTAATAGGAATAACAAATCCAAATATTCTGCTTCTTGCGAAACTAGTACAATATTTCTTATGATTGTTACTTTCTTCTAAAGATATGTAGTATTTCTTTTCTTCACCGTGAACTCAGCACAAACGATAATAAGCTATTTGCGGCTACGGTGATGAAATATGAATTAGAAAAAAATGAAGAAATTTATGGTATCGTTTCAGTCAAAATGCCGGTGCCGGTTTGGGATTGCTCTGACCTGGGCCTGCTAGACGAGCCCCTGGACACCGCGACAGTGGTGTCGGACGATATATGGAAGAAGTTCGATATGGACTTCCCGCTGGACCGTGTGGTGGACGTGCACTCGGATATGTATTACGAGCGTACCTTCGACGACGGTGTTCTGCCAGAGCTGTTGTACGACAAGATGACCTGTCAGGAATCGCGCGAGATACGTCATCACGATTGTATGTGGGCAGGACTGTGCATCAGCAAAGAACACAATAGGACATTACCCGCGAAGAAGGATTCGCAGATACAGAAGAGAGTGCCGGCGGGACGTAGTCTATTGATATCACGGGCGAGTGCTATGCCGATGACGACGACATCGTTGTCGGCGTTTAACCAACAGCAGGCCCAGCAACAGTACCGCGCGAAAGGTTCGGAAAGCGACGGCGATTCAACGAGGCCGGAAACACCGCAGACCTCGAGTTCATCTGACACCGAGACCGAAGACGAGGGACCTTTCTTCAGGCATGATCAGATCAACATACACGAGAAATTGTCCGAATGCATGACAGAGGTCGCTGTCAAAGCTGTGCCAGTGAGCGAGGTCACCGGTCAGCTGGTCAGGTTCCATGACAGGAGGAAAGAGGACGACAAAGGTCAGTGTCAAGTGCTCAAGGAAACCAATGTCAGGAACACCCTCAGCGATCATTGCTATCACCTAAATCAGCCCATCGGCAAGAATCTAGAACATCTTGGCGTACAGACACCCTCCGATTCCGGTGAGTGATATATTCATTTCCATTGTATTTGTGTTACTGTTTATACCGTATTGTGTAGTTTAATTCGCCATAAAAAAAAATATCTATGTATATTTCACGTTTTTTTTTTTATAGGCCGTTCTAAACTTTCACACAGAATTTAAACGTGTTCTCTGATCTCGGATCGGAAGCCTTTTATATCTTATATCCGTCTCAAGCGCCAACAAGTTTATTCGCCTCATTCTTTCCTCTACCCTCCTAACGGAGGCGGCAAGGTCGAACTAAGGATCCTCTTAATCGAGTGCAATTGACGGCACGGCACTCCGGAGTGCACTTCGCCGAATTTGGGTACCCGCATGAGTATGCTAATCGTGGGTCGGTTATTCGTCACCGGCGAAGAACGGCTGAATACAACACAATCGAGAAACTCGTTTTAAACAAGTCGGAGGTCGGTACACTAACGTCCTCGGGGTCAGTGGTATTTTTCCGGGGAGAAGAAAGAACCGTGAGAATTTTTTCGCCTTGAAATTGGGTCTACGCGACGCAAAATGAAACGCGTAGATTGCACAAGCGATCACGCGATTCGTAGACGTTATTGATGATTCGGTGAACACGATACGATGATGTGCGTTGGTCACGAATACACAAATCTTTGCACCTTTTGTTAGTTTTTTTCTTTTCGTACATTGTACGCCAGGTACAAGGACAAAGGATATGTGTGATCCTTTCACACTTTGCCGTTTGTATAGTTTTCACATTTTTCAGCTAATGTTTTTATACCGAACAAACGTACAAATACTGTACGTGTTAGCATAGGTGTACTTCTTTTAACGGGACGTAGTGTATTTCTCAAGAAGTCATTTACTTAAAAGTGTACGAAGTCCATTTGAAGAACTGTTGGTGCGCTCTGTGTCGTCTTAGTAGAAGCAACTGTGTTGTGCTGTCATCGTTCTCGTATACTTTGGTACAATATTTTCCAAGATACAATCAATTCCTTCGGATAGAGGCTCTTTAACTTTAATACTGTCGAGGACAAGCCTCCACGTACACTAGACGTAGAAACGTAAATGTAATTTAATTGCTATGTACACGACGTTCGTTTGCATTCAATGACAAGAATGATTGCTATCGGAGAAGCGGCTTGATAGATTATTATTGCATCGATCCAATCGTTAAAAAAGTCTCATACATCGAATACGTGTCGAGGTTAAACAAATTTTTGTATCGAACCATCATAATGGATTAAATATTTGTGACTCTTTTTACGGAATTGTAAATTACAACAAGTTGCTTAACTTTACATATACTTATGCAGTTTTGTAACATGTATTTGACTTTGAAACAAAAAACATGTTAATTATACTCTGTTGAGTGTTTCACCAAGAGTGTAACACAATCATAATCGTGTGACACATTCAACTCGCTCCGTAAAATCTGACAAACTGATAAAAATACTACGATTAATAACGAAAGCCATTCTGTCGAGGCGTTATACAACTGGAGACGCTATTTAGCAAAATGCGCAGAAAAATCCAACGTGTGTGGCGTCGCAGGAATTCCATCGAGTCGTTGTGCGTTGTCTTACCTAGCGGGTTCGTGATCGGATTTTCCAAAGTTCGCTAGCCTTTTCAGGGCACGTCACGTATCCTCCCTCGTACTCTAGCTGTCCTTCCGTCGCGTGTGTCTCGTTTACCTCGGTCTAACTATAGTGTGATTCCGGGGAGGAGAAGTGGTGGTTTGGCGCGCTCGCATAATTCGCTTGGGCCGTACATACCGCACACTCTGGTGTCTTGTCGGCGGGGAAAATTGTGCCGGTTGTGTGCCACCTGAAAATGTATGTTGCGCCACATGGTGACATCCTACGTTCTATAGTTGTTACGTAGAGAGAGGGACAAACACACATAGAGGGAAAACATACACGTGCCCCGATGGCACACGGCTAAACGGTGCGCAACACGGTCGCCGACTTGTGTGTGCGGGCGCGTGTGTTATTCATATGATAGGAGAGCATGACGAGGAAAGAGTCGTGTATTTGAACGGTATTACACCACTTACCGTTCTATTTTTCTGTACCATGTTACAGTCAGCGGTATCGATCCAACTTTGAAACGGCAAAAAAAAAGTCTAGCGATCTTTTAGCTATCGAATATGTGTCTTTTTCATCCAGGGCAGTAAACTCTGAATGAATCATGTATTTTTAGAATGCATTTCCTCCTCTGTGTTATCGATTTGACCTTTTCTCTATCGAATTGAAATCCAAGACTTGAATTCTGTTCCATGACCGATACAGATATAAGCTATTCTATCTGAACGAAAACGGTGAGAACTCCTGGGGGCGAGAACGTCGATATAGGGTCTTATAAAGGGTGCCATTTCCTGATCGTGCGAACTTAATGAATCAAGAAGACGACGGTACCGTGCGACCGGACACACCGCAGATTCGGCCTCCGTGTTGTCGTCGTCGTGTCACCGTTCGTAATTGGTAATTGCCAGGGACACGACTTGCAAATGGCTACTTCTAACCGCCGCCAGACGGGTCAGTGACACGACGAGAAAATCCTGACTTCTTTAAGTGCATTAATAATTACTTATTATCGGTCTCGAAGGGCTCGATCACCCCTGTACCAAATACATAAGCATCTTTATCTTGACACAATCTCGCAAGATCAAACTCTTTTGTTTGATACCCCTAAATTATGGTCCTTAGTATCCTATAACGCATTCGATTAAACTAGACCTTCCCGCAAGCATTTTAAGATGGTTTTAAAATGTGTACCAAGAAAGTACGAGACTGTATTTCTCCTAATTTTTGGTCAGTATTAAAAGATAATGACGGAACCGGTTTATCGAACGCGCCTCTCGATGCTTTTCTAATTTAACTATCCCAACATCCTTGTTTATTGGAGCACGATGATCGCGCAACACGATTTCGTGTAGTTAAACGGTCGGGTGCTCTAAGTCGAGCAATTTTAAAGATAAGGTACATGGAGTCCATCCAGGGTTGTCGAGTCACAGCAGCACGCAACAGGGGAACAGCATGTGCAACTTTTTCATGAAATGCGCATGCAGGCTGGCGGGGGGTGCATGCCACCACGCTGCGTGACGTCTATGGTACCTGACCGGTCATTCATTGCCATCTACCAAAATTATATCTTTACTTGATACTTCAGCGATTCGAATGAAAAATCCTTTAGTGATTTCTAACGTGTGTTTTTTGCATTCTGACAGCAGAAATGATCGATAATTTCAAAGTCAGTTTTCATCTCGGAGCTGTTTTTTTTAAAGTGAATCACGTTTTTACCTGTCGTTTTCGTGAATTTTCGGAGCCGTCTGCAGGTGCGGCACAAGCTAAGGCATGATCGTCAGAGCATGCGCAGCTAGTCGCGCGGGAACACGAAGGTCACGCGGTACCAAGTGACGTCAATCGATAGCCGGCCGGTCGCTGCTGCCTTGCGGTCAAGCGTGGGACCCCGCCGCGGCGGTTTAAATGGTCGCCGGAATGCGGTTAAGCCTTTTTGCCATTCGCGCCGCAGTCGCGATCGCCGGTGGTGAGGGATATCCAGTACCGTATTACGCGGGCACTGGGGCCCCTTTGGCATCTTCGCTCCATATTGAAAAGCACGGCTCTTTCAGTAAGCAGTTACTTCGGTGATGACAAATACGTCAATAATTATCTAATACCTCAGAATTCGTTTTAATATCACGGTAACACAAATAATTTGTCTCACAACTGGTATTTTTTTTATCTCGACTTCGTTTGTTATATTGATTTATGTTGAACTTTGAAAAACATTGAATGTATTTCAAATATAAATCTCATTTTATTTTTTTCATCTCGACTTTGTTGTATATCGATTTACCTGGAAATATTAATGAAAATACAGGAGAAACATCGAATGTGTTTCAAATATAAATTTCGTTTTTATCGTGATTGTAGAATGAAGAAAATCAATTCTTGAAACTGAACTGAAAGGTGGCCAATTCTCTTCCGTGTACGGTGATGTTCAAACGCCTAGTTCAAGCCACGGACTATTGTACTGAAATATCAATATTTGCATACAAGCACACGGGTAATACGTCTCACTTTCATGCCGCCATTTCTTTGTCGGAGGGGCTATACACACGGCAATTCTGCGCGCACGTGACAGTAATAATGATGGACTGTGATTGTGTATGTGTGTGTGTCTGTACATGTATCACTTAGATTTTCCGTGAAGTTCACGCGCCCCGTGTGTTTATACAGTCCTTTGATCGAACGATGTTATCTGTACTCGTGTGCATCAAGTGTGGCGCCAACCGCAGTTGCTTAGCGCCTTTAATTACGTAAACGCCGATAAGCGTTACGTTAACTTCAACCGTACACGGCAACCACGAGGGATTCCCGGCTACGGAAAGAATGGTCGCGGAATTTCTTGAATCTAGTCGACGAAGTGTTGACGGTACTGAATGGAGGAGAAGCTGGGTTGCGGTTCTATACGCTAATTGCTCGGCGAAACCCGTCTGCGGTTTAATTATCGTGACCGAAAATCATCAGAGTGTGTTCTATGCGGAAACCGCAGCTGATTCTTAGAAACAAGCGCCGAGCAGAGAGGTGGGGGATATCGTGTTAGAAATTGTTGGGACGGTCTATCAAAGCGATTAAGAATCTTCATCGGCTCTGTAATACCACAACGAAGGCCGAGCGAAGTCCCACTTACGTGGAAACGATGGAAAGTAAAATATGCGGTTGCAATAAGTCTTTTTTTTTTTTTGTTCCTTTGTGGATTGTGTGTTGATTTTGTAATTGACCGGTCGTTTATGGAATTTCTCCGATCGTTAAATTTACATATTATTCCAAATGAAGAAATCCACAGTTTGATATCCAGCCTCGATAAAAGGCTCTCCCTGTCTCTCGTGACATTTAAATTTTTTCTAATACCCAGGCCTCTGGCGACGAACAAAATTCACACGGAATAGGACGGGAATAAATTTTCGTGGCGAACGATATCTTCCATGATTTTATTACGCTTCTTATTACGGATAGGTATAAGGACACATTAATACGATCCTGATCTCTCGCGAAATACATCCAACGAAGACACGTCGGCTCGTCTTACCGGCCGGACCCTTTTTTTCGCGGTATTTGCACGCAACCCCGCCCAAGTTCTTTTTTCCATACCGATGGGACGAGTGAATTCCGTTCCATTCCTCATGCAAATCCCCTCTCCCCTGCCGGTTAAAACTTCCAGGAAAAATCGTGTACGCTGGAAAGCGAACGTCTATAACGCTCATAAAAATGTATGCGTCGTCGTCGTCGTCCTCGTCGTTTCGCCTCCTCTGGGTGGGCTCGTTTGATTCTGGAATTCAGTGGGTGCAGCGGATATGGGCAACCGGCCGAATGTGAGTTTCGACTTCTGCAAACTGGGCGAAAGTTACGTTTAGAAAAGACAGACGATGCCTAGCGATGGTTCACGGTGTGACGTTATTTACTTTCGGAATTAGAACCTATTCGAGTCCCTTTGTGAAAGAAAATTAATACATACCTCTACTTTCGTGGAAAACAAGATTTTTGGGATAGGAACGCTGATTAATGTACGCCTGGATACTTGTTTATTATTCGATCACTCGTTGACCGGTAATTTTAGTATACGTAAAGAACACCTCGTGGTGGTTTCCTATTATTAAAAGTAAAGTATACAGGTGACTGACACGGGTTGCATCCTAAATATTACTCGAGACACTGTTTCACCATGAACGTGCAATGGCCCCCTCCGGTTATTGCAAAAGAATTCAGCTACGCGTAGTATATCAGCGGTACACGCAGGTGGGTTTGGCATCTCTCGAAGGTATTAGTTAACATTCTACATAAGTATAAGCCTCGACCCGAACCGTTTTGCTCTCGCTCTCTTTCTCCTTTTCTCATTACGTTCTCGCCCCCCAGTGGGTCGGCGGGGCTCTGTTACCACCGAGGCGTCTATAATTATGCCTTTCCTTCGGGAGCAAGTGGGCGCCTATTTTCACGTAGGACCTCCGCGGCTGTACGTACGTATAAGCGCATCTCTGTCTCTCTCTGTAACGCAGCTCATTCATTCATTCATTCATTAAGCTCAACCGCGTGGGAGAAGTCCGCTGATAAGCAACGCGTTAGGTCACTCTTAGGACTTTTACTTTCCGTTTCACCCTGTTAATTGGGATTTTTTTTTCTTCAATTTTTCGTAAAAATGTTTCAGATTTTTTTTTTTGTCTGTGAAATCTCACTTTCAGTGCAAAGCATTCGAATTACAAATTTACCGTCGACAAGTTCTGGTAATTTTTTTTTTTATTATACGTATAATATTTACTTCAAAAGATTTCTGATAAGTTGTTCCCTTTGTTTAAACGTTTCGCGACGTATCACGCGTAAAATACCTGGTCGACGAACCAGGATGCCTTGACTCCTGCACCGAGAATTAGGAGGTCGGACGTCGAAATGTCAAACTGGCAGAACCTGATTTGGGAATGTGGACCGGTATCGGCGTGGGGCCGCCGAAGGGAATTTTTGTTCGGCGTATTGCCCGTTGATTTTCTCCGTTTGCCTTTTTCTCGGTTTTACGCACTACCATCGTTCGGCGATACATTAGAGAGGATCGTTCCGAAAGTGTTTTTTTTTTATCTACGAATGGGAATCTTCAGCGTAAGTTACACTTCGCTAAGGATCCCGTTGGACCATCCTGTGAAATTAATTGGTAACACATATCGTAATGACGCACCTAAAAATTTGCAGTTTTTAAGTTATCAATATAGAAAACAAGGCTCTCCGCATTTTGTATCGGTTAAAAAAACATTTACCGCGTTAGGACAGTTAATTTAATATGGATATCCGTATAAAATTATGACGATTGAAACATTCAAACCCATTTTCTCTGAAATCGTGATTTTTCAATTATGACGTTATTTCAGCAAATAAGTCATACAACCAAAAATGGTAACGGATGGTTTTTCGACAAGTAGATTATCTAAGACACATTATCTAAGAAACAGAATAAAACATTGGAAATATCATTTCCTTAGAGAAATGAAATCTAGTCACAGAAAATATCACCCGATCCATTTACAGAGCATCTGGAAAAGAACCAACAGGCCATATCGCGTTCGCTAATTAGAAATTCGTTATTGGTCGGTTCACGAGTGAGAAAGAGGAGAGAGAGTAGTAGTATGCGCTGGCGGTTCGCAAGTTCTCTTTTACGGTCCCTCCCGCACACCGTAGCCCCGGACAGAGAGTCGGGGCACTCCTTCCTCTCGACGATCAGAGCGGCAGCCCCCGTCGTCCTTTCCTTCTTATTGCATTTCGTTCTCCCGGGGCGGCATGCCAGCCGCTGCTCTCTCGCCTACTCCCCGGAGCCGATCGAACCAGAAGAAAGGCGGGAGCTAGCCGATGACGACGGTAGAGGAGTGAAGGGGGAGGAAAGGGAAAGAAAAGGAAGTGAAAGAGACGGATGTAACAACTGCGAGCAATTGGCATTTTCTGTGAGTCAATCGAGCAGAGAAAATGGCAAAGGAGAGATGGATCTCTGCGTTTCTTTTCTTTTCTTTTCTCTCTCCCTCTCTCTCCCTCGCGACATCGAGAGACCAATTCGCCAAACGGTGCACCACCACGGATGATGTCAATGTGACGATTCAACGCCGATGACGTGGTTGCATCCCGTTCTGTGGGCGGATCTCGACAGGAGGAGGAGTGGGTAGGGCTTAATGGTGTCTGGTCACCGGGTCGTTTCCTGGCTACTATCCCCCCAGATACGTCTGCCGTATTTCGTATCTCGCCGCGTAGGTTGTTATCCAAGGTAGTATCTCGCGGCATGCTTTCCAAGTGCATCCGTGTACTGGCGCGAACACAGGACGGATACACACCAGTCGGGTACGCGTAATTGGAGTTCGCCGTCGGGATAGTAACGCGTTATGGTCTGTGATTTTTTAGCACGTTCCCTTCTCCCCCATCCACCCCTCCCTTTAACGGAATAGACTCGGTGAGTGGCCGATAGCGAAGAAAACTGGTCGTGGGTTGGTTCCAGTTTGTTAATGTTACCTTTAAATCAAGGGTTGTCCCTTTGGTATTTAGAATGTCGCCGGAAGAATTTCACGGCCTCGAATAGGCGAGGAGAGGAATGTATGTGTAGTTTGTAAACGTGGGCTTGAGCGATTTCACGAGTATTGTCCGGGGACTCGGAGTATATTCGGCGAGGGCATTCTTGGTTACTCGAAAACTCACCACGGAGATCGCTCGAGTTTCGTCGGCGACCTTACCGTCGATGTTTCGCGGGTAACGCGTGGTGCGCGCGTTCTTCCGTGACTATCGAACGAGCACAAAAACCATTTTGCACACCGCGAGCGCGAGCGTTCACTTTCGTAACTGGATTGGATGAGTCGCCAGTTAGGTACGAAGCGTCAAGAGTCTTGAGCACGATGAGATTTATGGGGCTTCGCCTTACACGCGGATTTTACATCGGAGTGACCAGGAAGAGAAACGTGCCGTCACGTTCGCATATGTGGCTGGCTCCGGTTAAAGGGATTGTGTCGTCGTACCGGGATACATACATACTTTGAACTGTGGGACTCGTTCATTCGACCCACGAATTCCACCGAATGTAATATCATTTCTTCCACCCTACCCCCAACCACTGTTTTTTTTTCGCTTTTGAGTCGATATCATTGGAATTTGGTGCGAATAGAGATAATATATACCGTGTGTTAACAAAGGTGGAAAGAGATACATTCGACGACTGCTACTTTGAACCGTTATTATCAACCGTAGATTTTGTATATATTTAGAAGCCGAAGTAATATCAACGTTATATTATATATAACAAGCACACTCGAGGCCGGGTTGCTTGATAACTTGGAAAGCTCGAGACTTACACGTGGTCTCCGGACAAACTGATAATCCCATGAATGACGAGTTAGCGCAACAAGAAGAGTTCATATGGGTCACGATGATGCAGACCACGCGTAGATTTCTAGCCGAGCTTGCATATAACTTTTTAGTATATACATGAGTCTCTGTTATCTGTCAAGTAACGGATCATCAGACGTCTGGAGACCTACATATCGTTGCCGCGTTAATACACAAGCTGCTCGAGTATCCAAAGCATGCGTACCGAGAAGCACGTGCATGGGGGTGAAGGGGAGGGGACATAGCTGGCATTTTCCTTTGCAATCTTTTCCTATAACTTGCGTCAATGGGCGCAACAACGTTGATTATCCACGATTGCACGAGCTGAATCGTGAAACAGTGCAGCGTTTGGTTGTGCCGTGTAACGTTTACCGCCACACTCTCTCGTTCGAAAGCTATCGACTTTCCCCTCCGTGCTATAGAACATGTAATGGAATTTTCACGCCCTTCCCAGCGTGTGCATATATATATATATATATATATATATATATATATATATATATGTATGTATGACTTGATTGCTAAGTATCTCGAAAGAATGTGTAACACGTATTGTGTTCCACGTCTTATCACGATGACTGTAATTATTGTTCTCGCACGGGGAATAGTCGATCGAGGCACGGTAAAATCCGCACGAAACTTAATTTCACTCGTTCCGCGTACTAAAATCCCGTTACCGGACCCCCCGACAATCGTTTCCTCTTATCTACGAATGAGATCAATGTGATATCTACGGATACGTTCACTTCTAAAGTGAACCGGATCGTACGCCGGGTTCCACGATATATTGTATATATTTAATAGTGGTGATAGCGCGCAGAGAACTCCATAGAAATCTATTTTTCCAAGTCACGAACCATAATACAGAGCCCCTGTCCGAAACAGAAATCACACAACGTTGTAACCGAGCCAGAAGGGATTTGTCGGCACGGAGAAAAAAAAAATGGCGGGATTCGTGTCCCGCAAGGTATCCCCTCTTCTCTCCTACCCCGTTCCGAAAGCGTGTGTCTGCTGCGGACGAAGCCGACCGTTCGATATCATGAAAACTTGATCCCCCCCTCCTCGGGCTGCCTTGTCTCGCAGTCGCCTATCCCAACGAGAGAGGAGAGTCCGATCGATTCGCGTCGACGTAGTACTATGGCCTGCTTACACGGATTCTTTCCCTCTCTCATCCGTCACCCTTTTCTCTTGCTGGCATTATCAACGCGCCGGTTGAGTCACAGAGTTGCGTCCTACGCTTGCCCCGAGAAGTTTGTAGTAGTTTTCCTTTACACGAACTTAAATCTGGGTTGTGTAACCGGTACCCTTTAACCACGTTCACGCGCTGCGTCTGTCCATCGGTGAAGGACATATGTATATATAACACAAATTCTCATGTTAAATAATACTGTCTGTGTGTAAAGGGAATGTCGTGGTGAACAGTGTTAAAAGTATCAACCTTGGCAATAGCCTCTGTTATTAGCGTATCCTAATCAGAGCTGTTGTACAACACACGAACAATAAGGTAGATCGTAACATTTAAGGGTATCTATTTTCAGTCGATGAATCTGTATGTTGCGAGTTTATTCGTAAAGTGTTACTAAACACTTCCATTAACATCGACTATATACCAGTCCGCCGACTCTCTTTTCGTCAGAGCAACCGCTTCCAAGCGTTCCTCTTGCCGCGCGCCACAACCGTCTATGATCACGGCTGGGCCGGTGACCTCTTCCTCGGCCACCTTGATCTAGTCGGGACCATGTTTCGTACGGCACATGCCCGCCCCCACTTTTTTTATTTGCGAGGCCTAGCCAATTTTTATACTCGATTGGCCTCCCGGTTCCGTCTCCACTCGGAATACTACCGTTGTTCCACGAAACGCGATAGCTTCAACGCTGTATGTTTAAAGAATTTTTACATAGCGGATTCACATAGCCTACTCGTTCTTGTTTTTTTTTTTTGCATTTTGTACGATACATAGGAATACGAAAACTTGAAATTACTTTAAACCAGTGGTTCTCAATCTTGCTTGACTTGCGTACCACTTGGTAGTCAATATTCCTGAATTGTACATCCTAATATTAGAACAATGATTGTAATTTATATAGCTGCTGTCAGTTCAATTCTTTTCACGTACCTCTGAACGAACATGTACCTCAAGGTTGGGAACTGCTGCTTTAAACGAAACTTGGTCGCCTGTTCGTTCTAAAATATCAATTTATTCATATTAGTAGAAACGAACTATTTCTTATGATTTTCAAGATATAGTTAGATTTACCTTTTTAAATTCCTCTTGGATGACCTTTTATTTTTCTTCGGGTGTTTCACGATTTCCGCGTGTTACAGACTCCTCTCGATTATTGTCTGGCTTGTTCTACACGATTATTGTCCAAGCGTCATACCCACCACTGAGGGGTAGGCCATGAAACCTGTCAAGCGCATACTTTGTTGCTGAGGGTCGGACTTTGGGCAAAAAATGAATTTACGAGGGTCTGAAGCATTTCTCCCTACAGGATTATTGTCCCGGCGCGGACCCTTGTTCGGGACGATAATCGAGAGGAGTCTGTATCCCACACAGCAGGATTCTCGGCCAGGTTTATACACCGACATCTGATAACGAACAGTAACCAAGGACAATCCGAGAAACAGTAAAGTGCCCCCGTTGATGCTGTTCGTCATTGGGGGTTCCGGTGTGTATTAATGCAAATATTATCGTAGTAATCAATGGCCAGTTGCGCGCGGACACGATGTATATCGGCTTCCGCGTTCTCGTTACGATTCGCGGGGTATTCTTTCTTCAAATACATCGGTCAACCGTGTCCAATTAAGCGTTCGATGGTATCGACTTACGTTGGCTGGGTCTCGACCGAGGATAGAGGAATGAAACACGAGACACTTCCTTCCTCAGAGATAGAGAGAAAGAGAGGGGAAGAGAAAGATAGAACGGTGTCGGTGTGAACCGATCGAGAAAACGACGAAAAGAAGAAGAGGAACAAAAAAAAAAGGGAATCTGAATCTGGGCGAAACCGAAAATAGGTGGCACGTGTGTGTCGTTGGCTTAGAAACAGCGCTATTCCAGGAGGGGGAAAACAAAAAAATGAAACCCCTTGTTGGAGGAGGGGAGAATCGGTGCTGATGAGGAGAGCCGTCTTGGTACCTAGCTCGCGCGCGCGCGAATGAGCGCGTCGGTTAGGTGCCTTTTAGTTATTTTTAGAAGTTTCGCGCCTTTTCGCAGTTGCTCACCGACGACCTGGCCGCGAGCCAGCTTTCGGGAAGATTCGTGCGTCTGGGACCGCTGGTGCCCGGTTGTGCGCGATGAAACACGTGGGGTAGGAAGCGGTGTTACAGGACAGGCAAGGCGGCGGGAGAGATTGCATTCGTTGCTTCACACGTATGCGCAACCCGTGTATGCCGGCGTCGCGTCTCGTTTCGGTTCTTCCTCGTTCCTCGACTCCTTTCCGCTTGGCCCCGTTTCGTGATTTTAAATGGGCGTAACTTGAACGCGTGCAAATTAATATTCCCCATCTTTTTGGATCAATTACAAAAGGCGGCAAGAAGATTTTTCATATTTTCTGCAATTAATTCGCGTGAAGAAGAGACGGGAATTACAAATGTTCACGGTATATATGGTGTTTCGTCGTGTACGTTCGGCCTGAAACACGTCGATTCCGCGCAGTTAATACGTTTGAGAAGAAAAAGAAACATATTTCTCACTTTGCTGAGCATTAATTAAAAGTTCACGCTGCGGTTGCAGTGAGTAGGTAAAGTGAAACCGGAAGAATACCGCAAGCTTTTTTTTGCACGCCGAGCGTAACGTGTTCCATGATATTCCGACTAGGAATTTTTATAATTCTAATCGAAACTTTCCCGGCATTATTATTATATGCAACAATAATTGAAGCGAGTCTGAAGAATCGATGAATTTCTAATGAATTCAGACGAATGAATCGTGTAGAAGTGCTTGAACGAAAAGTATAGAGGCATTAGTTTTTCGTTCTTTTAATTGTATGAATTTAAGGTCAGGTTCGTCGTGCATGGTAGGAAGATATAGTATCTGTTTCATGGTTTTTGCACGCGAGAATCAATCATCGGAATAGACGAATCAGAATTAAATCGATAAGCTTTAACACGAGGTGAATATCAAACGTATGAAATCAATTCTCTTGCTAGAACGAATTTCATTGCTCTAACGTTATACGGAACTATTAATTTAACGAATCTTGCGTACGGTTAATTCTCATGAACGGATAGCGTGTGGGATGAAGTCCGTTTGTAAATCGATGGGCGAAAACGTAATTGAACCGAGAGTCCCCTTGTCGCGAAACGCGTTACAACGACATTGAGCGATTGTATTTCGAAGCTGTCCTTGAGAAAAGAGTTATGACCCGTATCCGCATGAGAGAGGAATCTGGATCAACCGGATTTCTACTGATTGTGCCAGACGCCATGGATGACACAGTTTGCAGAAACGCCCACGGTATCGTGTGTCCCTTCGAACGCCTCTAGAGCAACGTGCTACGAAAGGATTCCGCTATTATATCCCGCCCAGCGATCTTTTTCCTCTTTCTCCTTTCGCTCGTTTGAATCGCGGCTGCAGACACGAGTGTCTTCGGATAAACGGTACAAAACATCAAACTGATTACAGTTAAGATCTGGACGTCTGCAAAAGCATTTAGCTTGGATATCTGCGAATGGAGTTCCACCCTATCACTTTTTATTTCATTTTATTATAAGTGATTTAGGTATAAAACTTTTACCAGGAGAATTCTAATTTGCGGTATTACTAACACATTGTATGCTGGACACGTATTAGTACGTTTTTTGTACACTGTCGATAGTCTGTGGAACACGTACTAGTACGTCTTTCATATATCCTTTAGAATTGAGCGATACCATACCATAGAACATCATTAAAGATTTAAATATATTGTTTTGTACTAAATGCAACCTTATAAATCGATTTTTAAACCGAAAAATTTAATGTGTAATGTTTTTTTTATTGTTAAAAAATATCTAGTATTTATAAAGAATGTATTTTGAGAGCAAGACATTGAAGGAATAGTAAAAAAAAGATTAAATAAAAATTCACAGTAAATTAGTAATTAAAGCAACTTCTTGAAATCCCTTGCTGATGCGGTCAAGTCGCCAAAAATGATCCGCGCCACGCCAGGTGAAACGCGCAAGATAGCCAGCATATAATGTATTAACAGTGTTTCTACGAAAATATCACCGATCGACTGTAGACGATTTTCTGAGTAAAATGAACCGAAATACAGGATAAACTGGTTAATTTCGTGGACTAGGTCAGTGTTAAGAAATATCGTAGTTAGCCCGTGGGCAGAATTGTGTCTGCGGAAATCGGAAAATGGCGAGATATTCTTCCTTATTCGATTTATTATTCCCATGATATATATTAGGCTGTATAAACAATATTTGATCTTTGAGCTGTTGGTCTCTAACAATCACTGAGTCCAGTAAAAACTGCAAAATTTCTCAAGTTACCTACTCTAGGGTATTGATCGATTTATGTCGTGTTTAGGCTTGGTTTCATCGGACCATTTCCAGCAGTTGATTGACTTTTACTTTCATATCTATATTACGAAAAATACTGACAGTTAATTTGTCTTAGCAAATCACTCGTCATGAGTACTTACGTGTCGTTGCTTCCGGTGATTCGTCGCCGTGCGAGCTTCGTGCTAAGATTTCTCATGGAGAAACGAAATTTGCCTCCGCTGTTCGTGAGAGACCGAACCTGATTCTTTCGGACTAAACCGGACCGTACTGTGTTCTATTCCGTTTAACCGTTTCGAATCCGCTCGCTATTCATTTCTCTCTCTTGAGGCGGCGTGACACGATCCTTCAGCTGTTCGCAGACAGCCTTCACCCTGAATGTAGAATTGTCGAAGTTGAGACAGAGGCGTGCTTGTTTCGTCCCAACTAATTGGCGACGTTTTATGGCCGACCGTGGAGCTGCTAATAGCCTCTAAAGGAAGCTGAGTCCACGCAAGGATTCCAAGTTGCACAACGAAATTACGTATTGCCGGCTTCTTTGATTTTGCAACACTCACAGTTTCCGCGACTGTTTATCGAAGAAGAATCAAGGAATGGACTTTTCGATGGATGGTATTGACAAATATTAAGTTAAACAGATTCTCGTATAACAATTTCATCGAAGAACGTTATATCTTCGCAAAGTGTTCATCTTCCTTTCAGAACTTCCGTAATTAATTATTGTAATTTAAAGAATCGTGTAACATATTGTGGTGTCTGTGTATATTTTGTTTGGCGTATATTGGTTACAATTATTATCAATTTCATGTGACGACAACCAGAATCTCATCGTCTCTGTCTTGTTTGTTCTATTACAGAGGAGGAAGAGATCGACGTAGTGACCTTCGAGAAACCCTGCAGACCAGCGGCTCTACCGACGTATCCAAGCCCCGCTGATCAACAGCACTTCCAATTAACAGTGAACACAGCGTTCAAAGACAAAGCCCCGGCACCGAGACCCCGGGGCAGGCCACCGTCGAATCCAGCCAGGAAAAGGACCGCGCAGCCCGATCACAAACCAGCGAAACGGGCGCGTCACAGGCCGTACCAGAGGCGGAACAAGGTAGGCCGATGTATGAACACCACCATCACCACTACCACCACCACCACCACCATCACCACGCCATCGACCCCGATGAAAATTACCGCGCCCACACTGTCGAGAAGTTCCTCCGACGACGAACTGGACACCGAAAAGAGGAGTTTACACAACAACATGGAACGTCAAAGGCGAATAGAGCTACGGAACGCGTTCGAGGAGCTTCGAGTTCTTGTCCCAGCGGTCGAGTCCAAGGAAAAGGCGCCGAAAGTCGCGATCCTTAGGCAGGCAGCTGTCTACTGTGATATGTTGACCGAAATCGGTCAGATCACTGTGGCCAAGGTGACGGAACTTAGGAGACGGCAGGAAAAGCTCCGTGCTAGGCTAAGTCAGCTACGGAGGAGTCTCGCCATGACGCGTTGAGGAAGGAATCACCGGATTGTATCAGTTTTAACCGGCCAACTGCCCTATTCGGTACGTTTGAGTCTAATTTTGTAAGAGGATCGGCGGACAATCCCACTCGACGTTCCGATACGACGAGATTTCGATGTGCGCGCGAACGACAGAGAGCAGGAGAGACCCGTCTTTGGTCGCGGCATAAACGGATGGACCATCGAGAGCAGCGCGTCGAAGGGGATGCGGCAGCGACGACGGCGACGACGGCGGCGGCGGCGGCGGCGTAGAGAAGTCGATGGAAGAGAAATGCGCACGTTGCGTTTTGCGGCTCTGTGATTCACGATTCGATGATGATAACAATGTTGATCGCGAAACGTCGGATAACACGGGCGAATCGAATCCTTCGATCCGCGTTTTGAACCAGGAGAGAGCATAGGAGGCCAAGTTTCGTTTACTTGAAGAGGAATCGAATATCAATGACACATCGAACAGGGAATACACTAAAGAATTGGTGCCAAATATTACACAAGAAATCAAAGGAGACCCGATAAATGAGCTTTGAAGATGGTTTATATTTGTAAAGGATTCTTCGAGTGGCGAGCCGCGAAAAAAGGGGAGAGAGTTTTTGTTTTTGTTCGCTTTTTTTTGGACGAGATCACGAGGTATTAGTAAGGGATCCAAAACCGGGTCCAGGTCAGCCATAGACGGTACACACTGGTCGCGAGGTTCTATCTTTTTCATAGGGGGGGGGGCGGTTCCGTTTGTTTTCTTTACATTCGCGGTAAAATGAACACTGTGCGTGAGAAAGGAAGTACGGTACTGTACGAGCGCGTCACGTTGAATATCAAGTAAATTCTATTTTTATTATTCGAATTCTCGATCAGTGTCTCGTCTTATCGCGTAGATTATCGACTGAGACCGGTTCTGAGCAGCTTGGGAACGCGGCGACGCGTATATATTTTAGAGAAAATATATTACAAGACGGAACCGGACGAGATTCGAAGGATTTGAGATCGCGACGAGCATCTAACGAATCACTATTTATTGTTTTTTTTTTTTTTCGTCCCGCGTTTATAGTTTCGCCGCTTAGGCCGAGATTGTGCATTTAAAGATTAAGGCTAATCATAGGGAATGTCTCGACGAAATTCAGGACAAGCTCCTGAACAACCCGGTATAGCGAAGTTCGATCTCATCCCCTTTTGAATTTCGTTCGAAAACTTAGAAACACACGAGGAGAAAATTAGACTTATCAGAAATTTATGCAACCGTGGTTAGTATCGCTGGGTTCCCAACTAAACTTGTCTTGGGAGGTATTTTACAGCCCCGACCCGGTTCTAGGCGAATCGTTCTTTGTTTCAGAACGAATAAGAGAAGGAAAAAAACACGCGATTTTTTTGTCCAAAACTCGTATCGATATCCAGGAACAAAGTGACTCGTGTAGGTTTCCTTGTCTGAACCGCCTATGGTCGCCCGTTGACACGATAATTTATTCAGACGAATCCTTAACCGAGCGAGTTTTGGCGATCGAATTTACTAACACGGTGGACGCGATTATATTATATGTATATACACACACAGTTATTTCTCGTATTCGTCGCAGCTCTACGCGAAATTTTCACGAGTTCGACGGAAACAAAACTGTTGATTCTTCGGTCTAGATGATCGAATTAATATTAATTCTGGACACCGCGGATCGAAAGTTATGAATCGCGTCTCGTAATAAATAAATGCCATTTCAGCACGACAGAACTTAAACCGATTAACTGCGACGACGTATAATTCTCTCCATTATACAAATCGCAATGGTTTTCATCCCTACAAAATCGTTGTCCCTAAATAGTAATTGTTTGCCGGTCGATTTATAAATGGTCGCTGTGCGACCTGAAAGTTCCGACATATGTATAGCCGCCTTCGAAATGACACGATCCAAATGCATCTGGTTGTGGTTGTATTCAGGGAATCTTCTTGGAAATAGGTGAGAGCGTGAATGTGTCACAAAGCGTGTGTGTAATAGATAGGTAGAAACAGTCTGCATCTAGCGCACACAACAGAGTTTTCGTTCGCGTATCTTTCTTTTTTTAGATCCTACTTTCGTGCAGTCTTCGTCTTTTTCTTTTTCTTTTCACACGATCGTTTCTTCCCGGCAGAGAGGAAAGAGCACATACATACGTGTAGGGTAATTCAGTTACAAATCGAAGTCGTTTGGTCTGTTCTCTTGCCCGGTTTTTTTTTTATTTTTCTAATCCGACGATGGCCGCCAATCAAACTCCACGAACCGACACGTGATACTAGGTAGTTTATCGCCGTCATTTTTCTTTTTCTTTTTGTACACTCTCCGTCTCGATCCTTCGTTGTTTCTCTTAGAGAAACATCGCGTCGCGACGAGGAAAGTTTAGATTATCGCTCGGTGCCGCGTTCGGTTTTCGCGATTGTATACTTTGTGAAACGGGTGCAATAAGCAAACGAAATAGAGAATCACCGTGTAGCGGTTCTCGATTATTTTTGTTATTAATTATTGAAAATTATTTGACGAAGGACAGAGACAACGGAGTGTGTCGAAGAAGCTTGAAAGGGAGGGGAGGGATCGAACGATGTTTTTAGTAGTTTTCTGTCGATACGGCCGGGGGATGCTTTCTCGGCCCAAGATTTATTCGCGTTCGCTATGAGAAACGGATCTCTCCCTTTAAAAGAGAATATGAAACAAAGAAGGAAACGATTCACTACGATTTATACTTTTAATTTGTTTGTCACGGTGCTCGTGAAGTAAACGGCAACGTAGTTTTTACAAGTAGAAAAGAAAAATGTCTCTTCGCGCGATCTTATAGACTCATCTACGCTTTTAAATGTATATAAATAATGTATATATTATATGTATATATACATACATATAGGTATATATATATATATATATATACACACACGCATACGTACATACAAGCATATATACATACATATTAAAAAATTATATACAAAAACGTGTATGCGTGCGAAAGGGAGAGAATGGATGAGATAGAAAGATTGAGAAATATGGTGAGAAAACCGCGAAGAGGAATAACACTACTAATTATTGACTTTAACATTATTATTATTATTAATATTTCTTATTATCACCATTATAATTATTATTATTATTGTTACGAGTTTTAGTTACAAGTTTTTTCTAGCATTTCGTTGCTAACAACAATGATTCTTAATAATTTTATCACGACGAACCAATCGTTCGTGTGTGAACGATTGCAGCGCGATTTATATATATATAACTGTAAACGGACGCGTATCTAAAGTAAAACGAAACAAACAAAAAACGTTCGTCGCGGCCGATTGCAAAAAATCTGTTTATTGATAAACGAGAAAGAGAGAGCGAGGGCGGTGCTCTCGCGGGGTGGGGAGATGAAAAAAAAAAGGCAAAGTAATGTGTTCATTATATTTGTAGGTAACAGTATTCGTTTATATACATACTTTTTACGGGCTACCACAAGAGAGAAAGAGAGGGAGAAAATGACATAGAAGTGAAAGGTTGAACCTTTCGGGAGACAAACTTTTCACACTTTACACATACGCGCGTGCAACACACACACATACATATATGAACGTACCCACACACACAGAGGACTTATATATGAAACGCTCTTGCTTGCTGCAAACGTATATAAACGCACTGTACGGATGCAAAACCGAGAAGGGCTGCTAGAGAAGTACACGCTTAACAATGCCGTATGAGCATTAAAAGGGTTGGGGTGGTATCGCGTTAAGTCGGACGAGGGGAAAAGAACAGATTGACCTATGACGAACGCGTGTACGAAATGCAAAAGGCCGCGAGTAGATCGAGACCTGAGAAATCGATCCCGCGGTGTCGAAAACGTGTGTGTGTACGCGCACACACACCCGTGCATCCGAAAACAATGTCTCGTCGATGTATTCGTCATTCCTTGTGCGCGACGTGTGTGACAAATACAGACTCACTCACGACACGTATTAAGCTGCGCCTACACTATATAATATAACGTGTTATATAGCAAAGTAGTAAAACTTGTTACAAGAACAGAAAGAATATAACATGATGTTACATAACATTTTTCGTGTTATATATAGCAAGTTATATATTATCCATCAAGTGCGATACCATTATTAATAACGAGATGCAAAATGTTGTACACACTTGTCAAAAGGTGTACTTTTGCAACAAGTTATAAAAACATGTTACACGACAAATTTATATAACAATTTGTTAGATAACACTGTTTTGCTATATAGTGTAGACGCAGCTTTAGACAAAAAGTATATATATATATATATACGTA
The DNA here is from genome assembly GCF_001272555.1 of Dufourea novaeangliae. Lineage (NCBI taxonomy): Eukaryota > Metazoa > Arthropoda > Insecta > Hymenoptera > Halictidae > Dufourea > Dufourea novaeangliae. The sequence continues at coordinate 2,534,000 of NW_015374156.1, read as the reverse complement.
TTATATTTGTGCACACACACGCGCGCGCGCACGCGCTAACACGGGTACAGGTTAATTAAAGACTAATCGACGAAACCAGACGGAAGCTGAATCGCAAACCCAAGTGCTTGAAATTTATATACATAGGTACATACTTATTATAGTCGCAGAGTGTAATAATGGCAGTTCAGAGCACGGGTGAAACACGTTCTTCGAGATAAAGAGGGGTGGGATTTTATTGAATGCGCAGGACACGTTAAGAAGTTCGTTTGGTGGGGCGCGGTTTGAAAGCCCGTTCGCTCCCTCGTTTAGGAATTTGTTCTTTTTTTCTCTCGTCTTTTGTTTTTTGTTGTTTCAATCGGTTGAACAATTTTCCGATGTCTTTGATACCCGTGCCACAAAGACGTCCCTCGTGAAATGGATTCGGCTTTATTTAAATCGTATTTTATAATTACAGCATAATTTCTCGTACGATCAGAGATACACGAAATTCGTTTCGTCGCAAGTTGGATCCAACTCTGTAAATATGATCGACGAAGCTTATCCCGACGATGTGAAAAGCTGGAATGGATCATAGAATCAGACGATTCTCGTGCATCTCTGTAGTTTAGAGCCCCATGGAGGTGCAAAGTGTTGCGAATCCGTTGAAATAACGAAATTCAAAAACGGTTTTAGGAGTCCGTAGAGAGAGCACGGGCGTTTAATGATCGGAAAACGATTTCAGTTTAGTAGGAATACTTCAGTTTAGTAGAAATACGATTTCAGATTAGTAGAAATACAATTTCAATTTCGTAGAAATACAATTTCAATTTAGTAGAAATAGTATTTCAGTAGAAACGCGATTTCAATTTAGTAAAAACACGATGTCAATGTAGTAGAAACACGATTTCAGTTTAGTAGAAATACGATCTAGCGGTTCGCCGGTAGAGATAAAGAAGTGCTGAACGATAATACACAAAGGCCTTACCGTATTAACCGACATTGTACAGTTTCGATAGGTCTCGCGTCCGCGATTCTAAGGTGTGTCGTAGCTCCCGTTATATTTTTGACACATTTTTTATACGTTAAAAAGCTCGACGAGGGTCGCCGAAAGATATTTAAACTTGATGCTTTATGCGCGCGCGACTCCCATTTAGTACTCACGGTAGGCAAAAGCGAAAAATGCGCCGCGTATGTTAATAGAAAAACGAAACACATAGCAATGAAACGAAAAGACTAAGCGAAAGAAAAGAAAAAATGAAATAATGTTTTTATAAGACGAAGTAATCGGGGATACCGACGCGTCGGGAATATTATTACAGAACATTGTTCATATACTCAGGATAATAAAAAGACGCCTTAATTTTTAAATCTTGAATTCGGTCTCAGAGAGAATTACGAGAAATATCGTCGCATACACAACGTCTCTTTGTATTTTATGTATATAATAAGGAAACCACACGGAGAAGAATGATAGGTATACACATATACAATATATATATATACGTATATAAATATATATTATTTATGAATGTATACATAATTTCTCTTCCTCACTCGTGTTTAAAATTCTATCGGGCGGGCCCCGCCGTTTCTCGTTCCAACGCGAGAGATCATCGCTCGCCGATAGAAGACATAGGGGGAAAAAAGCTGTATCGGCCATGTTTCGAAGTTCTTCCGCGTTTAACGAAGATAAGAAACTCGACGATATATTATATATAATATACATACCTCGCAATAGATTTCTCCTTTTTAAGACGATAGACTTCCCTTCAAGCTAATAATATACATAGTAATTCTCGTTTAGCTGCTTTTTTTTTCTCCTCTTGCTCGCGTGTGTCCGACCTGTGAGTTCTCTATATCGTGCCAAATCATGAGAGAAGGGATGGTGGACTGAAAGAGAGAGAGAGAGAGAGAGAGAGAGAGAGAGAGAGAGAGAGAGAAAGTGAGAGAATGGAACCATAGTTACGGATCTAGCCGAGCGTTATTTAGTCGAATTTAACCGATGATTTAGAATTGATTAGTTGAAAGATGCGACTCGTTTTTTTTTATTTATCGCAAAACATTATATCTCAAAAGGGGATACCTTTTTTATCGAGGATTAAATTTCTCGTACAATCCTCTGTTGAAAATGCATTTTTGTCCTCCCCCTCCCCCTTTCCCTTTCCCGTCACTCCTTCCACGTCCGTTTCTTTTTATTTTGTTTTCCCTGTTTCCCCCCCTGCTCCGTTCCTTTTCCCTTTTCTCTCAATATATATATATATATACTATTTTTTCTTCTGTTTGTCTTAAATTGACTGGAATTTCTAGGTCTTCTCTCGACAAAGACATTTCTTCGAAAATTGCTCAGAGAGTAACCTTCGCTGATGGATTGTGGGAACGTATTTTTTCGTTTTTTTTTTTATTCTTTTCAAATTTGTTTTTGCAATTGTTTTTGGCGGCTTGACTGCTGCACCCAGACCTGCTGATTCGTTCGCGT